>NC_027866.1:0-297310 GCF_000187245.1 Ogataea parapolymorpha DL-1 | reverse complement strand
ATGTAAGAGAGGTTTTTTCGTCTTCACTGAGATATGGATCGAGCGGAGTCTTGGGGAAAAAGGAGGATCAGTACAATTATTGTTTTTTCTCTACGAGGGAGGTACAGTTTAATACATCGCGATTACTACAATCCATCATGACCGGAAACGAACATAAACTAAAGCACACTTGAGTCGATAGCAGAAGACGCAGACACATCCAGAACGCTGGTCAAATTATCTCAGGAAGAAAAGAGATAATATGCTAGACTAAAAAGGGTTTATTCTGTTCAATGAAACAAGTGCTGACTTGCCTTCTTCATTGCAATCGCCGGTCCCTTTAAAGCTGAAAAAAGATATGCTACGCAATACTTGGCGACCTATAGCGATGAAAATTACATGGCAGAATGTACAGGATGGGGCCTTTTTGAGGGTTTCTACAATGCGCATACCACCCCAGTTTGTTATTATTGCACCTGTGGAGACCTGCAAAGCTCCGAACGGTTTGACTGACTAATTGAATAAGCTTGATCGCTCATTTTTATGGTTACAAGAACAACTTGTATCATTAACTCACATTACTTTACACATAAAATATACACTATGCATCATCTTTCGTCGAGTTGTGATAAAGGTTCCTAGTAGCAAGTATCTTTGATACCCTTTGTAACCAAACCACGTATAGCCCACATTTGGTTTGTATATACCCGATTGGTTAGAAACTTTGCATACAAAATCTTAAGGTACAATTTTGTCATATTGCATATATTTAAAGAATATCGATCACCGATATCTGTCATCCATTGACGTACCCGGATTCGTTCGGTTATTCTGATATACACGACGGCTGTAGAAAATATCTCCATGCAACAGTACTTTTATAAAACCGCTATTTAAACCTACATTAAGTATAAACAATCCACAAACTTTAAAACTTTGTTGCATCATGGTATCAATTTTAGGGATTGTATTTGCTTCTTTCATCTCCTACGCTATTGCTTATTGTTCTGCTAGTACCTCATTCAATATTGGAGGCATTGAATATAATTATGATAGTATAAGAGAAGTTTCTCCAGGCTTTTTTGAGTCGATACCAGACGCAGACACGTCCAGAAGGCTGGCCAATTTATCTCAAGAAGAAAAAAGAGAATATGCTAGACAAAAAAGGGCCATTCTGTTCAATGAATCGAGTGCTGATTTGCCTGCTTCAATGCAATCGCCGACTCCGGTGTAATTATGACACACAATAGGGCTGGCAGGTCAAACGATAAGTTTTGGTCAGTGTATAATAATGCTCAAATACTGAAGTATCGTGAAATTTATAGTCCATCAACTTGCAACACAACAAATCCTTGACTCAAGACAGAATTCGTTTAGTCAATTGTAGATTAGTGTACAAGCAAAAGAATTAGAAATGCTCCGTCGAGGATATACTCAATTGAATAAATAAAATTCATGTAAAACATGCAAGAATTACTAGTTTGCTATAGTAATGTACTACGAAAACCATGGTCCCCTTGATATGAAATATTATGGACTATTATCTTCACCTCTGCCATAACTTTCAGAGGAGCTGTACTGCAATATATTGAATTTTAGCATATCAAGTAACGGGTTTCAGTGGCTCCTTCTAAAGTGTATGGTATCCGATCAAGACATAGAGCGGACAGTGAAGAACCGGTGACAAGTGATCAATAAATTATGACAAATATTTGAAATGCATCCTTATCGTTCTTCAGGAATAAGTTAGGGTTGAACGAAAATGCGAAGACACATTGAGAAAGAGAGGTTCCCTACACACGAGGACAACGCCGCCTATCGAAACAAATATGTAGCCCTACAATAGATAACATACATAGCTACTAATCCCGATTTATAACTCAAATTGGCATACATGGCCGAGTGGTCCAAGGCGGTAGACTCAAGTTCTATTCTCAGTGATGGGACGCAGGTTCGAACCCTGCTGTATGCATATTTTTTGATACTTGAGTCTTTTTTTGCTTATTACTTCTTTATCACAAAACATCAAATAATTATTTCGATTCTCTTGGAAAGCATCAATTACTGCTCTCTTGACATAACCGAAACGTCCAATTAAAAGATATTTTACTGTCTTGAGTCAGATAATTTCTTAAAGTGGTTATGGAAAATAGCTCCCCCCTTCGCGAGCGTCAAAAATATAGGATGCAGGGAATTGAGAGATACGGGATTCGAACCCATGTCGCCTGCTTGGAAGGCAGGAATGATAACCACTACACTAATCTCCCTACACCACCTGCGACCGCGCTCCCAGGCTTTTCAATTGCCACAGTTTTATAATTGGCAGAATCAAAAAAATAATTTGAAAGTTGAGATTTGAGAGATACGGGATTCGAACCCATGTCGCCTGCTTGGAAGGCAGGAATGATGACCACTACACTAATCTCCCAACTTCCTTGTCGACTTCTTATGTGATAGGTTCAAGTAGAACAAATTCCTATAATTTTTTGTCGCTTTTTTTGGCATGTTCTCATTTCATCGTCCTCTCCCCTCCCTTTTATGCCGACTGAGTTGGGTAGGATCCTTGTACTTATCAGCCTTTAATGAGCCCAATGACAGCATGTCAACACGCACCTTACAAAAGCTTTAGTATGTCACTGAAGTTTTCTGATATTCAGCTTAATCTTAAACAAAACTAAACAAACTTTACGAAGACCGCTGCAGAAGATCCTTGAGACGAGCAACTTCTGATCTCAAAGACTCGTTTTCTTGCATCAACGACTCACACTTATCCTCAAGCTGAGACATTCTTTCCATTTTACGAGCACGAGACCTTCTAGCAGCTTCAGTGTTCTTAGCCCTCTTGATAGCGACAGCATCAGCACCTTCAGGAACAACAGGTTCTAGTGGAAGAGCCCTCTTCTTTCTAGTGTAAGGAGTACATCCAAAGCGATCTTTCTTAGGCGTGGAAGCCTCGCTAGTACAAGAAGCCGAACGGGTAGACTCTTCCATGTCTGTCAAAGGTGAGGTCACCGATGTCTTAGGCAAAATCTCCTCTTTAATAGCAGGAGTGGACTCGACAGCTAACTGGATGAGATCATCTTCTTCCTTGAAAAGTGGCTCCCAAGAGGAAGAATCCTCTCTTGGCTCGAACATTGGAGCTGCTTGAGCATCTGGATCCTCAAAAATGGAATCGATAACAGAGGAATGGATTTCAAAAGGTGAAATCGTAAGGCCCGTATTGGAACGTAGAGCCTGATCAGCATTGTGATCATCAAAATGAGAACCCCTCGTATCGAAGAGCAATTCATCGAGGTCGACTGGTTTAGCCGATGGGGGCTCTGCAAAAGCACTGAAAACTGATTCTCCTAACAACATGATGATATATGGTGATTCTATTTTATCTTATCTTTCTCAAATAAGTTGGTTAACAACGACACGCCATGATGGACGGTGGGAAATCTATGGTTCACTTTAACATATTGATCTAATTGGGGGATGGGTTGAGATAAACTCGAACGAAACTTAAGTCTCTGAAATGTACTTTCTCTCTCGTTTCTTTAATTGTCTAACATACTGAACAATCTAGAAATTATAACCTTAAAAGGATATAAATTTAGGCACACATATTGAATGATTCACTGATAATTCAAACTAACACTAACGGAATGGCAAATAACAAAATAATCTTTTAATAGCTGGTTGTGTATATGGTGTGTCTTTTGAGAGAAAGTATACGTGAAAAAATTTTCAGCGGGAGATGACTCCTTTAAATATTAGAAGTTGTGGAAAAATCAATTTATATCAACTTGCCGCTATCGGACCGGAAATCTGTGAATTTCAACTGAGAAACAGCATCAAGCATTGAAAACAAAGTGGAGCTCGCTTCGGATCATATCCACCTACCAGGTACAATATGGCCATGAGTCTGGTTATGTCGCCGACAGTCAGGCTCGTTAACTTGCCGAAACCCGGACGACCTTTGATTCGCACAATTGCCTATTTAGGATTTTAAAAGTGACTCATTTTTAGCGGACCTAAACCTTTTCAGATAGCCCAATTTTACTAATCGGTTACCAGCCCCCGTTGTGGCGCATAAACGATAAGCGTGTTCGAAGAATCAAATTCATAGGAATTGGGTTACAACAACTTTTCCACAATCAGATTCAAATGGAGGTCAACTCTAGCTGAAGTTTGGGTGTGAGCCATAAGAGTTTTCTAAGCTTACAGTTTACTGCTGAAGTGAGCCATAATTGCAGGAGTTACTGCCAAGTAATACAAGTTCACTGCAATCTTGTAATTGATCAAAGCTCATCCCCATTCTTCATTTCTGTGCGAGTCATGCTTTAGGGCCGAATAATTAGCAGGTTCAGTCAACAACAAATACAAAGCAACCGACATACGCTCTCAATTCCTGATAGCCACCAAATACCAGTACATCCTTACACTTGACAAAAAAATTTATTTGAATTTTTTTAAAAAAGTCCTTGATAGAAAATCCCAATGACGACAAAGGTGGATCTCAAGAGGCAGAAGGTGGCTGTGGGAATATCCAAAGCATCCAGAAGCGCTCTTTTGAAAGAGTCCCTCAAAAGAAAGGTGCAAACAAGTGACGATGAACTCGAGACCGATAGCGAAATTGAGGGGGAAAGTGAGAATGATCACAACGAACAAAGTGTAGGAAGCGACGATGAAAGTAATTCCACCAGTGAAAGCGATTCCCTTAGGAGCGACCAAGAAATAGGTGAGGATAGTGACGATGAACCGCAAACGGACTACTCTATTCAATCGGATAATGACGACTCAGATGATGAGGAGCTCCCAACACTTCCAGGCAAAAAGAAGAACAAAAGCGATGGTTCTGAGTCATTTTCCAAGGCCATTAATGCTCTTCTAGATTCTAAATTGAAGGCCCACAACCGTAAAGATCCAATTTTGGCTAGATCCAAGTCACAGCTAAAAAAACTAGAAAGCGAGAAACTAGAGCTCAAAGCCAAAAGGCAACTTCTCGCAGAGAGAAAAGCCAAGCTCACTTCCAACAGAGTGAAAAACTTGCTTCCTACTGATGACTCGCTCGCCAGACAGACACTAGAGAGGGAGAAGCGTTATCGAAAAGTTGCTCAGAGGGGTGTAATTAAACTTTTCAATGCCATTCTGGCGACCCAAACGGAGACCAGCAAAGAGATTGATTCCATCAAAGGAGTCGGACAAACAAAGAAGAAGGAACTCGTCAATGAGATGTCGAAAGAAAAATTCTTGGATTTGGTCCAAGAAGCAGGTAAAAGTTAATATAAATAGATGCGACTAGGGAAATTTATTACGCCAATTTTTCGTAAACTTTGGGAATGACGGCAGAAACTGCTGCTCTAGAAGCGTGCCAATCTTCTTGGATAGATTTCCAGGGGATCTTGCCAAACAATGCCTTTGGACTACTTAGCCCTTCATCTTTCTGCAACTCTTTGGCAATTGCTTCCACTCTGGCCTCAATCTCGCTCTCTGAAGCTACTGGAAGCTCCCTCATATACTTTTCAATGTATGGAATTTCTCTGAGCTCGTTCAACCCCATTTGTTGAAACCGATCGGGCGCACCTTCCTTCAAGTACTCTTCAGCAGTTTTCTTCCGCTGGTTGACCATCTTTGCCAGCAGATCGTATAGCTGGAATTCATCTTGATCTTTCCCGGCATTGGCAACTTCAAGGTTCTTGACCTCTGTCAGGATACTTTTGATCACGTTTCTTTCAAAGACGTCTGCTTTCATGCGGATGCTAGTTTTCAGGTCCTGTCTAAGGGCTTGGATCGCGCTATCATATGCTGCTGTATTCTTGAATCTAAATCCCAAACGGATTCCTTTGAGAGGTGCCGTCGTAAGTCTCCGGGTGATTGGAAGCATAATCTAAAGTGGAGAATTATCAAAAATAATAAAAATTACGTACTTTTATTTTTCCGTCGGGTAACTGAAAGCAAATCTTTACCGGCATTTTAGAAGCAATCATTCTGTAATAGCGGCCGGCTTACGAACCGCAGAGTGACTGAGGTTTAGACGGAGACTAAATAAACGCAACGAGGGAGTCTGGATACCAATATTTTTTGATTAGCAGATCAACACATCTCATAAAACATAATTTTACAAGTGATGAGCACAGGCGCTCGACGAGTGTTCACAGCGGAAGAGGTGGCTGCGCATGTGTCACCAGACGATTTGTGGATGGTCATAAATGGCAAAGTGTATGATGTGACAAGCCTGATCGAGCAACATCCAGGTGGTTCCGAGGTGCTTTTTGACTGCGCGGGTGTGGACGCCACGATACCATTTTATGATGTTTCGCATTCTGAGAACGCTTTCGAGATGCTTTCTCCCTGTTTTAAGGGCTATCTGAAGCGCGATGATAGTATAGAGCTCGGGTTAACAACGAAAAGGAAATCAAATAAATATTACAGGAGCTTCCAGGAAATACGAGAAGTCCGACAACAATCCCAACAAGACACCCAAGCACAAGGGAATAATTCATTCATATTTATACTATCATTGATGGCTTTCTCAGGGTTGGGGATGTTCATCTATCTGCAACGGAAAAAATGGTCTGAATGGATATGATAACCGCTTACTCAATGGCCTGTTGTAGGGAGGCCAATAGAGACTTTGAAAGAATCATATATTAACCATTGGAATCCGGTCAAGGTACCTATCATCACAATTCTTGCCCCTAGACCATTCCACAGTCCGCTGAACCCGATCCGCTTGTATATTCTACCGACTGCGGACAGCATTGGCTCGCCCTTTCCTGACTCATTATTAATCAGTGAAACCATCACATCTGCCGGGTGAGACACAAGAGCGCAAAAGATACCAGCGACATAACCTCCTGCGAAAGAGACACCTGTTTGTTGAATTTTGGAGTACTGTTCCTTAGGCTTGGTAAGGAAGCTGGCATAAATCAGTTCGACGATCTTCTCAAAAGAAGTAAATTTAACACAGGTGTAAGGGATTTGTCTGAACCACAATGGGACCAATCCTGAGTATAGGTTTGAGTATAAACCGACCACTGGATTTGGAGGCAGAGTAGTTTGGATTTTCACCTTCATGGACTCAAAGGGGCACAAGGCAATGTCTGCAAGAAATTCGGCAGATGCGGAGGCAAGCATGTACACATAGGCATTAGACACACCAAAGAAATCGCTATACTTCTTCTTGAACACCTCGTAAAATCCGTATTTGCCACTTCCTTGTAGGCCATAACCAATGAAAGTTGGCCCAATACCCGTGAACACTTTTCTCAAACCCTCGGTTTTGATGATGGACTTGATCCCGTCTAGATTTCCTTTGTAAAGACCAGGCTTCACTTGCAGTCTGCATTTCACTAGGTCTAGGGGCAGGACGCCCGAATGTGTGGGAGCACAAGCCAGGAACCCACCAGTAGCACAGGCAATGTAGTATTTAGATGAGTACAGTTCAATTTTGTCCGACGACATGGAGTTGTTAAGTTAACAATTGAAAACCTTGATGGTGCAACCGTAAATATATATATACGCAATTTGGCATCCGCAACTTCCAGATTAATAAGCCGCACAGCGATAAATAATAAAGTTAAAACTGGTTGCTAATTAATTTCCATAGTCAAAGATCATGATGAGGAAGTCCTAGCGGTAGAATTCCAGTCTATTTTTACATAGTATAAGTTGGTTGAGACTGTGATCAGATAGGCACTCTTTCTGGATGCGAAAGCGTTGGTTTGTAAGCAGATCACAAATACTTGCTCTCGCGGCTTTAGTGCACTAGATCGAAGGATCCGTGACATATGACAACGCTAACTCCATATTCGATACGCAATGATATAATCCCGTAAGGCTTATTCCTTCGAGACGTCACAAGGCTGTCCAGCTATCCCCTAATGGCGGTCTAATGAGCGCTTGGCAATCTTGCCTATCGTACATCAATTGAGTCGGTTTTTTGCTCAACTCTGATGCTTCTCATTTAGTTCCTGGACAAACACAACGTGGTTGATGTTCTGATAAGATACCAGTGAACCAAGCGGAGACTATGCGTTAGCGAATTGTATCGTTTCGTCAGTAGGTTCTGCGGCCTTTTTTCGGCAAGACTCCAAAGTAGAATAGTTTCAGAACCTTCTACCATCAACAATATCGGAGACTATGAGCTCAAAAGTCCATGTCTAACTTCATGTAAGTGGGATTAAATTGAGTAAATCTTGACCGGTCATTGAGTAGCGTGCTGGCGGCGTTGCCCCTGCTATTCAAGTTGCGTTGCAAGTCTGCACTCGGCTTTTCTGGGTGTAATGAAGGGTTGAATCCGTTTACAATGGAGATATACAATGCTTCTGTATGTGGTTGGTGTCTCCTATGAAACCTGTCAGCACTAAACAAAGATTCTCTACATCAATGCTGGAATAAAAACCATATGGAGCAGATCCGTTTTTTTGATAAAAAGTTGCTACAATCCTGCACATATCCACATTTAATCCTTAGGGGGTAGAAATTTGAAGGAGTTTGGCTGACAACACGATGTGTAGGCGATATCGGTTTAAATCCAATTATGCAACTAAGTATTACAGTGTACATGCTTATTTGGAAGGTGTAGATTCTTTTTCAAGGAATTCTGTCCATAGCGACACAAACGACTGACTGGACCGCGGTGCAGAATTCTCGGCAATGGGTGTGCTGGGAACGTTCAAGACGCTATTTGAATTGGTTTTTGAATGCGACGATAGTAATCCCGCATGTCTTTTTTTCTCATCATCCCAGTTCAAAAAGTTCGAGATGAGTTGCAGCACCTCAAACTTCTTGGCGTCCGCCCTGGGTATCTGGAGAAACGAAATTAGAAGATTGGAGATCAACTCGCGATCCACTGTTTCGGTTGTGGATTCTTTCTTGACCAATTTCATCGCTTTCATTAAATGCTCATTCAACACAATAGTCTCGTGTCTTAACTTGCCAATTGTAAGCTGCTTCTGCTTAACCTCGTTCTCAAGATCGGTAATTCGCATCAGTTTTTGCTCAGTCTCTACCAGCTTCGACTTCATTTCTTGCAGCTGCTGCTCCGCGGCAGATGCTCTCGTGATATTGACCTCGATTTGATGTTGTAAGTCGTGCTTTTCTCCCTCAAATGTCTGCGTAAGGTTTGTAATCCTGGACTCCAGATCTGTGATTCGATCTTGAAGTGATCTGCGTTCCTCCTGCAAAGCCTGGTTTTCAGAGACCAGACTTTCATTTTTGGCTTTCGTTTCGTTCATCTCATGCAAAAGATTTTGCTTGGATATCTTCTCTTCGTTCACGATTATCAGATATTCCTCGATTTCGGACCTAAGCTCTTTGAGCTCCACTGTGTATTTTTTATTGGACGTTTCAAGCCGCTTGATCTCCAACGTTTGCTCATCCTCTTTCAGTTGAGCACTCTTCTTGAGCATCGAATAGTCTTTGCTCAGCTTATCGCATTCTGCATTCAAATTTGCTGCTTCATCTTTCAAAGACGCCACTGATAAGTTCAGCGCGTCAATAACTTTCTGTTTTTCCTCGACTTGACCCTCCAAAATTTCAATGGTCTCCTTGCATGTCTTCAGCTCATTTTGAGTATTTTCCAGCTCAATTTCTGATTCCTTCATTTTTTGAAAAACTGACTTCATTGAAGACAATCTGCTCAGCAGTGCCTGATAGTTAGATTGGTATTTCTCGCATTCCTGTGTTTTTTGTTCAAGCTGATCTTTGAGACTATTGGATTCCAGTCGTAAAATCTCTTTGTCTTTGGCTTCCAATTGTCGCTTGAGTTCCTCTATAATCTCTGTTTGATCCGAAGTAGAAACAGAGTTTTCTGTTCGCAAAGTCTGCTTGTCATCATCCTGTTCGCTCTGCTCTTCCACATTGTCAGGTTCTTTGTCTTCAGGAACAGGGCCATTTTGTATTTCTTCAGGTTGATTTTCGCTCTGTTGAGTCTTGTCTTCTTTCTTGTCCACATCTGTCGCTAACTCCTTGCCATTTTGCTTCTTCTTGTTTTTATTCTTCGCCATTCTGCAATTCAAATCTATGTACAGGTCCGAATTTAGTTTGAGAATCTCCCACCCTAAAAATGTGTTGGCAAAAATGACAATTAAAAAATTATTTGTAAATAATGTTAAGTTTTCGGGGCCCTTTCGAAAATTGAACACTTCACTTAATGAACATGGTCGACTCCACGTATACCATTCTCACAACGGGCTTTATTATCAGGCTGGTAGTGCCCGCTCTGTATCCACAGATCACGTCAATTCTCGATAAGTCTGTGTTGTTTTCGACGCCTATATCCTCGTTCAGATCGCTGCAAGAGGGAATATTCTTGCTCACAAATAACATTGATCCATACAATGGCGAGGTAGTTCACTTTCCCCCACTTCTTCTGGCGCTATTCTCTAAGCTGACACATTTAAATGTCGTTTTTGCAGCCCTCGACACTCTCATAGGGTTCTTCTTGGTGCAGATCAATAAAAACACAAAATACTCCACAAAATTCAGCTCAAGAGTGGTGGCCATCTTTTATGCATTCAACCCACTGGCTATCCTCTCGACTCTTTCCAAATCAACAACAGTGATCAACAATCTTTCTCTGATTCTAGTATTCCATTTCACTCTCCAGAACAAGTTCAAGGCCTCGATCGTAAGCTTGGCAGTTTCCACATATCTGGCTTACTACAATTGGTATTTTGTCGTGCCCTTGATGTTCTCTATCTATCAATCTACTCGTTTGCAGCAGGCAGTGGTACGCTCAATCATCCTATACATCGCTTCCATCTCGGCCTTGCTGTATTCGAGTTACATCTTGACAAACAACTCGCTACGATTCTTGTATCTCAACTACGCCTCCGTTGTGCTTTTCAAGAAAATCGTACCCAACATAGGCCTGTGGTGGTATTTTTTCACGGAGATTTTTGACTTCTTTAGCAGCTTCTATCTCTCTGTGTTCAACATATACTCGTTTATTTTTGTCGTGCCTCTGGCCACAAGGTTCCGCAACGACTTGCTGTTTGCTTCGTGGATTCTAGCCGGGTTCATGAATTTTGCCAAAGCATACCCCACAGTGACAGATTTGAACCTGTTTTACTCGATGTTGATCATATTCAAGGTTTATTACAAGAAGCTCAAATTCTCTCCGTTTCTTAGTTACCTCGGAGTGATTTTGATTCTGACCCTGCTGCCAATATTCTACTACGTCTGGATGAGCCTCAATTCCGGAAACGCGAACTTCTTCTACGCCATCGGCTTGGTGCTTAGCATTTTGCAAACAATCATAGTTTCTGATTTTTTGTGGTCCAAGATTCAGACAGAGTACTTCGAATCTAAAAATATCAACATCGACACGATTGTGAAGCTCACACAGATATAATGAGTTGGAACACATGCGCATATTCGGGCCGAATTTCAGATCTCACCAGATCCATCGGGTTCATGTCCAGCCTTCAACAGTGAGGATAACGTCAGGTGCAGGGGTTCTAGACCACTAACAATGCTGCTCCGAAATCTCTATTGTTTAGAAACGGAATGCTTCCTCAAAATTCAAGGAGAGAATGGCGTTTGCTCACTTTTCCCCATTCAGTTGAGTTAGCAAGCCAATCATATTGAATAGATTTACTACCGTAATGAAATGTTTGTTTACGTGCGCTGCCGAAAAAGCAAAGGTGCAAACTTAAAAATAAGCAGCCAAGAAGGAACTGAATGCGGCATGTTTCGCAACGCTTGAGATCCATAGCCACGTAATAGCTCGCCTATTGATTTTCGAGTCTAACCATGCAGCAGGAGATGCACAAACTTATTGACAAACGCGTTGTGAGAGAACACCGCAGGAAGGCCGGGCCACATCATGCATGACACGATGCCGTGATTGCTCTATACGTCTATCGATTGCCCAATTCGTCACCCATAATGTTACGAGATGAAATCTATTTCTTCTTTGGGTCAGTTTCTTTCTTAATCGGGAAGCGGGGCGGCTGATGATATTTACATTCTCCAGTATGCAAAATTTTACCAAAACAAAACCCAGCCCCTAAACGTTATAAATATGGGTTGTCCCAACTGAGATATTTCAGTAACGAACCAACTTTCTTCGCTCTTTCACAAATGCAATTCTCCGTCGCTACCTTGCTCTTTGCTGCTACTTCTTTCGCTGCCTCCTCCGTTGTCTTGACCAAGACCGAGGCTAGCACTGTCTCCGAGACCATCACTTCCTGTGCTGAGTCCGTCACCAACTGCCCAGCCAGAAACAGCTCTTCTATTTCTACTTACGAGGGTGGTGCTGCTGCTGGATTTGGCTCCTACTACGCTGCTGGTGCTGCTGCTGCTGTTGCTGCTGGTGCTTTGTTGTTGTAAGTGCCGTTGCCTTACTAGAGCGCGCTATCTAAGCTATTTGGTAGCTAGTTAGTGATACCTATATATCGGTTTAATATTCGACAATAAACATCTCTCGGTGGATAGAAAAAGCAATATAGTACTCTTATTTTCGCATGTCTATTACACAGTAGGGCTAGCATTCCGCTTGGAAAGAAGCCCATTCCTGGAGTAGTTTACATAGCGCGACCTGCTCTCAGAGTCGGTCACCTTTCGGAATGCGGTCTCCATTGCTGCTTTCAGGTTCTCGTTGGTTTCCAGCGTCTTTTCGTAAGCTTTTCTCGACTGTTCCAATTCCTGCAGTTTATCGCCATCGCTCTCTAATTTGAGAGCCTCTATTTTCTGCCTCAGCTCATCTATTTGTTTCTGTTTCTCCTCCGTCTCGCGCACAGAATCCTCCATCGATTGGGTTGCCCGATCACGCTCAATAAGCATATACTTGCGTTCAGAACCAGCGGACTCAACTTTCAAGCGCACTTTTTCTATTTCCTCCTTCAGCCTTTGAATCTGTACGTCGGCCGTCAGCCACCTTTGAGCACCTTCTGCCTTCGGAACTTCTTCGGATATGATCTTTTCAATTGCAGATTGTTTTTCTGTGACTGAATCTTTCAGTTTGCTTATCTGCTCGTTCAACTCGGTAATCTTCTTGCTGCGCTCGTTGCTCAGAAGTTCCTGTTCCGCTAACTCGATCATTATTTGCTGATTCGTCGATAAGACCTCTCGAATACCGTTATTGTGGGCATCATAAAAACGATCAAAAGACTCAAGTTCTTTGTTGAGCAAAATAAAGTCCTCAAGTTTCTGGTTGAACTGAGACACAAGCGTATGGGTCAGTATCTGGTCCATCGCAATTTCTTTTGATATGCCAGTAACTTGCTTACTATCTGAGTTGAGCTCATTTGACAGATATTTCTTCTCCAGACGTTTCGACTCGTAGAAGTCCGTTTTCTTGTTGTTCTTGCTTTTAAATCTAGGCTGGATGATGTGTCCTATCATCTGGGTCTTTCCGTTGAAATTGAAGTTCAAATTTAAATCGTTATCTTTGGTCTCCTCTTCTTTCAAAAAGTCGTCATTATCGAAATTGAACTTCACTTCGGTCAAAAGTGACTTCTCAACATCGCTGGCGGTATACATCGGGATGGACGTCAAGTCCAAAAGGGGCCACTTGTTCACCTCTGGATCGCGTAGCCAGTTAGTAAGAAATTCCAGGTTCTTGTTGTAAATAGGACGTAACTCCGAAGGCAGTTGTCCCACCCTATCTCTCAAAACCACCAGAGCTGCTGTAACCGGCTTCAGGTAGTCGTTGTAATTTCTGGTAGCTACTAAATCACGGTAGTAAAGCGCAATATGCTCGATAGAGTTGATGGGCACCAGTCGCAAGATTCTGGTGCTTCTATTTCTGAGTTTTAGGACTTTGTCGTGGTCCAAAGAACAGCTGATATCAAATGAAATGATGATTTTCATTCTGGTGGTTGGTTCGGCGGTGAGATTCTTCATGTCAGAGGGGAATAGGTGCACATTCAAGTTGACATGTTTCTTGTTTGATCCGGACGCTTCTTTCAGCTTTGTCCCAGAGTAGCGTTTGAAATTGCATTTATGGCCTAGACAAAGCGCATCTATCAAATCCAGTGTCTTCCCCGGTCTCGCAATAATAGCGACGTCAAAACTTGGTTTGTCCTTGACATTGTATATTCCATCGAGCAGATTGAGCAGATCGCTCAGAATCTTGAATTTGCAGCTCGTCTCCGAGAGTCTTTTGGGGATATCTCTTGCGGTAAGACTTTTAGGAAAATAATGGTCAATCAGAAGATATGGATGCGAGCAGACCAGTTGGGTATTCAGCAACATTGTTTCTAAAGAGTCGAGCACCACACGATCGTTTTCGCGAGTGTCGTCGACCCGTTCGAAGAATTTGAGTATATCACTGTAGTGGAGGGACACGATCTGGTCTGTGAGTTCTTTTTGGAAATCGCTCATTGGGGTCGGTATTTTGTAGTCATTGGACAATTGGTAATCCTCATTCACATTGAAGTGTTCGTCTGCAATGGTCGGCTCGGGCTTGGCATCCAATATCTTTAGTAAGTCCATTTTGTTCAGAGATATAAATATTGTCTAAATTATTTATTTGTCAATATATTTTGAATAATTGTTATCATGATTTCCAAGACACTCAGCGAAGGTATGTGAAAATCTGTAAAAAACTAACCGTCAGACGAGATAAAGCTTTATGACCGCCAGATTAGGCTGTGGGGAATGGAGGCCCAGACCCGAATGCGTGGGTCACGAGTGCTTGTGGTGAACCTCACTAGCGTAGGTTGCGAGGTTGTCAAAAACCTTATGCTCGGAGGCATTGGCGCCATCACTGTGATTGACTCGTTCAAGGTGCTTGACCAGGACCTAAATGCCAACTTCTTCATTGACAAAACGCAGGTTGGCCAGCCGAAAGTGCTTGCTGCCGAGGCCAGAATTAAAGATTTAAATCCTCGGGTAAATCTGACCGTGAGCACTGACGACTGGCAAGAAAAACCTGAGGATTATTTTCTGTCTTACAACCTGATCGTTGCCACAGGGCTGGATAAGACGCAACTTACAAGACTCAATGCGATCACAAGAAAACTGAAAATCCCGTTCTACGCAACAGGCACACACGGTCTCTACGGTTATATTTTTGTTGACCTAATTGAGCACGAGTCGTCTGTGAAATACGAGAAAAATCCTACTCCAAAGAAGGTGGGCGAGCTCAGTCCGACCTCTGAGATTGTGAGTATCACCGAGGTTGTGGAGAACGACGTCGAGTTGCAAAACTGCATTGTCAAAACCAGGTTCGTTCCTCTGTCTGAGATATTCATCAACAACTACGATAAGCTCAAGTATTATTTTCCTACGCCGCGAAAGCTCAAAAAAATAAGTCCCGTGCTGCCCATTCTGCTTGCGCTGCTTGAGATACCCTCGCAGATAGGCAAGCCGATCGAAGATGTCGCTATCGACGCAAAAGAGCTTGAGTCCAAGGTGGCAGAGGTTGTCAGCCGTTTGAAGCTACCTGAAGAAATTATTAGACCCGAGCTTGTGGAAAAGCTGGCCCAACAGGCATTCTGCGAGTTCCAGCCCGTCAGCGCGATCATTGGTGGCGCGGTGTCGCAGGATCTCATCAATATGCTGGGACGAAGGGAGCTTCCGCTGAACAATTTTGTGGTCCTCGACGGCTTCACTAATGAAATGCCAATTTACACTCTATAAGCTGCTATTATACAAATTGACGCACCGATCCCAGCCGCCAGATACAATCGTCTGGTCATCAGGAGCAATGTCACAGCACATAAGCTTTTCTGGCGCCTTGAACTGTTTGATCACAAGCCAGTTGTCGCAGGAAAGAATATTTAGGTTGCCGTCGTAAGACGTGGTCACCATGAACTTGTCGTTACCAGACACTTTTATGTCAGAAATCAGCTTTTTGTGCGCCACAATATTCTGCTTCGGTTTGCGGTTGTTTCTAATGTCCCACACTTTCAGATTGGCGTCTCCACCGCCCGTGAGAAGCTCAAATCCGTTTTTCCTCCAGTCCATAGCATATATCCCCTTAACGTGGTCCTCCATCACCATGATCGACTTTCCTGTCCGCAGGTCCCATATATGGCCAATCCCGTCCAAACCGCCACTGGCAAGAAGAGACCCGTCTGGCTGGTGCGCCAAGGTAAACACTTCTTTCGAATGGCCTTCCTGGTAGTATAGCTCTTTATTTGTCTCGACATCCCAGAACCTCCACGTTAGGTCGAACGATGAAGACGCCAGAAACCGGCCCGAGGGATGGAATTGTATTCGGGCCACTCTATGCTCGTGCCCTTTGAGAGTGGCTACCACGGCTTGTGTATCGGCGTTGTGCAACAGGACCAGCCCTTCGCTTCCACTGGTGGCTACCACACTGGTTACGTGGGGGTGCCAATCTATCCCACCCACTTTCTCCTCGTGTCCGTCCAAAACGGCCAGCCTTTCCAGCTGCTGATTCATCAAGTACGTCTTGCCGTCCCACGAGCCACAGGCCAGGTATCTCTGGTCGTTGGAGTAGCGCAACACAGACGTGCAGCGATCAGAAACCACCTGCGAGCCCTGGGCAGCAATGTGCTTCAGCGATTCGTTGTACTTGCGACGCTCCTGCAGCACCTCCACGGGTCGATGATTCTGATAATATTCGGTTTGAGACTTGATTCTGTCACGAGCCCTTGCAAGCGAATAGTTGGCCAGAAAAACACGGGCCTGATACAACTCCTCGCCCCCTGGCGTGTAGAATTCTTCATCTTCGTCGGCATCTGAACCGTCCCCGCGGTCCAGCCCCGTCATGTCTGCAAAGCGAGCACGGAGGCCTTCGTCTCTGGCGAGCAAATCGACCAGTCGTTCGCGCCGATCTGCCTTGTCCTCGCCAAAGTAGGTCTGGGGCTCGCCCAGGGCCTGCAGCACGCGCCGCACATCTTCGTCGATCGTCGGGACCTGTTTGAGCACGTCCTTGAACTCAAGCTCGCTCATGCAAAAAATAAAAGTGAAAATGCGATTTGGTGCAAGGATGAGAAAGCCCCGGAATCATCAGGTAGTCATCTCGGAGTATGGGCCGAAAGGTGCATCCGGGCCTTTGTCGGCGCCGTGTGTGATGGCACCATCACGGTGTATGCGCCAGTATAGCGATCACTGGAGGTGGAATGGAAAAATGGTCGAACGGAAATGACGTGTAGCTCACGCCTTTTCCCCGGACTTTCCGTATTCGGTATCAGAAGATATTTTTTTGGTAGCAAGGATTAAAGCATCCTTTGGTCCCCCGATGTCCCGCGACTGATCAGGGGATATGGAATTGAAAAATGACGCAAATATATAAAGAGGCAAATTCTGGGGTAGTTGTATTCACTTGAAAAATGGCATACACACAGATCAATATCGACCAAGAAGAGCGCGACTTCCAGAAGGAAGTCGAGGAAATCAAGAAATGGTGGGCAGAGCCTCGCTGGAAGGGCGTCAAGAGAGTCTATCCGGCAGAGGAGATTGCGAAAAGACGGTCCACCATCAAAAACCCTAACGCTTCTGACACGATGGCCAAGAAGGCGTTCAAGTTGCTCGAGGAGCACCACAAAAATAAAACTGTTTCTTTCACCTTTGGTGCCTTGGACCCAATCCACGTGACGCAGATGGCCAAGTATCTGGACACCATCTACGTTTCTGGCTGGCAATGTTCTGCCACGGCCTCCACCTCCAACGAGCCTTCACCAGACCTTGCCGACTACCCTATGGACACTGTTCCTAATAAGGTGCAGCATTTGTTCTTCGCTCAGCTTTTCCACGACAGAAAACAGAGACACGAAAGATTTTCTCTTTCCAAGGAGGAGAGGGCCAAGCTGCCATACATCGACTTCATGAGACCGATCATCGCCGACGCCGACACCGGCCACGGAGGCATCACTGCTATTGTCAAGCTGACGAAGCTATTTATTGAGGCCGGCGCCGCAGGAATTCACATCGAGGACCAGGCCGCAGGAACAAAAAAATGCGGCCACATGGCCGGTAAGGTGCTGGTTCCTATCCAGGAGCACATCAACAGACTGATTGCAATTCGTACCTCGGCCGACATCTTTGGCTCGGACCTGCTGTGCGTGGCCAGAACCGACTCTGAGGCCGCCACTCTGATTACCTCGACGATCGACACAAGAGACCACTATTTCATTATTGGTGCCACCAATCCAGACGTGGAGCCTTTGGTGGAAGTCATGAACAGAGCCGAGCAAGAAGGTGCGTACGGTGCAGAGCTCGAGGAGATCGAGAAGCAGTGGACCGAGAAGGCAGGCCTGAAACTGTTCCACGAGGCTGTCATTGACGAAATCAAAGCCTCTGATATCAAGAATAAGGACGAGGCAATCAAGCAATTCACTTCAACCGTGACTCCTTTGAGCGGCCACTCGCACAGACAGGCCAAGGAGCTGGCCAAATCGATCCTCGGAAAGGACATTTTCTTCGACTGGGACGCCCCAAGAGTCAGAGAGGGCTACTATAGATACCAGGGAGGCACGCAATGTGCCATCAACCGTGCCAGAGCGTACGCTCCGTACGCAGACATGTTATGGATGGAGACGAAGCTACCAATCTACGAGCAGGCCAAGGAGTTCGCCGAGGGTGTTTTAGCCAAGTACCCCGAGAAATGGCTTGCGTACAACTTGTCACCTTCGTTCAACTGGAACGCTGCCATGTCTCCTGCCGACCAGGAGACATACATTAAGAAGCTGGCCGATCTTGGCTTCATCTGGCAATTCATTACGCTTGCTGGTCTGCACACCACTGCTTTGGCCATTGACAACTTTGCCCGTGACTATTCCAAGATCGGAATGAAGGCCTACGGACAAAACATCCAGGCCAAGGAGATCGAAGACGATGTTGAGGTTGTCAAGCACCAGAAATGGTCTGGTGCTACATACATCGACAGCATTGTGAAACTCGTGTCTGGAGGTGTTAGTAGTACTGCTGCAATGGGAGCTGGTGTGACTGAGTCCCAGTTCCAGAATGGTAAGAAATAACGGTAACTAAATATATGGCTACGAGATGAATATTATTCTAGTATTTATTTTCTGATTTAAATTTTGAATATAACATATTAAATACTGCCAAATGGTAGCCGGTATTTGTAATGGTATATGGCAACGCAGAATCTCGCAACCCTGTGCCAGAAGAAAGAGCTCTTTATTAAGCAGCTTGTCTCACTTCTTCTCAATAGCTTCCCTTATAGCATGGTAGGCCTCTGTAACTTGATTCTCCTCGAATATTTGTGTCCACCAAATTCCTCCATTTTGTAGCACAACTTTTTTCCTGTCGCATAATGTTATGATTTATCACAAATGACGTTAAAAGACATCTCGAATATTTCGGTCTCCCGACGCATAGACGACAGGTCTCCTCCTCGCAAGGCAATGAAACCAGCCAAGGTCATCGAAAACATCCAACGGAGTAGAGAACTGGAGCTCCAGAAGGTGCTGGAGTGGAAGGACAAGAACCAGCAGGAACTGAATGATCTCAACAGTGAGCTGTGGAGAATCCGCACAGACCTGCCAGAACTCGAGCTGGACCTTGAGAAGCTGAACAATCAGCTTTTTGAGCTTGAAAAGCAGTACAAAGAGAAGGAAAATGAGCTCGCAGAGGCAGACAAACGGTTAGAAAGCGAGATTGCGGAACTTAAACAGGAGTTTGAGCTCTACCGATGCAACACAGAACTGGACTTCAACCGCAAAATTGAGCAGCTTAGTACAGATTGTGACTCAAAGGTTCAGAGTGAAATAGCCCAGAAACAGGCGGCCTATATGGATGCCAGGCGGAAACTGGAGACGAGGAAAGACGAGCTCCTAAAACAAATCCACGAGGAAAAAATGCATTTTCAGAGCGAGAACGAGCGCATTATGGAACGGAGACGCGTCAGGCTGGAAGCTGTGGACAGAGAGTTTGCAAGAGAATCGAATAATTTGGAGTTGGACAAGAGAGAGATTGCCCAGGCAGTTGCTGCTGTCGATCGCAAGTGGGAGGCCGTGGAGGCAGAAATCGCCCGAAAAGAGGAAGAGACACAGGAACTAGAGTCACAATTGGAGTCTGCAAGGCTCAAGTCCGCACATTTTGAGGAAAAGACGGCCGAGATACGTCAGGAGATACAAATGCTTGATACTGAGTACCAAGAGAAAGCGCAGCTTCTGGAGCAAAAAGAGCAGGATGCCCAGAACTTTGTCAGCTCTACTGTTGCACTGAAAGAACAGCTTTTGGCTGAAGAACTGGCTCGTCGCAAAGCACATAATACTCTCCAGGATTTAAAAGGAAACATTCGGGTTTTCTGCAGAGTCAAGCCAGAACAGGATGAAAACTGTTTCAAACACCAATTGTTTGCATCTACAGACTCGAGCGACGGCAAAGAGCAAATCATAATCACCGAGCCACTGCTCTCGCAACAACCTCCCCACACCTTCAGCAAGCCGGCTCCCAAGAACTACAAATTCGGTTTCGATAAGGTGTTCGGCATGGACTCCACCAACTCAGAAATATTTGACGAAATCAGCCAGCTAGTCCAAAGCGCCTTGGACGGCTATAATGTGTGCATTTTTGCCTACGGACAGACAGGTTCGGGCAAGACGTTTACGATGTCGAGTGCCACGGACGGAATCATCCCCCGTGCTGTGGACCTGATATTTCAAAGAAGCCGTTCTGCCAAAGACAACGGCTGGGAGTTCAGCATCACCGGGCAGTTCCTGGAAATATACAATGAAAACATCAACGATCTGATGACAGAGTCTTATCTGCGCAACTTGGACGCTGTCAAGCACGAAATCAAGCACGACGAAGCTACGCGAACGACTACGATCACCGACATGACCACCGTTGCACTAGAAAACCAGGAACAGGTAGCCCAGATTTTGAAAAGTGCCAACAAGAACCGTGCCACTGCGTCCACGAACGCTAACCATCGGTCGTCGCGATCACACTCCATTTTCATGATCCAACTGAATGGTTACAACGCGAAAACTGGAGAGTCCATTAACGGAAAGTTGAACCTCATAGACCTGGCCGGGTCTGAGCGCATCTCGCAGTCGATGGTGACCGGAGATCGACTCAAAGAAACGCAATCCATCAACAGGTCTCTCAGCTCCCTGGGTGATGTGATAACTTCTCTGTGCAAAAAGAGCCAGCATATCCCATACAGGAACTCAAGACTGACCTATCTTCTCCAGTACTCGCTTGGCGGAGATTCCAAGACTCTCATGTTTGTTAACATATCCGCCAAGTTACAGCATTTTAACGAAACACTCAACTCGCTCCGTTTTGCCACCAAGGTTAATAATACACAGCTGCAGACGAAATAGTGAATAAATATATTGCATTAAACAAGCAGGGGTCGTTCCGGATTGTATCCCTCATCCAGAGGTTCGTTTTCTGTGTTGCTTAGCTCGCCGCTCTGTTTAAGCTCTGACCATAGGGCAGGGTAGTAACGCGTCGCAAAGCGCTCAACGTTGGTTCTCACGTCCTCATCCACACACCAGTTGTACATGTCACGAAGAACACGTCTGTCTATCAAATGGCCTCCGTCGCTATGGAAGTTTTCCTCGAGAACGCGCAGCGCCGTCTCATACTTACCAAAGGAGCAGTGTGCGATCAAATATTCGCCAAAAATGCGCGGGTCCGCCAGCACATCGTACGCCGACAGACTAGTGTAGAAATCCGTCACATGCTTAAGTGTGTATCCCCTGAGCGAGCGAAGCATCCAATAGCAGCTCTCTGCGTTGAGTCCACGCGATTTCGGCAGCGAATAGGCAATATGGAACGTGTCTCTCACTTTGAAGGAGTCCTCAATGGCGCAGTAGCCTTCCATTATGGCGTTAAGCAGCCTGATGTCCATGTTGATAGCCAGATCCATCTTGGCTCCCAAATGGAGTTTTTGCACACCTTCCACGAATTTGCACCGCGCAAAGGAGCGGAAAAGATAGATATAGACATCTTCGTTTGGAGGAGCGATCTTGGCCTCTTTGCTGAGCGCCTTGAGGTTTGCAAACATCTTGAGTGCTCGTCTGGGCTCGTTGTGAGAAATAAAGTATTCCATCAGACGATAATATTTCTCATATGGAATAATGAAGTTTTGATGGAGAAACTCATACACGTGCCAGTTCCGAGTGGTACTGACCTCTGCAGTGGTACTGTATTCATAGAAGGACTCGAATACTGGCTCATATTTTGTCACAGATTGGCGTTCGTCCTTTGAATGCTCCACCACTTCTATTTGGAAAAGCTCCATGGCGTCTCCCGCGCAGTCTTGCTCTAAAAACATGTCTATCATGGCCTTGAGAGCGGCTTTGTTTAAGGAATACCCATAGTTCTTGATCCGCTTGTACAAGATCACCTTTAAGGTGATATCATCATCGCTGTTTCGACAGTACATTTCGAGCAAACGGAACAGAACTGGAGCAAAAATGCTATTTTCCTCTTCGCCCCACTCTATAGGTTGTTCAAGGGACCCTTCAAACAGCTCCAAGGCTTCTTTGCATTTGCCAACATCCAACTGGTGTTCGATCAATGCAGCGTATGTTTCAGCCGTCGGCGTCACTGTATACTCTGACTCGAAAAAATCAGAAATAGCCTTCACAAAGTCCAGGCTCTTTTCCGAGTAGCAGCATGCACTGACCACATAATTGAAGGTTTCAGTGTCATTAACACGAAAGTCTTTTTTGTAACTATGTTCGAGATCGTAGTTGATTTTGCGTATCAGGTCGATAACGTTTCTTTCGTCCGCAGCCTTGTACACTTTGATCTGCATATATGACAGCCATTCGTGCCGGCTGAATTCAACAAATTCGTACTCTAGATTCTCTAGTAAATTCTCTGCCGCCTTGCTGTGGCCGAGTTTAAGAGCGGCAGCAACAATGGCAGCAAGCTCCTCGTCCCTGATATTTTTCCCCAGTTTGTTCCTGAAACACTCCGTCAAGCTCACTAATCTATCCAATATTTCCTTCACGCACCCATTGAACTTGTTCTCAGTGGCAAAATACAGAAGATTGATGTACTCGTTCAACGGCTGATCTTTTTTGTGCTCCATAACACCAACAACCTCGGTTAATCTTGCGGCCACCTGATTGTCCTCGTAATCTCGCCCGATTTCAGCGTCTGCAGCAATGAAAAATGCAGAAAGCAGCTTTTCAGACCGCTTTTCATCACTTAGATCGCATATTTCGAACAATTTGACCACCGTCGCAGTGTCTGGAGTAACCGTAGTAAATGCCTCCAGAGCTATATCCACAACCTCCATCTCCACGTCGTCATGTCTCAAAGAAGCTTCCTCCTCTATAAACGCCTCTATTGCCTTGATCGCTATGTCGCTCTTGTTGCTCACTAGCACGTAATTGAAAAACAGCTCAAATAAATGCAGTCGTATATTTCTATCCTGTTGGTACTCTTTGGATCCCCTCAACGAGGTGTAGAACCGGGGAAAAAAATCTATATTTTTCACGTCCTCAGCAGTCATAGCTGGAACAGCAGCTCTTAAAAGTGCCAGCATTTCCTGCGCGGTAAACACGTCCATCGGGTCTGATTCTCGATCGATGGCATGGACGATCCTGTTTATAAACGGAAGCTCGCTTTTGGAAAATTCTGAGCCCGTCATGCAATACAGTAGTTGTCTCAGCTTTCCGTGGAGCTGATCGGCCTTGCCTTTGGGTGCAATATGTTTGGAAAAATATATGGCCCGGAGGTCTGATTTAAGATTGGAGACAAGCTCCTCCAAATTGGTGTGTTCGGTGGAAACCGCGGACGAGAACCTGGCTGCAAAAATCAGCATCCCCACGGAAGTCGTGTTCTGCCTGCAGATAGCCAATGACGGGCCCGCCGCCCGCCGGCGACAATGACTCAACGTCCTAAGAAATCGATCCATCAATATTTAGATAAAAAAAGGTGGGGCAGCTCCTCAAAATTTGTATAAAAGGTGCACAGCCCAGAATACTTTAGACAGTCTATATATACAGGCCAATTACTTGGAAATCTCGTTGCCGTACTCGTCGTACGTCTTGGTGTTTTTTTGGTACGCACGGACAGCCCAGTTGTATCCGACAAACTGTATGTCCGGGGCGCTGGCGCCATCGGTCTTGGTGTATTCGCTCCAGAACTTCTGCGACTTAAGTCGCTCGTCCTCTGGAGGAAAGCCGTTTTCAAGCCGCAACTGCGCAACTTTCTCGCGCAAATAATCACAAACACGGCTGCGCAGAGCCTCTGCCTCTTTGCCGAATTTGAGCTCAAACGACAGATCGTTCGGATGCAACTTGTCGTGGTATTTATCGCATAAGGCACGCCATTCGGCACGGAATGCCTCTATTATGCGGTCATCCAGGGCCTTGCCTATGTTGACCGTGATTGTGGAGCCAATTCCCTGCGGAAGCACAGAGTCTACCACGTCGTCAACCTTGGCTTCGGGGACGATTTTTTCGAACCCGTCAGTGAAAATGGGCACCACAACGGGAGCCACCGTCGGCTCGAGGATCAGTCTGGCAGTGCCCCACCGGAAGAAGCGCATCGAGTTATTATGTGGAGGTTTCAACTGGCAAACGTAGCCCTCGGGGAAAATGTGGACCCAGGACGTTTTATATCGGAGAACAGGCGGAGTGTATCTCGGAGAGTAGAACGACCGCACGTCGGTTGCCAGCGTGCTGCCAACTGGGATGCTTTTCTCAGTACCTTGGAAAATATGGTCTGTATCCAGTGTATCGTCTGGGGACAAAATTCGAACCAGCGCGTCTAGACCCCCTTGGAAAGGCCCACGGCCAAATCTCTCACAGGCAAATAACTTTCCAAGAGAAAAGAATGTGCTGCTCGCCTTCGAATTGAAACAGATATTGGAGGCGGCAAGCCCCCATCTAATGTCGTCTAGCGAAAGAAAGTATCTCCACGGTAGACAGGCCCAAATAAATGGGTCGTCACAAACAGACATGTGATTCATTAGCGTGAGAAATCCGCGGTTCTCGGCGCGAGCTTTTGCAAGCCCATGGTCTAGATTATCCAGACCCTTGACATTAACGTTGTAGAACAAACCTAGGATGGCTTTGCTACCACCCACCACGGCCATGCATGTGGCTTGGGAAAAAAAGTTCCAGATGCGAGACTGTCCAGGACGGTCTTTCAGGATAAACTCGTCTCCTCGCTGCAAAACATCGTAGAACGACATGTGCGAAGCAAGAGCTTGGTTTTCGAGATTTGGAAAAAAAATAAAAAAATAAAAGTGATTAGGTAAATTGCTAGGGCGGTTCACGTGAAACTGATCACGCGGAAAATAGTCAAGTTTGGGTGTTTAGGTCAGTTCAGAATGTGGCTTGCACTTCGACAACTGGGGCATGTAGCAGTGGAATTAACATGTCACCAGTACAAATTAAACAAATTCAAAGTCAATGGTTGTGGCGAAGCGGCTGCGGTCCTGCAAAACTTATCATTCGCCATAAAATACTCGACTGACTACATCATTACCCCAACTGCTACGAAACTGCGTAAGCAAAAAAGGAGGTAACAAACTGAATTGAGGAAGCTTGTGTAACTTGCAGCATCAAAAACCCATCTTCTGGCTGTCAGTTGATGCTCAAATTTCCTGGCTACTTTGGTAAACTGAGAGCCCTGCCACCGGAGACGCCCGCATACAGCTTTTCGCCGGTCGAAACCATCATTGACACAATCGTATCTTCCGCGCAGTTTTCACCCAAATCGCCTCCTGGCAAACTTATCAAACGGTGGAAGAAATGGGGGTGTTGTGGAACAGCTGCAACCGGATGCGTTGCAAGTGGTAGCAAAAAAAGAGCTCGAAACGAACGATTGTCAGTTGTCCGGAAATCCCCTCATAATGCAAACAGCTTGTCGCAACCGCTACCAAAGAAACCAGTCAATCAGAAAAGGTTTCGAGTGCCAAAGCAGACTATTTCTAGACTTCGTGACATGTTTTCCCAGCCCAGGCGACTTCTTCCTTGAACCTGAACCAGGACTGTTACTTTGACCTGATAGAGTTTTGGATGGATGTGATGGATGTGCTGTCTCCAAAAAACAGCGTCCCATATGGTACCTGCTTTACCTTTTGACTGCCAATAATTCTGGAAATCCTAGGCCGTTCACTTGAAGTCGTAAAGGACTGTTGTATAGCATACAGTTATGATTTCTCTATCGAAATGTATGAGAAAAGGCGGAAGTGTCTGAGCCATAAAAACCCAACACGGTCTCGAGACGGTGTAATTTCATTAGTCTTGTGCAGCTGCACCAGCAGACAGATGTTCAGACCAAAGCATCGCAAATGCATCGATCAAGCACCATATGCCCACCCACCCAAAAGCACATACAAGCTACAATAACTCATCCACTCATTATCCGTACATCACTTCCTTTTCTCGCTCACCTGCTCGACCTTGACGTCTTCTAGACCCTTCTCCTTCAAAAGCCCCAGAATGTACGTTTCCACCTCGTCCCCCACGTCTCCCTGGATCACCACCTCGTCTTTCTTCTCGGCATTCTTTGTAACCGACGCGCCCGTGGCAAACTTCGACGCAAATGTCTTGGCCATCTTCTTCATGTCCACGTCGAAAACCTCGAGACCTGCGATGGCAATAACGTGCTTGTGTTTTGTGCGCTGGATCCGCTTTATCAGCACCTTTGAGCTTTTAAGCGACTGAAGCTCGCGCTCCAGCTTGCGCTCCTCTTTGAGCTGCATCTTGGCGAGCGACTCAGAGATCTTGGCCTCTTTTTCAGATGACAGCGACGAGTTGTGCGCGCTTTCAGAGTACAGTCTCTTGTAGAGCTCCGGGTCGTCTTCCTCGAGCCAGGCCTTACATTTCTTGAACTTCTTGCCAAACTCGCAGAACTCCACCGGGAAGCTGCACACGCCGCAATATTTGACCTGCACAGGAGTCACAGCGCTCATGGATATATAGGAAATAAAATGATTTTTTTTCTTCACGGCTGTGCTCTTGTGAATTTCGAATTGCTGTAAAAATTGTTTACCATCGCGTTGCACAAAATATAAGAAATGGCCGCCTACGCAAGTCAAACGGTGCCTCAGCTCAAGGAACTGCTCAAGCAAAGGGGTCTGCCGACCAACGGGGTCAAGGCAGACCTGATTGGGCGTTTGGAGGAGTCTGACAAGATCGAGGCCCAACTCGACGCGGGAGAGGAGTCTGGAGCGAGAAAGGACGAGCCGGCGCCAGAACAGGAGCCGCAGCCGGTAGACACAAAGCCCGAGGAGCAGAAGCAGGAGCCTGCCGCTGAAAAGACGGCTGCCGAAGCCGAAAAACCGCCACAGACTGCCACGGCCCCAGACTCCAAGGAAACGCCAGAAACCGCCAGGGAGGAGAAGAAAAACCTCAATCCAGAGGAACTGAAACAGGCGGCGATCGAGCTGCTGAACAAGAAGATTGCCCGGGCAAGAAAGTTCGGCAACGAGGAGGACATTGCACAGCTGGAGGCCAGTCTCAAGCGGATCCACAAGTTCGGCATTTCGCTGGACTCGGCGCTTGCCAGAGACCTCGGATTCAGACAGGAGAAGCCCCGCCAGCCGCAGGGGTTCAAGAACGGCAAGAAGAAGTGGCGCAAGTGACGGTTGTAACATAGACAGAGTGTAAGCGTAGATATACACAGGTGTGCGGTGTGCGGTGCGAGGAGTGCGCTCTCTTGCGTTCGCGACCGTTGTGCATGGAATCTATTGTTCGCTATTGTGAAGAGCAGCTCAATTTATAAAGTGTAGATATCAGAAGAGTTTTGAGTAGAAGGTGACATCCACGGGAGGCTCCAAAGCAAATTTGCGTAAAGTTATTTTGCTCAACTCCGCATCATAACCAGATCTTGCCCATACGCACCTCCCTCTGATAATTGGCACCTTTGCGATGTCCCAGAATCCAGATCAGAAACCGGCAGGGGGATTGTTGACCGCCCCCCACCCCTACCGTCCACAGGCCCCTGATCCGCAATATATCGTCAACGTGCTGAACCTGCCGCGCACCATGACCAGAGTCGACCTGGAAGAGCTGCTGGAACCGCTCGCGATCGACCTTGACGCTATCGGAAGCGTCCAGATCTACGAGATGCATACCAACGGGCTGTCTGTAGCGTCGCTGGGGATGGACGACTACGAAACGGCGGCGAGGATCGCGAGCCGGCTGGACGGGTACGAGTACTACAGCGTGGTTTTGCAGTGCCATATGCTCAGTGCGTATCAGCCACAGATTCCTGCTAAACAAGGTGTTGCTCCGTTCTTCCCCACAATCGAGCCTGTGCCGGCCCCGATGGCGCCTGTGCCCGGCGTGGCGCCCTTCATCCCCTACTATACGTACGGAATGCCCGTTCCCAGACAGAGATCTGTGTCGTTTCCCTACGTCGAACCCGCGCCCGCCACAACTGCTGCCCCTCCACACAATCACCAGCCACGCGCGTACCGCTCCCCAAAAAAATACCCCGGTAAGACCAGGCAGCGCGTGGAGCTGGGCAACAATTATTCTTCGATCCTGAACCCGGACTTCGACGAGGACGGCTCTGCGTCCGAGTCCGAGTCCTCTGTCGACGACAACGACCGGCCTGCCGAACAGCTCGTCCAGTACACCGCGGCAAAGTACGTCAGTCCAACGCGGCTATTTGTCGGCAACATCCCGTTCCACGCGACGTATCTATCTGTGCTGAACTTCCTGAACTCGGGACGGCCCAAGATCGTCCAGCTGTATCTCAAGACGCAGCCCAGCGGGGTCTCGAAGGGGTTTGCGATCGCGCAAACGACAAGTCTGGAGGACTCGGTCGAGCTGATCGAAAAATTCCACGGCGCACGGTTCCAGGGCCGCAGTCTCGTGGTGCGGTTCGACAAGCTGCCAAAACTGGTGGTGAAGAGCCACAACATCAAGAAGCGCAAAAACATGGAGAAAAGGCAGCTGGATGAAAAGGAGAACGAGCAGGACCAGCCCGACGGGTCGCGTGCGGGACAGCGCTCCGTTGGCGACGAAAAACATGTCGCCCAGGAGCTGGTGCTGGCCATCAACAACATGAAAGTCTCGTAGGCTGGCTCTAAAGCAGCGGCTGGAACTTGAAAGGCGGCCGGTCGGAAGGCGGGAGCGGAGGATGTAGCACCGGCGGAGCAGGCTGCGGACGCGGATAAGCGGTGTCGAAGTTCAGATTCAGGTAATCTTGCATGTTGTGATAGATGAGCTCCAGCTCAATGAGCTTGTTGGGCTTGTTTTTAGTAGCATCAAACAATTTCTCCAGTTCCTGGTCGCTGTTGATTAGGGTTTTCGTTTCTGCGTTGCGGATCTTGAGGATACGGTTATTATTGACGATGCCAAACGCGGTCTTGGAGTTGGTGATTAGCTCCAGCACCGTTGGCGGCGAGCACGAGCTCGAGGGGTATATGAAGCGCAGGTCCTTAGTGTTGAAGCGGATGACCACGGTGATTAGGGTGTCGGAGGACGGGGACCGCGACAGGATGGACGATTTGTGTATAGGGGGATTTGGCAGCGGGTTGAACGGATAGTCTTTTTCCAGGATGCTGCGAAAGATGTCTGCGACCGGGTACAACACCTCGTTGAAGCCGAAATCCTTGACGCAACCTCCAACCAGTTTTTTGAACAGCTGTGCTGCCACGAACTCGCCCAGCTGCACCACTTCAAGAGACTCGTTGTCCAGTCCCTTGATGATGGAGCTCAAAACAAAGTCGCTGTTGAGTTTCTGTCGGATGTAGATGACCGAGTCGAACGAGAGATGCCCAAAGCTGCGTTCGAGCACAAACATGACGGCAGACGCGATGCACGCCGACCCAAACCCTTCGATCGACTCGAACGAGCGTGCGGTCGACTTTGTCAGCTCGTAGCACGTGCGCGACTTCTTGATGCTGATCAGCAGCCGGTCTGCAGCGGCACGGAACTCGTCGTCCATGTTGAGCTGCCGTAGCGAGCTTGTGAACGGTCGGTGGAGCATCGGCGCCACAAGGGCAGAAATGGCAGTTTTGGACTCCGTCTCGGCGTCGTCCGACTTGTTGCCACTTTGGAACGCGTCCTCGTTGACCAGATCAGAGTATATCGGGCTTGCTGTTTCCTCAGTGCTGGAGCGGTCCTCTTTCTCACGCCGCCGGTTAGCGAGCCGTTTCTGCGACCGTTTCTTGTTTCTGCGCACACTCTGGATCGCCAGTCGCACGAGCTTGTCAAACTCGGGCAGTGTCTCTCTTGGGAACCCAAATTCCTGCTGTAGGGTCTGTGCACAAACGGCGATTTCTGCATCCTGTTCGCACGCTTTTTTGGAGCTCAGAGACAGCGACTCGACCAAAAGCAGTCTGCGGGACGAGAACTTGCGCCACAGGATCTCGTCGTGGAAGTTGAGCTTCTTCCGGATCGCGCTGGTGGCGCCTGTGCGAGCGTCAGAAGTCGCCATAGACAAGAGAAATAAAATAAAATGACTTATTTTTTTGTCGTCGCGTCGGTGGGACGAAGGAGTCATTCTTAGTCATTTTATTTATCCCCTTTTTTATGGCTCGTCTATTAATAGTGCTGCTACTTGCACTCAATACGTTTGCGCTGCTCAACGCTGAGGCGTTTCTGGACTGTGGACCACTCTGCGTAAGTAGAGCTCCCCGAAACCTCTAACTTTAGGACGATGGTTACTATTTAGAATGCCACGATCGCGCGCGCAGCGGTTATTTGTCCTGCACGGCCCCCAACGAGGTGTGCAAATGCTACTACGTTGGGGCGTTGGTGTCGCAGTGCACCAAATTCTGTCCCGCCTACGTAAGTACACTCTTGCTGCCACTAATTTTAGAACAAAAACACCTACGAGCTGCTCTCCTCGCTCTGCAGCAGAAACGTCTACGAAATGTCCAATACGAAAATCGTGGAGACGTCGGCCGCGCTCAACGTCCTGAAAACCAACGAGACAAGAAAAAGCGCTCTTTCTGCGCGACCGTGGCCTTCAGAGAGCGACTGGGAAAGAGACGTGCTGGAGCTGAAGCTGAGCCCCAAGATCCGCAGTCGTCAACGGCTGCTGCCCGAATCGCACGAAGTGTTGCAGGCAATACAAAGAAATTACACGGTGCACACGTTGAACGCGGCCCCCGTGCTGAGACCCACAATGGGCCATTTTCTTCCGCTTATGGCACTAATATTGACTAGATAGCTAGACGGTGTCGTGATGCTCTGCTCTGGCCTTAAACGACTCGGCATCGTCCACCAGCGCAACGGTATCTTCGCCGTCAAACACCCGCGCAATCTCTTCCAGCGAATAGCCCTTGGTTTCCGGGTAGAACACATAGGTGTTGACCACGAGAGCACCGAGAATACAGCAGAACACAATGTAATAGCGCCAGCCAATGCGGTCCATGGCGATCGAGTTGCAGAACGCCGCAATCAGCAGAGCACTGTACACACCAAACAGTTCAACGGTGATGCCCTTGGAACGCAAATGGTACGGGAAGATCTCTGTTGGATACGCCAGAAGCAGCGGCGTGTACGCAATGTCATAGTGGAAATAATAGATAAAGATGAACCCGAGAACGGCACGGCCGTACTGTTTGGAGCCCGTTTGAGAAAACTTCGCAGAGCACGCCGTCCAGATGATGTACGAAATCAGCATGCCAATGCCAGAGAACAGAAACAGTGATCTGCGGCCGAATCTGTCCACCACAAGGGCGCCTGTCACCGCAGCCACGAGATTGAAAATTTGGAGCAGACCGTTGATCAGCGACTGCATATCGGAGGAGGTGATGCCGATGGTGTCGAGAACAAGCGTGAGGTAGTACGAAACAACGGCGATTCCATTCCACTGCGCACCGACACCGACGCTGAGCGCGATGTACGTTCTTTTTCTGTTTCCGGGCGTCCTGACAAGGTCTAGCCACCTGGACTTGGCGGCCTCTTTCTCCAGGTCGAGCGCCTGGATGATCTCTGTCATTTCGACGTCGATCAGCGGCAGCTTGTCGTCACCGTTGGCGTGGTACTTGACGAGGATGCCGCGAGCCTCAGAAATTCTTCCCTTGGAGACCAGCCATCTAGGCGACTCTGGAACGAGCCACATGAAGAGAAGTTGGAGACAAGGGAAGCCGGCTTGCAAGATGGTGGGTATTCTCCAGGCCCACGAATCGCCGCGGCCCGAGGTGCCGTAACACGACCAGGACGCCAAGATGGCACCGAGATACCACATACACCAGTACAGCGAGGTCAGTTTTCCTCTGAAGGACGGATACGCCAGCTCAGCAGTCAGCAGCGACACAGGCTGCACGGCAAACATACCGGCGGCACCCACAATAAACCGCGCCACGATCATCTGGGCCATCGTGAAGGCGGTTGCTTGGATGATGGTGGCGACGACGATTCCAAAAAGACCGCTGATCAAAACGGGTTTTCTGCCGATCCTGTCGGTGAGCCATCCGACCGTTGGCAGCGCGATCAGACAGCCGCAATTTTGCGCTGCGTTAATAAATCCAAGCATAGTTCCGTGCGGGTTGCCAAAAAAGTCCCGCCACTCTTGCAGCGATTGCAGACCGTTCATCAGCGATCCATCGTAGCCTGCGGTGGCAGACGACAACAGTGGGACTAGCATCAGACAGTTGAGAACGAGCAGGTGTTTGGTTCTCCACCAGGGTTTTTCGTATTTGGGAAGCACCTGGGCGATGGCAGGCCCGACAATCTCCTCGATGGGGGTGGTGTTAAGACGAATCATTTACAGAGCTGGGGGACAAACCAATATTCAGACGCATATTTATAGCTACACACTTGCGTTCCGCATTAGGAAAAAACCTGGGGTTGCAGGAAAAAGCCCATACGTCACAGGGTGTGTGTGCACCTGGTGCGGACTAGAGATTTACGGGCAGCAGAATCCGCCGTCGACAATGAAGTCGCTGCCGGTCGTGTACGAGGACGCGTCCGAGGCCAGATACAGGTAGATGCCCTTGAGTTCACGTGGATCGGCGTCTCTGTGCATAGGGATGGCCCTGAACCAAGCCTCCTTCATTTCGAACGGACAGTCGCCCGAAATGGCCGTGTCGATGTATCCTGGCGAGACGGAGTTGACTCTGGCAAAATCGGCCCATTCAACCGCAAGCGACTTGGACAGATGGATGACGCCCGCCTTGGCAGCGTTGTAGGCTGCCTGCTGCTGTGGCACATTGACGATGTGGCCCGACATGGAGGCGGTGAAAATCATGCTTCCAAAGCCCTGTTTTCTAAACACAAATCCTGCTGCACGGGCGCAGTAGTACGCTCCGTTGAAGTCTGTGTCCACCACGTCGTGGAAAGCCTCCAGAGATTGGTCCAGTCCACCGGCCTTGGCAGGGATGCCTGCGTTGGCAATCATGCAGTGGAGCTTGCCGTCGAAGTCCGCGAGCGCAGCAGCAACGGCAGATTCGACCTCTTCATAGTGGCGCACGTCCACCTGGTACGCTTTGGCCTTGACTCCGTATTTGGAAATCAGCTCTTCGGCCAGCGTCTTTGCGGAGGGGTTTTTGTGGTACCAGAGCGCGAGGTTGGCCCCCGCCTCTGCAAGGCCACGAGCGACTTCGTGGGCGATGCCGCCGGACGCGCCGGTGAGAATGACGAGTCTGTCCTTCATCGAGAACATCTCGAAGACGGAGTCAGTGATAGGTGGGTTGGCTCTTCTGATTGACTGTGGCATAGCTGAATGATGAAGAAACGTTAGCGTTTGATGGCCGCTTTATAGCGTGCAAAACGGACTTTTTCAAAGACAGAGGGCGACAGTCGCCCTTGCTGCATTTACCCCAGACACACCCATGCTCGGAGAAAGTGGAGAAGGTGGGGAACCTGCAGGAGACCTAATTTTTTCTCGGAGACAAAGCCGTGCGCGGGCGTCGGTGGCCCTTCTGGGGTAAGATGATAACGGTTTACGGGTGTTTTTCTGCTTTCTAGACTGCATTAACGGCTATACATTGCTACCAACGACCTATCTATACTGGCACCGCCTCGAAACGCTCAGGTCAAGGTGTAGCCTCCGCCCACAACGAGCTCGGCGCCAGTCATGTAGGACGACGCGTCGCTGGCCAGGAACACGTACACACCCTTGAGCTCGTACGTCTGGCACATTCTCTGTGCAGGGATCATCTGCCCCCACGTTTTCTTCCACTCTGGTGGGTGCACATCCACCATATCGGTGTCGATGTATCCTGGCGACACACAGTTGACTCTGGCAAAGTCGATCCACTCAACGGCCAAGCAGGCGGCCAATCTGACAAGGCCGGCCTTGCTGGCATTGTAAGGGGCCTGTTTTTGCGGATAGTTGACAATCAGCGACGAAACAGAGGCCGTGAAAACGATGCGGCCCTGGTCCAAAGTTCCTGCTGCCTTTTGCTCCTTGAACACTTTGGCAGCAGCCTGAGCCGTGTAGTACGCTCCGTCCAAATTGACCGACATCTGGGTTCTGAAGTCTTCCTCAGAAAAGTCTTCTGCCGGCTGGTGAATGCAGATTCCTGCGTTTGGGACCACAATGTCCAAACGACCAAAGTCTGCGAGAACTTCGCGGGTGGTGGTTTCGATGGCCGCCTTACTGGTGACGTTACACTTGTACGCCTTGAATCTGACGCCGTACTGTGCGAAGCTATCTGCGAGCTCCTTCATGGCCTCTGGCGAGGACGAGTTGTACGTGATGGCGATGTCTGCGCCAGCCTCAGCAAGGCCGATTGCCGCGCCGAGACCGATTCCGCGCGAGCCGCCGGTGATGAAGGCGACTTTGCCCTTGAGGGAGAAGAGAGCGTTAACGTGTGCGTTTTCTGGCTTGAACAGCATTTTTGGACCGGATTTCAGAGAGAAAGTACCCGGTTTTATAGCGCAGATCGGGTTTGGTGGTGCCCCACAATTTTTTGCGGATCTGGCCTAGAATGGGGGCGACTAATTCCGAGGCTGCGGATATATAAAGCGCGGGTCCGCTGACTCGGAAACCCACAGAATGGTGGACCAAACGTACAAGGCATTTGTTCTGAAGGATGTTAAGCAGCTTGCGTTCGAGGAGCGCAAAACTCAGCCAATCAAAGACACGGACGTGAGAGTGCACGTTGCCCAGACAGGTATCTGTGGTAGCGATGTGCATTACTGGCAAAAGGGCCGGATCGGCAAGTTTGTGTTTGAGAAGGGCATGGACATGATTCTGGGCCACGAATCGTCTGGTGTTATTGTGGAGGTGGGTGACGCCGTGAAGGGCCTGAAAGTGGGCGACCGTGTGGCCATCGAGCCGGGTGTTCCGTGTCGGTTCTGTGCACTGTGTCGCGACGGGCTTTACAACCACTGCGACAACATGAAATTCGCCGCAACTCCGCCCGACGACGGCACTTTGGCCAAATATTACACCGTGGCCTACGACTACGTGTACAAGATCCCAGACTCGATGGACATGGAAGAGGCTGCGCTCGTGGAGCCGGTCAGTGTGGCCGTGCAGATCTGCAAGCGGGCACGTCTTCAGGCTGTGGATAGGGTCGTTGTGTTTGGATGCGGGCCGATCGGTCTGCTGACCCAGGCGGTTGCCAAAGCGTACGGCTGCCGCACGGTTATTGGGTGCGACATCAGCGACGGCCGACTGGAGTTTGCCTCCAAGTACGCTGCCGACGGCGTGTACAAGATGCCGTTCAAAGACGCAGACGAGTCCGACGAGACGTTCGCCAAGAGAGTGTCCGCAGATATCAAATCTAAGTTCGATTTAGGTTCTGGAGCAGACGTGATTCTGGAAGCGTCAGGTGCAGAGCCGTGCATCCAGGTCGGTGTCTTTCTGGCTAAGCCCGAGGCGCGCTTTGTGCAGGCCGGAATGGGCCGCGAGTTTGTCAGCTTCCCGGTGACAGAAGCGCTCGTGAAGCAACTCAACTGGACAGGAAGTATTCGGTACTCTGCCGGGGTGTATCCGATTGCGGTGGACCTCGTTGCCAGCGGCAAGGTCAAGGTGAAGCCTCTGATCACGAATCGTTTCACGTTTGAGCAGGCCGAGGAAGCCTTTGAGCTTGTCAAGGCTGGCCGCACCGATGTTATTAAAGTTATTATCCAAGGTGTGCAATAGAAGCGTGCATTATTATATGTAATTACTGGCCCCCAGACTACAGTAGCAAATGCCCCCGATGATGGGAGTCGTATACGATGGCGTTCTGCATCGCGTGCGGCTACGGAAATTTTAGTGTGCGTTTCGTTCGCTGAGCTGCAGGCGGCGTTTTTTTAGTGGTTGCTCCAGGCTGCACTTGCAGAATATCAGGTGCATGAGTTTAGCGACTGGCCCAGGTCGCCAACGCTCAGAAAGGAAACAAATATAAAGCAACAGAACCTGGCCATTTCACCAAATTCGAGCAGTTTGGCTGTTCATCTCGTATCTCAAGTGGATCCTGATGATTTCATTGATGCAAAAAAGAGATCCCAACCACTTTAATGTGAAGCTTCCTTCCTTTGACGAGCTGACAAAAACCTTCCCAAAACAGGACCCTCCCGGGCCGCCTGAGGCGCCCGGTACTTTCCACCGCCGCCTGCCGAGCCTGCAAACAGACTTCTATCCCTCGTTTCAACAGATGCATTTGAGAAGCGGTTCTGACGTGGGATACCTGGCGCAAGGTACGTCTGCCGCGAATTTCGCCGTGCCTCCGCCGGCCAGCACGACGAGCTCTCTCGAGCCGAGCCCGCTGGGTCCGCCTGGCCCGCCGTCGGCGGTGAGTTACTCCAACCCTCCATCAGCAGAATATATTGTTCCTGAGCAGTTTCGGTTCCCGGCGGTAGACCCTAACCAGGAATTCGCCGACAGGCTCCGCGGCGCGCAGCAGAACATGAACGAGCTCAACCAGTTTATGCATCCACTCACACAGGCCACGACGCTGAACCAGCTGCCGCCCCTCTCTGAGCTGGAAATCGACAGGGCCATCAGAAACACCGACCAAATGCGTATTTTTCTCCAGTACATACGCGGCCAACGCTCTCGAAAATTCGCCGTGCGCAGCGAGCCGGAAAGCATTCATCGCACAACAGCCTATCAAGACACAGCCAAGACCAAAGTTCAAGCACACCGCCCGACCAAGTCAGAGCCGTCCATCATGGGTGAGTCAGCGCTGCTAAGAGTGCATCCTCCCAAGCCGCTTATTGTCTCCGAAACTGATACTGACCAGATGCCTAAGTTTGTTCCGCAGGGAACTTTGCAACAGGAGCTGAGTGTGAAGCCGCGCACGAGGTGTCTTCACTGTGGATCGATCAATACGCCAGAGTGGCGCAAGGGTCCTAACGGGACGCGGACCCTGTGCAACGCGTGCGGGCTATTCCACTCGAAATTGGTAAAAAAGCGGGGGCTTCAGGAGGCAGAAATTATCATGAAGCGGCGCCGCGAGACAGGCAAGTCGACAGACCGCAGAATCAACGAATAATACGTCACGCGGATTATCTTTTTTCCTAACACTATGTATTAATTTTCCGGGGGAACGACCATTCTGTCCAATAAGATATCTGCAAACGGATGTGGGACGGGGAAAACAATAAAAGTGGCCTCAACAAGAATAATCCGATTTTTTCCTGTCTTAACGTAATGTTCCGTGTGGGGGGTTTTTCTCTATAAAATACTGGAATTTCGATTTCTTTCTTTTCTTCCCCTTTCGCCATGTTCACCCTCAGAGAGCAATCTTTCAAGCCGCCGGATGAAATCACCCAGCAGGCGCGGCGAGTAGTGCTCGACAACCTCAACAAGCCAAATACAAGAAACGAGTCGCTAATAGACCGTGTCCGCCACGGGTCCGCGCTGTTTGCCAAACGGCGACCCCAGCCCTCGCGCCCGCTCACAAGAACGCCGTCCCAGGACTCCTTCCAGTCGGTGTATTCTATCCCGACCTCCATGTATTCTGCCGCCACGAGCGTGCAGAGCGAGCCTGTTCAGGTGCCGAATCTGGACTACCAGGACCCTTTGCCGCGGCAAGAAACGCTCACGATTGGGCTAAGTGCGGCGCTGGACCATGTTTCGGCGTGTGCCGACGTGGGGAGCCAGGTGTTCAACGAGCTGAGCGTGCTGTTGCGCAAGACGCACGACGGCGCAAACAAGAACTCGCCTGAGAAACTGATAGACTGGAACCTCAATCTGCTGCGGGTGTTGCTTTGTGTTCGCACAAGCAGTCTCCCGCCAGAGTGGAGGGACCGCCACGTTAGCGTCCAGGTGGAGGAACGTGCCCGCGCAACCCTCACCAGCGAGCTCGCAAAAATCCGCGCTCTGAAAAATGCAAAATTCAACAAATTCCTTTTCAACGTGGCAGCACGTACACCCACAGACGACCAGCTTCTGCAGATTAATGCTCTGGACGACTCGCCCGACAAGTTCCAGCAGGCGCTCGTCGACTCCGATCTGTTCAAGGAGTTCAATATAGACTCGCAGTTCAAGAATCTTGTGGCCCACGTCTCGATCCAGAATTCGCGCCAGTTTGGGCCTCAGTTCATGGCCGTGGCCCTGCGCAACTACTTCCTCAACCTGCTGGTTGCGGCCCAGACGCTGTTTGAGTTCTATTACAGCGGCCAGGTCGGCGTCGACGTCGACAACCTCTCGTCCAAGGATCGCAAAATCCTGTGGAAAAGCATCCGTCAACGAAACTTTGAAAAAATCAAGGTGTTTGGCGAGTGTCCCCCCACGCAATTCTCCACGAAGCAATGAACTAGCATCAATAAAATTATCGTTAATCGTCGCTATGTATCGCCAGCTACAGCCTGCTCCGCTTCTTTGGTTTGCGCACCTTGCGCCCTCCTTTCTTAACTTGCACCTCCTCAAACCGCTTCTTCAACCATCCGCTCGTCTGCTCATCCTTCAACAACTCATCAACAAACCCGGTCCCGCGGCTCTTCCTGTGTATTCTGTTATGGAAGTCTGTAGGCCCGCCAACGAGTGTCCCCACCTGGAACCGCTCCGGGATCTCCCACTTGTCTTTCTTGTAAAATCGCTTCGGGTCGATTGACGCTCGGTTCTTCAGTATTATCAGGTCTCTCTTGAGCTTGTCTGTGAGTTCCACCTTGGGCAGCTCAAACCAGCGTTCCGAGGCACTTTTGGCCGCTTTTTGCTCTTTCGGCAGCGCAACTTCGATCGGATCGTCCACCTTCGCAATGCGTCTTTGCTTCTGTGCGCTCAGCAGCTCGCCAGAAGACAGCTTCGGCAGTCTACTCGCCACCTTCTGTATATCTTCAAAAGAGTCCTCCAAAGCAGGCTTACTGGCTGCTCCTGTGGCCTCGCGCAGCTGCGAAAAAATGTCCTCAACACCAGGAACGTTGTCGATCTCATCAGCAGACGAAACGCTGTCCTGGGAGGCCACGCTCTCAGGGATCGGCGAAAACGTAGACATTGATATTTCTATTAAAAAATTAATTTTTTTTTGGTACAAAAAAAAAACGCTATATATAAGAAATCACACCCGTGCACCGTCTCCATAAGTCTCGCTCAACGCAATCAGCTTCTCAATACTAGCCAAATGCTTGCCATAGTTGTTCTTGCTGATCAGCTTCAGATAGTCCCGGATTTTCTTGACCAAAAGTCCCTTCTTCTCGTCGTCAATCAGCTCCACAAGTTTCTGCACCACGTAGTTCGCAAACGGATCCTTCATCATCAGACACAGACAACTGTTCTCGTCCAGCTTGCCATGTGGATCCATGTTGTCACGCATGATCTCCTTGTAGATCTTGCCCCTATTTTCTTCGGTCTGGTGGATGATACACTTTTCCACAGCGTTCGACGCAAACTTGTGTTTCGAAAGCTCAACAAGGTTCTCCAACACAACTTGCAGTATTTCGTCCGTGTACTTAACAGAGCCGTGCTCGACAACATGCTGGATCACATAATTTCCAAACTGGTCCTGGATCAGATAGTACACATAGTCCTTCAGCTCGTCCAAAATGAACTGTTGGTCTGTCTGATCGGAAAACTCCAAAAGTCGCTGGATCACTCGGCAGCCGTATGGATGCGTCGACAGATGGTAGATCTGGTGTTTGATGGAGTCCAAAATAAACGGAATCTTGGCTATCGGGATACATTCGATCGACTTCTGGATCACATGGTTGCCGTTCTGGTCCTTCACCAGAAGCAAGATGTTCTCTCTCAGCTCGTCTAAAATCTGCAGCTGCTCTTCCAGCTGTAGAGCCTCCAAGCCTTTCTGCACCACACGACATCCGTACATCTGCAACGACAGATCGTAGAAGCTGCCGCGCATCGATTCAAACATCACCTTCCGCTGGACGTCGTTTCCGTGCTCGAAGTACTTCTGGATCACGTAGTTTCCAAAAACGTCCGTCATGAGGTCCATTGCATGGTTTCTGATCTCGTTGAAAATCACCTCTTTGTCTCTGTCGTTGGACAGAGCCAGCTGCTGTTGAATAAACCGCGACCCGTGCTGGTCTTTTGCAAACTCGTATCCATGGCCATAGATATCTTTTAACGTGTACTCCTTGTTCTTGTTGTTTCTGAACTCCTCAAGCAATGGCGACCGCACAATGTGCTTCTTCATCTTGGCTGGTTTGGGTGAGATGCTCTTCTTGAGCGGTTTACCAGGAGATCCGGCCTTGGAAGGGGCAATGTGGGCCTCATGCTGCAACGGCGATACCTCAGCAGGCACCACCGGTGGAGGCGAGGCCACAAACCCGTACGGGCTGAAAGAAGGCATCATGAAAGGCGTCATGGACCGCAGACCGGGCTGGAAAAAGCCCTGTGGCGCCGGTGCACTCGCCTGCTGCTCGTCGTCGGTCTTTTCGCTGCCTTCTTCGTCAGGCCCTAGCCCCGGCGCAAGAGGCGCCATGGGTGGAGGCGGTATCTGCCCCCACGCAGGCCACTGGCCCAGGCCGTAGGGCGGCATCACGGGGAACCCGTTCATTTCTGGGTCGAACGGCGGGCCAAACTGAGCGGCCATCGGCTTCTCGAAACCACGAGGCTGGAATGTGGGGGCCGTTGCCGGGTTCCAAGGGTTCTTAGCGTGGTCGTGGGGGGACTCCAAGATGGCCGAGCTGTGTTCGGACGGCACATCGGCAAAGGAGAGAGCGTTGGGAGAGCCTGCGACAAACTGGTTGGTGGGCGAGTTGGTGTTGGAAACGTAGTTGTCGAACTTCTCGCTAAAACTCTGTTTTCTGGGCTCTCTGAACGCTGCCTGGGGCGACGGAATCTCTGTGCTGTTGAGGTTGGACGAGCGGCGCGACGGGTTCAGGTCCGACGAGGAGAGCGAGCCGGTGTTTCCCGAGCCCGTGGACGGCGTGGCAGAGTTCTGGATGTTGAGCCTGGCCATCTTGAGCTCGAGCTCCCGCGTCTTCTCTGTCACAGACGCAAACTTCTCCAAGAAATTGGACGACCCGAGTCCTGACGGACTGAAGCTGGAAACGTTGACGCCAGAGATGGACGCCGCGCCAAACAGGTTGTTGGCAAACCTGGACTTGTGCTGCGGCACTGGCGCGCTGATTGCGCTCAACGCGTCCTTCAGATTCGGGAACTCCGACCCCGAGTCGCTTGCCAGCCCCTCGCCCAGTGTGGCGCTCACAGGCTGTGCAAAGACGGAGTTAGGCTGGCCAAACAGGTTAGACTTGGCTCCGCTCAGGCTTGAGATGATGCTGGCGACCTCGTTGTCGAGCTCGGCCGTCGACATCACCTTTGTGCTGGCGCCAACGCCCTCACCGCCCGCCGGCGTGTCCCATGGACTGCTGGCTGTTTCTTCGACTGCCGTTAGCACGGGCTTTGCCCTTTGTGTTCATACTCACCTGAGCCGCCTTTGAAAGGACTCCAGTTTGCCATCGTTGTAGATCGAAGCGGAATTTAGCTGACTATGTACAAGCGGACCGCGACGATCACCAATTAAATCTGTTTGGTGACTATATACAAATAGATAAAACAAAAAAAAAATAAAAAACCCTCTGCAATAATAAGAGGGTAAAAACATCCAGCGCTAAAATATGGTCGCCGCTGAGCTCCGCCATCTGCTCGACACCGCTGACAAACACTCTGTGGCGCGGCTGGGGAAGCTCGTGAACCGCAGGTTTCTAACTGCCCGCCAACACGCGCTCGAACAGCCTGTGCTGGGCAGAACAAGCCCGCGGCAGGCTGTCGACGAGGCCGCCGGCCTGCCGTGCCAAAGCCACATTCTTAAGGCCCACAGCAAGGCTGGATACATCGCTGCGTCCGACATTGTCCGCATGTACCAGCTGAAACCAACGAAATACGCCTCCAAGCCCGTTATCAGAGACATCATCAAGGGCCGGTACCTGCAGACGTTGCAGCCGACGGGGGCGCACTATGTGTTTTTCGACTCGTTCGCCGACGCGGCGGTGTTCTGGAGTGACGTGCGCTCGGCCCTGTTCAACGGCTCGTACGTATCGTTCACCTTTGTGAAGTTTGAGGACGAAATGAGCCAGATGTTTTTTCCGGTGCTTGCTGACACAAGAATCCGCAAGGAGCTGGTGAATTGGGACGTCCTCAAACAGAACATGGACCATAAAATGCATGCTTTGCAGGAAAACCCGCGTCTATCAAATCTACTGACTCTGCTGAAACAACAGCCGTGGCTGGACACACAACAGGACCGTGGACTGCTCGAGTTTCTACAACAACACCCCGTCGAGCGGTCTCAATGTGTTGTGTTGCACAACATCCCGAAAAACACCAGCCGTCGCCGGCTGCTGGACTCGTTCTGCGAGCTCAACCTGTACCAGACCCACGAGCTCGGTCTGCGCCAGGTGTACACCGACAGAACGACCGGCCTGAGCACATACGTCGCGATCTTCGAGACCGATGCGGACGCGCGACGGTGTGTGCTGATGGCCGACGGCGAACACCTGTTCTACGACCCAGAACTGCCGCTCGTGCGCGCAGAGCTGCTCGACGAGAGAATTGGCAGCTAGCTGTTCTTACTGGCAAGCATCAGCACGAGCTCGGCCGCGAAACACGCCACATTGAACCATAGGGCGTTCACACATCTGCTGTGAACAAGCTCCCTTGCTGGCGGCGACGCGGTGTCGAGCGCCCCGATGATAGACGATGCAACGGCCGTCCCCACACATAGACCGATCTGCCCGACCGTCTGGAAGATACCCGTCACGTTGCCTTGCAGATGCAGTGGTGTCTGCGACAGCATAGCGTGGTAGAATGTTTGGAAGAACAGATTGATGGCCCAGCCATACAGAAGCAGCGGCGCAAATTCGAACTCCCAGAACGAGTTTTTGTTGTTTGGGTCGATGCGGGTCACCCAGACAGCCGATCCGAGGTCGACGCACGCAGAAACTACCAGAAGCGTCTTGTTCCCGAGTCTGTCTGCTGCTTTCTGCGAATAGACGACTGCTCCGACGACAATGCCTGCTGCTATGCAGAAAACCTTGGCTGCTGCGAGGACGGCGTCGTTTTCGTCGACAAACTCGTGGTACAGCAGCAGGGCCGTGATGGTCGCCGTGAACCCGGCGTTGTTGAGGAAGAGGCCGGCAACGAAGGGCACAAAGTTGGTGATCTGGGCCACCTCGGGCGGGAAGAGCACTACGAGCCGCGACAGATAGCTGGTTTTCTCTATTTTTCGAGACTGGTATTTTTTCACCAGAACGCTTTCGAACAGAAACACCGCCAGCACCACGACGAAGCCGACAGGGATGGTGACGTACACTTTCGGTGAACGCCACGACGAGCCGGCCTCTGTGAGCCCGGCGATGATCATCATGAGGCCACCGGCAAGCAGTATTGCTCCGCCGTAATTGAGGTACCGTGCGCTCAGGAGGTCGTGATTGGCGGTGCGCTCGACGGGGACGACGACGAAACAGAGCGCGACGGCAGTGGTCAGGCTGAGCGCGAACGAGAAATAGAAAAATGCGCGGTAGCCGATGTTTGTCTGCGAGAACGCACCGCCAAGAATGGTTCCGAGGCCTAGGGCGCCGCAAGTGGCTAGCATGAGCAACTTTATGGCCCTCGTCAGCTGCGGACCCTGGAAATAGTTCCCACAGATGCCTATGGCGTTTGGGAGCACTGCTGCGCCTGCTATTCCCTTGAGAGCACGGAAAACGATCAGAGGCACAATGTTGTGCTGTATGACTGCGCAGATCAGCGACAACAGCGCCATGGCAAACAACCCGGCTAGAAACACCTTGTGCAGGCCGCACACGTCGCCGAGCTTGCCGAAGACGATGATGAAGGAGCCGAGCGTGAGGGCGTAGCTGGAAACGACCCAGGTGGCCTGCGACGACGACGCGTCGAGCTGCTTCTGCAGGCTCTGGGACATGGTGAACGCGGCGGCGACGTTGAGGTTGTCGAGACACGAGCCGACGAGAACGAAGACGTAGGCGAGGTTTTTGGATCTGTGCAGCGTGATCATTGACTATGGCTGTTTGGGGCTGGCCGGGCTTATATAGTGCAGACGGGAGCAAAGCGTCGAAAAAAAGGAGCTTTTCGGCGATTTTGAAGGAGGACCAAGGCGGCGTAAAAGCGTGCGTGAAGATCTGCTACACAGGTGTGGTTGCATCGCCGAATATCGCCGGCCGTTTCATTGGCCATAATAGAGACTTTTACTACGGCAGACAGTTTGCACCAGTTTATTTATCTTATCGAGATATTTACGTAAATTTATGAATATTTGATATTTAGAGATTTATTCCCTATTTAATTTTTATGTTTCGAGTATCCGTATACGACGTCTTGCGCGCGCCGGACGCGGCCGAGCAGGCGCGGGCGTGTGTGCGCAATCTCACGACGTTGGCAGCCGCGTACGAGGTGGCCGAAATCGCTGTTCTCGGGGACAGTTTGGAGAGCGTGCGTGTGGCTGTGGCGGAGCTTGAGTACCACGGATGGGGCGCATTGGTGCGTCGGTGCAGGATCACGGGGCGGAGAGGCCTTCGCGTGTGGCTGGAAGCGGTCATTCGTTCGTCCCCCGCGCCCCAGGCCAAACTATAGCGTATCTATCTATTCCTCGAAACGGCGCCAGCCCTCCCTGACAAGCGTCCACTTATCGTTCTCGACCAACACGTATTTTTCCCAAATACCCTTCTTCTTCCAGAGCACGACAATGCTCTCGTTGTCGGCCCATCCGAGCACGCCGCAGTCGTTGACGGCGTCGTCCTTGGTGTCGATATGGTAGCTGACAAAGGACCACACGGAGCGGAAGTACGTGGGCATGAGCGGGACGGCGCTGAGCAGGTGGAGCCGGTTGGCCATGGCGGACTCGGGCTGCGGGTCGGCAGCGGTGAGATTGTACACGTGGAGTGTGTTTTTGTCGCTGAGCACGGCGAGCTTGGAGTCGTCGGGCGAGAACTTGATGGAGGTGATGGTGGCGCGGTCGAGGCCGCGGCGAAGCTCGAAGCGCAGCGAGCACTTGGCGGTGTCGTGGATGCGGATGATGGTGCCTGTTTGGGACGCAGACGCAATCAGGTGGCCCGAGTTGGAGATGGCGAGACACTGGATCTTGGACCTGTGGGCCTTGATGATGGAGATGAGGTTGCGGTCGCGGTGTGCAGGCGAAACGTCGACGAGCTGGATCTGGCCAATAGCGCGACCGGGGAACGCGAGAAAGCTGGTCTGCTCGTTGACACTGAGCTCTGCGACGCCCGCTTCATTGTCGTAGGTTTCGTGCTGAGCGAGCAGCTTGGGCTTGGACTCGAACGCGTGGATGAGGACCTTGTTTTTCAGCACCACGACGATGAGGATTCTGGAAAGGAGCACGTTGAGGATCGGACTCATGAATTCCAGCATGATGGACGGCTTCTTCTTCAGGTCGTCCCAGATGCACAGCTTGTTGACGGGGAACCGCGGCTGGCGGCCGCCGCCGACGAGCGCGACGTAGTTGGTGCGGTGGAGCATGGCGATCAGCCCGACACCGCCGTTCGTGCTGAAGGTACGTTTCATCCGTAACTCCATCGGGTCTGTGTTGTACACCTGGAACCCTGTCTCGTGGCACACGGCGAAACACGTCTGGTCCTGGTTGAAGGCGGCGTTGAGCACGGCCGGCTCGTGCGCGCGCACGGACTCGATTGGCCGGTGTGTGTTCATCGAAAGTAATTAATAATTGAATAATTAAATAATTAATAATTGAATAAATAATTAAATAAATAATTAAATAAATAATTAAATTAAATTAATTCAGTTCCTACTATTTCCTCCCATGACAATCTTCCGCGGCCAGGTACCCAACCCCGCAGGAGTGTACCCGCTCAACGGCGAGGACGCCAGCGGCACCAAGGAGCCCGTCTTCCCCGACTTCAGGATCTGGAAACACTCCCCCAAGGACGACATCATCATGAAAAACCACCTGCAGAAGGGGTACTACGAAGCCGCCGCCGTGCCGAGCGAATCGCACTCGGGCCGCCAGATCTTCACCCAGCTACTCAACCGCACCACGCCCGACGTCTCAGAGCCCGGCTCGCGCTGGAAAATGGGGCTGTTGAGCGATGTCATGGTGCGTGCACTTGCCCGCCGTCGCGAGATCAACAAGATCCGCTCCAAGTCCACGTACCGCCCGCCACCGCGCGTAACGCTCACCGACCACAAGCGCGACCTGTGGATGCGCAACCTCGCGGACGCATCGATCCCGTTGCGCCAGCTGGCCCGCGCCATACCGCACGGCCTGCGCAACCGGTTTTTGCTCGAGCAGTGTCTGGCGCACCGCGTGCCGGTGCTGCGTGCCCTGTGGCTTGTGCGCTGTGTCTCGGCGAACGAGCAACGCCAGTTGAAACGCAAGCTGCCCAACCCGGCCGCGCTAGGCAAGTGGATGGTCGAGTGGACCGAGCAGGTGGTGCAATTTCTCGAGCAGGTGGTTGCCGCCTCGTTCGCGCCCGCATCCCGCGATGCGTGGCGGTTCCGGCTCAGCTACATCCTGGATCTCAGCAGCAACCTGTATCTGGAGGACCTGCTCAGCAGAGAGACGTTTCTGGCGTGGATTGTGAACTATCTGGACCGGCTGCTGAGATCAGACCAGCACAAGCTGGTGGCCGTGCATTTCCAGTTTGTGCGTCTTTTCTGGTCCAAGCTCATTGCCGTCGACTATATCTCCAAAGAGCTGGGCGAGAAGCTGTTGCGCGCGGTGTCGACGGTGCAGCAGCCGCGACTGTTGGCCGAGTTCCGGCTGCTCGTGCAATATCTGTTTTACTACAACTCGGACGCATTTATCATTCCCAACTCGTGGAACGCGCTCAAGTCGACGCTGCGTGCGGTGATCGACCTGTCGTACCCGCCTGTGTGCGAGCAATACAGACTAATTGCGTACCGCAACGAGTCGATGATGATTGATGAGTCTGCCGCGGACGCATATACCAATTTTGGCAGCAAGAAGGCCGTTGCGGTCATGCAACGGCTCGAGGCGGTGCGCACGCTGTCGCTCAAGATGCTGTGCCGCGATACGTTCGAAGACTCGTCCGACGACGACGCTGGCGCCGCAGACGACTGGAAAACCACGCTGAGCCTGCTTCTTCGGTGGAGCATCACGACGTTGCGCGAACAGGACAGCGGCGCGCGCATCTGCGCCGTGTGCTCGCTGCTGCGGCTGCAGGTGCAGCAGCTTGGGCAGGTCAAGTCCAAGAAGAACAGACACCTCAAGCTGGAGCTGGAGATGGCCATCATCGACTTCGCGTACCAGATGGCCGAAACGCTGCGGTTGAAAGAGCCCGAGCACGGTGTGTACAGTCTGTCGCGGTTTCTGCTGCTGGTGACCGAGCTGCACGCGCTGGGGCTGTTTGTGCTGTCGTCGTACCTGCGGCGACTGATTGCGTCGGGCGTGATCTATCTGCAAGACGCCGACTCGTCGTGCTACGTGCACCTGCTGATTCTGGACGCGTTGCCCGTGGAGGACTCGAACGCGCGCAACATTTTGCGCCGGCTCGCAGACTCGACGGGCGTGGCGCTGCGCACGGCAGAGGCGCCTTCGTTGCAGGAGCGGCTGGCCACGGCGCTGGACTCACTACCGGCCACTTTTGACCTCGACGCGTTGTGGCCGTGCGACGAAACCGACCCTGAGGCCGAGCCGCTCGATATCGGCTCCCGCGCACGGCTGTACCCCTGGTTCAGCGCGCGGCTGCGTCAGGACGCCGTGTGGCTGCAGACGCCCGACGCGCTGCTGTTTGTGTACCGTCTTTGCGACGAGCGGTTCCGACAGACAGCGCCATTTCTTGCGCTCGCCGTCGAACACGCCGACACACAGCCGACAGTGCCGCGCGCAACACTATCGCTGCTGCTGCGGCTAGTTGCGCTCCACACAGAGCTGCTGGCGTACTGCCACGACGGCGAGTCGTCGCTGCTGCAGCGGGTGCACGGTTTTCTTGCCGCATGGGCGCAGAAGGACAAGCACGGCGTGTGCACTTTGCTGCTGGATGTGCGTTTCGACACGCAATTGATGCCGCCGTTGGCGCCGCAGCACACAGAGTTCTTGCTCGACCAGCTGGACACGAGCCTGCTCGGGCTGCTGGGCCTGTCGTCGCCCGAACGGCTGCTCAACGCTGCCGAGTTCTCGCACTCACTTAATCAGGCCATCACACAATACTGGAACGTGGCCAGCAACGTTGCATATGCCCCCACGAACAACACACCCGTTGCCCGTCTTTTGAAACAGCTCCAGCTTTGGCGGCGCGCCGACTTCGGAGCTGTGCTGCTCTCGCACCTGCGCAAGTTCGTGCTGCCGACGCTGGCGCTCGACTACGACGCCTCGCTGCGGCTTGTGCTGCGGCTCATCATCGACGGTTTCGTCGACATCCACGCCGTTCTGCAGCTGTTTGCCGGCGCGGCGGGCGACGATTTCCATAACAACGGTGGCGAGCGGCTCGCTTGGGACCTGCTGTTCTGCGACGAGTTCGAGCTCACGCCCCACGACGCGCTGCTGCTCGCGTGCGAGCGCAAGACGTACCGTGTGGGCCACACGGCCGCGTTTGCCCGACACCTCGTGCGCGTGCTGTGCAAGGCGGCCATTGCAGCGCCGCGGCCGGCCTCGGCGCTCACCGATGTCAATCTCGTGGCTGCCGGGGTCGGCGTCGGCGTCGACGACCTCAACCCGCTCTCAGAGTTGTCTGTGGTGCCCGTCGAGCAGACGCCGTCCGCGCGGCTGCTGCGCGCGTCGACGAAAATTCGTCGGCCCAACGCCCTTCTTTCCAACGGTCTGTGGTTCGTTCTGGCTGCAGACAGACATTTGCTGCTGGACTCGTTGCGCGACGCAGAACAGGCCAAGACCCAGACGCACAACCTGCTGGCGTTGGTGGGCGTGGCGGGCGAGGAGTCCGCGCAAGCTCCACTGGACTCGCTCGTGCGCAAGCTGAACTACTTTTCGCTGCCGCTGGCGCAGCTGCTCTTTGCCCGACTGTTGCCCGAGACTGTGCGCGACGAAGGTCCTGCAGACCTGCTCCTGGGGCTGCTTGCGCAGCTGGACGGCGGCAGCGCCGTGCTGGCGGGCGACCTGTTTGAGCTGCTCGACGACCCCCTTAAATTGCGCGTGCTACACTGCTGTGAAGAGCTGTACCTGGGCTCTGAGCAGTTCCCTAGGCTGCTTGTGAACGGGCGCAATTGCACGCGAATGCTGATGGACATCGCGTCAGCGTGCTCGCGGCTGCGCGAGCCCAAGACCATCGCGCTAAGCGACTCTTTGGTGTTCTCGCTCAACCTGTCGCTCGAAAAGCTCATGTACTACTGCTCAAATATGGACGCGACACGCAGCCTGGACGACCTGGAGCAGGCGGTGATGTTTGTGTCGCGGATCGTGCTTATCCACCGCGGCTTTTTGGTGGATTTAATTCTGAAACGGTCGGTCAATCTACAACGAGACGTGTTTCTGGTGAATTTGACCAAACTGTTCAGCCACGCGGTGATGGAGCGCAACTTCCGGTTGAAAAACCTGCTCTACGACACGCTCATCTCTTTGAAAGTGCAGCTGGCCGAGGCATTGAACACGCCGAGCCAGCCGGCCACGCAGACTCCGCAGCCACCGTTTATCACGTCGCTGTCGCTGAGCAAAGGAACACCGACGTCGTCGTCGTTTTTGTCGCCGACAAACTCGCCGCTGCCAACTGCCGGCGCGCAGGAACGCACAGTGCACACGATGAACATCACGCCGCCAAGCTACAACAACAAGCTCAAGTTCCTGCTGGCTGACCCACGGTTTGCGCGGTTGCGCGACGACGCCTTGCCCGAAAATGAGCACATGTACTACTTGGTGGACACGGCGGGCGAGACGATGGTGCGGTTCCACGTGCGCGGCGCCGAGCTGATAGAGGACGCAACGCCTAACACGGGCGTCAACGACGCGTGTGTGAGCCTGCAGTTCTTCAACGCTAGCATTGAGAAAAAAAACCCGGCATAGTCAAACTAAAAATATAACACCATTTATTAATCAGCTATGTATTCGTCGAATGTCATTTTACAAAGTCCTTAGAGAGCAGAGACAACAGCACCCAGGGTCACGAGACCTGCAAACAGGGCAACCAGCTTGGAGTTGGAGCCGGAGTAGGAGATTGGGTTGGACAGAGCGGCAGCGCCGGCAGATGAGCTCGAAGAGGCACGGGAGGAGGAGTGGGCCGACGAGTGGACCGAGGAGTGGGAGCCAGAGGCACTGGAGGCAGCAACGTTAGCGGTACCGACCAAGCTGTAGGAGTGGGAAGAAGAAGCCATTATGAATTGTCTGAAGAGTGTTTATGATGTCGAAACACGGTGGGAGACAGGCCTATTTATATTTGTGGACAGTCCCAAATCAGCCCAACACGGTTCTATTTTTGGTGTGCGAAGGAGTGCGGCTCGAGGAAAAAATCTTACCCAAAATGGAAATCCTGCTAGTTACAGAAAGAGGTAAATATTGCTTCTGACTAGCCATCCCATCTTCGCATCAGATTTGGCAACGCCTCGTCGATCTGTAAACAAGCGAAGAACTGAAACGGAGGTGGCATTTGAAACGCCAGAAGCCATGGACCCTCTGCCACGCACTCGTGTGCGCCTCCTTGGCGTTATTTTTTGCGCACCGTGTCACAGGGGCTGGTTTCCATCGCGTTTTCGACGATTAGGTAAGCAATCCTCGAGATGTTATTAATATCCCTGATTCGGAAACGTAATGAGGAACAGATGGCTGGTTTCTTAGAGCAGGGCTTGGCAGCAGATGCTTAGCGAGGTGTCTGGTATAAGAAGCCGCTCTCAGGGTGTTGACGATCTGCCAGATCATGCTTCCAACAATCTACTCGCATAACATCGCTCTTGCTGCAGTTCCATTTTTAGCCAGTGTCTACGCTGCCAGCGGGTCCCTAGACAGTGAGGCTATCGGTTCTGAGGGTTCGAACGAATCCGCTGTGGCTTCCGTGACTGTGGAAACCGCCACAACTGCCGCAACTGCCGGAACGGCTGAAACGGCTGAAACGGCCGCCGTCGGCACTGCCACAAACACACAAACCGCCGCTGTCCAGGCCGAATGGCAGGCCGCGTCTACTGCCACCTCAGTCGCCGCCTGGCAAGAAACCACCTCTGCTGCCTGGAACCAACTTGCATCTGCCACGACGACCGAATCTGTCTCTGGTACCACCGCTGTCACCGAGTACGCCTCCGCCACCAGCTCCGGCTGCGGCGGCGCATATGCGCAGTGCGGCGGCCTGGGCTACTCCGGAAACACCTGCTGCCAGGCCGGGTATCAATGTGCGACAGCCAACAGCTACTGGGCGCGGTGTGTCGCCGCATCGACGCTTGCCTCGTCAGCCGTTAGTGGCTCTGCAAGCGGCTCTGCAAGCGGCTCTGCCAGCGCCTCCACCAGCGGTACTACCTACACCACCACTTACACCACGCACTTCTCATCCACCGTCCAAAAGAGCGGCTCCTCGTACGTCACCGAGGGCAGCTCCGTGGTGACGTCTGTTGTCAAGAGCAGTTCTGTGGCAACTGTGTCCGAGAGCAACGGATGCGCTCCTCTCAGAATGTATGAGGGCTCTTGGAAAAGCAAGGCACTGGTTGGTGGGCTTTTGGGAATGACTCTGTTGGTGGGAATAAATTAGGGGGAAAAAGGGAAACAAAATAAATAAGGAAAGAAATAGACCTTGGCATTTATAAACATTATCTTCTCCTGTACAGTCTATAGAAAAAGCGCATGTTTTCCAGCTTCAGAGGATACTCGACGCCGCCCGGAACGCGGTACCACTCGCTGTCGCTGGACGACACAAGCTCCCAATCGCGCGCACGGCCGGGAGGCCCACAAAGGACAGTATCGACAAGAAAGTACACGGGGAACCGCTTGGAGCCCACAGTGATGTGTGAGTAGGAGCCTGCAGACTCCAGAACAAGAAACAGCGTGCCCGGTCGGCATTGTGATAGCCCATTCAGCAACGCAATGGCCTGTGTCTTGTTTTCGGCAAACAGCTCGTTCGTCGTGAAGCAGCACGTGATCAGGTCAGCCGCCTGCAGTCTGTCCATCACTTTTGCCGGCAGCTGCAACACGTCTTCGAGAATAAACTCGAGCGCCAGCGAGTGCTGCACGTTGAGCAGCCGCGGCCGCACCCACTGGTCCGTCACATACGCCGCTATCTTGTCCACCACGCTGCTCCAGTCGCTGATGTCCACGGCTGTCACGTGCCACGACCTTGCCGTGCTGCTGATTGGCAGCGTCTCGAGCAGCCGACCAAAAACACTGCCCAATGCAACCAGCTCTGCGCCGGCTCCCGCGCCGATATTGACGACCCGAACACGCTCGTGCCGTGCCAGCATGTCGCCAATCTCGCCTCGCGCGAAAAACCAGCTGTACGCGAGACTCCGCGACGACGACCACCGCGCAGCGTACGCCTGTCGCTTGTCCTCTGTGCTGAAGGCCTCCATATAGTTCCTGTTGAACAGGTCGCCCTTGACCTGCTGCACAACAGCCTCGGTGTCTGGAGTGACCCAGGGCACAAACAGTGCCAACGTCTCCATCTCAGACAGTCGCAGTTCATTTTTGGAGCCACCCTCGAGGTGCTCTTTTCTGGCAGCAGTTCGCGCAATCCGCCTGCTCATTATAAAATTTTTTTTCCCCGTGGAAAATTCTTTACCATTTAATCTTCACCACCGGCTGGCCGCTGCTTTGTTAGCGGCCGCTTGTGGTGCTTGTCGGCGCTCGAGAAGCTAGTACAATCTCCTGTCTACCGTCCGCACGGACGCGTATCGATGGGAGGCCGTCCTTCGGGACTATGGTACAGGAAGCTCCGTCGAGGGATTGCAAAGCAAACGGGCCTGGAACTCTCACTTTTGTGATCGAGTTCGGCCTGTGGCGGTATATTCCTAATCCTTACGAAGTTCCTAGGAACAGTGATCGTTTGGGAAACAACCATATCGCATACATTCATCTGTAGTTCGCCTATACCCTAACAGCACGAGCTGCCTGTAGCAGAGCCCTGCTGGTTCACGTTGAGCTTGTCTGCTGGCACGGCCAGATCATCGCCGTTCTTCTCCAGAATCAGCGACGCAAGCTTGTAGAACACCTCGTTGACATTCAGCCCGGACTTCGCACTCGCCTCCATAAAGGGCACATTCAACTCCTCTGCCAGCAGCTCGCCCTGCTTCTCGCTGACCTGTCTGCTTTCGGTGTCGTCGCACTTGTTGCCGACCAAGAACAGCTGGGCCTCGTCCTTGGCGTGCTGGTTGACCGTCTGGTACCACTTCTTGACGCTCTCAAACGAGTTCTCGTCGCACACGTCGTACACAATAATAATGCCCATGGCTCCGCGGTAGTACGCCGTCGTGATCGTGCGGAACCGCTCCTGTCCCGCCGTGTCCCACACCTGCAGCTTGATCTTGCTGCCGTTCAGCTCGATGGTTTTGATTTTGAAGTCGATGCCGATCGTCGTGATGAACGAAGGGTTGAACTTGTCGTCCACGAACCGCAGAAGCAGACACGACTTGCCCACGCCCGAGTCGCCGACAAGCAGCAGCTTCATGGTCTTGTCAAACGTCTTTGCGCGATTTGCCGACATGGTTGTTTTTTACACTTGTCTTTAGCAGATAAAGAAAATCGGGGGGGAGTGCGATGTAGGGTACCAAAATATATTTGCGAAGAATGCAGGGGCGGGCGAATTGCAGACCCCATAGACCTGTTACCAAACACGGCCCACGCTGGCATTGGTAGCGCCGGCCCCCAGCAGGACACCGACTCTGGTCCTGGGGCGGTCACGGTGTCCGGGTAACCCAGTGCCAGACAAGCACATTTCGTCCCGGGTAACTCAATTTTCTCTCAATCTTTTCTTCGACATGCCTACCGTCGCCGTGGACAAAGCCGATCTGTTTGCCCTGCTGGGCAAAAACTACACCACGGACGAGTTCGACGAGCTGTGTTTCCAGTTCGGGATCGAGCTTGACGAGGACACCACCGACGACGTCAAGGGAACAGACGAGAGACCGCAGCTGAAAATAGAGGTCGGTGCAAACAGATACGACATGCTGTGCATCGAGGGCATTGCGCAGGCGCTGAACGAGTATCTGGGCCGTGTTGCGCCTCCTAATTATAGACTCAGCGCGCCAACGACGAGTCTGACGGTGAAGCCGTCGACGCAGCAGATCAGGCCGTATGCGTGCGCGGCCATTTTGCGCGGGATCCATTTCACCCAGAGATCCTACGACTCGTTCATTGCGTTGCAGGACAAGCTGCACACCAACCTGTGCAGACATAGAACGCTGGTTGCGATGGGGACCCACGATCTGGACACTCTGAAGCCTCCGTTCACGTACGAGGCCCTGAGTCCTTCGGAGATCAAGTTTGTGCCTCTGAACCAGACTGTCGAGCTAGACGGCCACCAATTGATGGAGTTTTACGAGAAGGACAAGAACCTCGGCAAGTACCTGCACATTATTAGAGATTCGCCGGTGTATCCCGTGATACTGGACTCGAACAGAACCGTGTGCTCGTTGCCTCCGATCATCAACTCGGACCACTCCAAGGTGAGTCTCAACACCAAAAACGTCTTTATCGAGATCACTGCCACCGACAGGACCAAGGCAGAGATTGTCGTCAACCAGCTGGTCGCCATGTTCTCGAGATACTGCGAGCAGCCGTTCAGCGTCGAGCCGGTCGAGATTATCTCGGCACACAACCACGAGTCCAGAATCTGTCCAAATTTCACCCAGCGAACGCTCAAGTGCGAGGTTCCCTACATCAACTCGTGTCTCGGTTTGCAGCTGAGCCCGGCAGAGGTGTGCAAGCTACTGTCCAAGATGTCTGTGCAGGCGGCTCCTTCGCAGTCCGATAAAGACATCATCGACGTTAAGATCCCAATCACGAGACCAGATATCCTACACCAGTGCGACGTCATGGAGGACTGCGCCATTGCGTACGGCTACAACAACCTCAAGAAGACTACTCCCAAGACCGCTGCTACAGTGGCCCAGCCGCTGCCAATCAACAAGGTGGCCGACATTTTGAGAGTGGCCTCGGCTCAAAGCGGCTGGCTCGAGGTGATGCCGCTGACTCTGTGTTCGCACGACGAGAATTTCAAGTTCCTAAACAATCTGGACGACTCCAGGGCCGTCAAGCTGGCCAATCCAAAGACGGTTGAGTACCAGGTGGTGAGAACGAGCCTTGTTCCGGGCATTCTCAAGACCATTAAGGAGAACAAGGACCACTCTCTGCCAATCAGGGTCTTTGAGTGCGGCGACATCGTTCTCAAGGACGACTCTGAAAGAGGCGCCTCCAACCAGAGAAACTGGTGTGCAGCGTACGCTGGAAAGGCGTCTGGCTTCGAGCTGATCCAGGGTCTACTTGGGAAAATCATGCAAACCTTCAGAACGCCGTGGCTCTCTGCTGCCGACGCCAAGACCGGCAAGAAGGGCTACTGGATCGAGCAGGACGACTCCGTCAAGATGTATTTTGCTGGAAGAGGCGCTAGAATTATGTACAGAGCCAAGGCGGAAGCGCCGGCACACAACATCGGCACCATCGGCGTGCTCCATCCGGAGGTGTTGACCCGGTTCGAGCTGCCCTTCGCCGTGAGTCTGGCCGAGATCAACGCCGAGGTGTTCCTATAACGTTAATCAGATAAAGGTGATTTCCAGGTTGCGTTCGTCGGTCGGGAACTCGTCTTCATCGTCATAGATGTTAGTAGAGTCTTCTTTTTTCCTTTTCTCTGTCTCCACTGCGTTTAGGTTTAATTTGGCATTTTCAGACCTGCTCGGTTTCCGTCGTTCGTTCAGCTTGAACGGCCTGTATTCCGCCGTCTCCGTCTCCGACTCCGGCTTCACCACCTTCATATTGAACGGCGACACCGTCTTGCGGTCTCCCGAGTCAAACGACTGGCCCGACGGCGGCGTCTTCAGATTAAACTGCTTCAACTGGCTGCTGCTGCTGGCCGGCTCCGTGTGCGCCTCCTTCGCGATCTCCTCCACCTGTTTGGCCAGCTCGTCCACGTCAAACAGTTCCTGCTTCTGCTCCTCCTCCTTGACACCCTCCTCGTACATCTCCCACCACTGCTTATTATTTTTGCGGAACAGCTTGTCGTACCACTTCTTGGACTTGCCTCCCTCGTGGTTTTTCGCCGCCTGCTCAAAATCGTGCACTAGCTTCCGCTGCCGCTTGGTTTCCTCCTCGTCTGGTTGGTCGATCTCTACAAACTCCTCGTTCAGCACCTCCCAGCCCATCTCCTTCATCAACTTCGGCATCACTTTCCTGTACTCCATGTGTCCCTGGACCAGCTCCGAGCAATTGAAGTTCTCCACCTCGTCGACGGGCGAGAGACCGGCCACACGGCTCAGACCGCCGCTGGTTGCACGGAACAGATAGCCCAGAATCCAGTCTTTTTTCGAGTACCCGTTGACAAAACGGCCGCTCACGACCGACCGGGCCATCGCGACCTGGTCCTGCTTGACCACAAACGGCGACCCAAACAGATAAACGTTCTCGACCAGGCCGTAGTCGCCGCGTTTGGCAAGGTCCAAAAGACAGCTGTAGATCACGCGCGCGCCCAGACTGAACCCGACAAGCGTGATGGGTCGGAAACCCAGCTTGCCGCGGCGTAAGGTGTCCGCCAACACCAGTCCTGCGCTCCAGGCCCGGTCCAAAGACACGTTCCAGGGATTGTCCAGCAAATAGCCGAGCTTCGAGAGCATCATCGGCAGCTGCACGGCGGCCATCAGCGTGATCAGGATCGTGCTGCCGAGAATCTGCTGGATCGACTGCGTGAGCACCTCGGACGCCAGAATATTGATGGTCTGTCCCATGCTTGTGAGCATTTCTGGCTCCCACAGCAGAGAGTACAAATCGCCCATGACAGGATCGATTGTGCTGAACGGCAGCCGCACGTCGTCCAATTTGCCCGACATCCACCCGCTCACCGTGAGCACCAAGTTCACTCTGCCCGTGTTGTGCAGCGGCTTGAACTCAAACGTGTTGACGGCGCCCACGCGTCGTCCCATGCCCTTATTGCCGATCCGCATGCCGGTCAAAACTCCCGTCGACGTGATGATGGTGGTACCTGCCGTACCTGCCAGAAATCCAGAGGTGCCACCAATGCCAACCGTGGTGAGCCCAGCAGCTAGTCCGGCACCAATGACGGGAGCCAGCATGCCGGCACTCAAACCAATCACGAGCCCGCCGGCCACGGTTGCAAACCCGATCTTGACCAGTTTCTGCTTGCGGTACTTGCGCTTGTGCTCTGCCAGGATGTCTTTTTCGTCCCAGACCTGGGAATTGTTGAGACGGGCCATCGACGCCTCCATCTCGAGCGCGTCGGTGATGCGCCGCTCGAACTGGAACACCGCCAGCTGCTCGAGCCCAATCGACGTTGCAAACTGCAGCAGCAGCGTCCGCGACCGCGCGTCGTATGTTGACGACTCCAGCAGGATCAGAAACAGGTCGCAGATCAGCGTCCAGCGGATATCGATGTCGAGCGTCGATTCCGACGCGTCGACGCCGATCGTCTGCACCGTCTCGGGCCGCAGCTTGTTGTCGAGCGTGAGGTTCGTGTTGAGCCAGCCAACAAGGTCGCTCGCCTCGATGCCGTGGCAGCTCAGCTTCTCAATCATCTCGCGCTCGGCGCCCTCCTTGATGCCCAGATGCTCGTACAGCTGCGCCATGACGCCCATGCTCCACCGCGTGAACGATTTCTGCGCCACAGCGATCTTCTTGTAAATGCTCGACGAACCGGATCCTCGCAGCAGCGACAGGTCCAAGTGCAGTCGGAAAATGATCAGCTTGACCAGCGCGGCATACGCCACTTTCTGGGGTTCCGTCAGCATCGAGCGCGTCGAATACAGCTGCTCCTCGAGCTGCGTCGCGCTCGGGTCGATCGTCTCGTCGATCGTCTCGTCAGCTGTCTCGTCAATGGCCTCATCAGAGCCCCCGTCGCCGTTGCGCAACTTTCGCAGGTTCGAGTTTTCGTTCTGGAACAAGAAATCAAACTTCTCGTTCATCTCCAAATACTTGGCCGCCTCCTCCTGCGCCGAGATCCGCGTGTACCCCTGGGACGACTCGGCCTTGTTGTCTATCGTCTCCGCAGACTGCACAAACGTATCGATCTTCTCGCCGCGGATGTTGTAAATGTCGTCGTGATTAACCTGTATATCCATCTCCTTCCACTCCTCGTCGTCAGATGTGCTGTGGAACGAGCCTTCGTCCTTGTGAGCGGGCGTTTCCAGAGCGTCTCCACTATCTGTCTCTGGCTCGATTGGCACAGGGCCATGCTCCACCACCGTCACGCTGTCCCCGGCAAGCCGAAACTCAACAAAATCCGTCTCGTCTGTTTGGTCGGGCGTATCTCGTGGCACTGTGGTCATAAAATCAGCTTAAATAAATAAATAATAAAATAGCGACAGATATCATGCACCGCCCGAAACAGACTACGGAAACCTACAATTCTACCATATTCGAATGACACTCTATTACACTATTCCAGTCAGCTACTCCTCGTCCTCCTCGTCATCGACAGCAACGCTGTAGAATTGCAGCTGGTACTCGTTCTTCTTGACAGACACAAATCTGATCCAGTCTCTGATCTGGTTCTTCTTGAGGTATCTCTTGGACAGGTACTTGAGGTACTTTCCAGAGAACTTGGTGGTGGACACAACCACCACCTTGGCGGCACCCTCCTGCGACACGGTGATGTCGTTACCGAGGTTTCCAAGGTGTCCATCGACCTTGATGTGCTCGACAAGGTACTTGACGTACGAGGCTGGGTCAAAGACACCGTTCTCGGTTGGGCCAGAGCAGTCGACGGTGAACTTCTTGGCGACTTTTTGGTTTTTCTTCGTCTGAGAGGTTAGGATGGGGAGAGCTACACTCGTGATTACTTTTAAGCCTACCGCAGAAGCGCGTGCTTCACGGAATAGCCATAGAGATTGCGAACGCACCGACCTGCGGTGGAATCACTATAGGGCATAAAAGAAACACCAGTGTATGTTGATACATACGATTGGAGCCATTATGATGATACGAAGGATGGAAAGTGATTTTTTTTTTTCGAGCACTAGCAGCTGTGAAAAAATTAATAAAAATACCAGCCCTCAGCGAGATCACATGACATAGGGTATATTTATTTCTTATAGTATACACGAACAAAGACCCACCAGGGCAATTATGTAGCCCCATTTGGGCGAAATCGTGTCTGGAGAACCAGCAGACGACGATTGCGATGCAAAGCTGGACACGGCCGCGGCCGACGATGTGGCTGAATCCGTCCCGTTGGACGCGCTCGACACGCCCAGCACAGACCTGGCTGCCGTCCCTGAGGCGTCTGTGATGAGGGAGTCTGCGTCGACGCTGGACGCAAACGACGTGATGGCCGCGGCAATTGTGCCCGTGGCAGACGAATACTCGACGTCTGTGACCTTTTGGAAGTTCGAGTAGAAGTGGCCAGTCGTTGTTGCCTCTTGTCTTCTGAAAACGTCTAGATACATGTCGACACGAAAAAAAAAAGCTAAGAGATTTAAACCGCTCCAAGCATTCTCGCATCTCTCATTTAGGCGCATTCTGCAGGTACTGGATTTTGCACGAACTTAATGTAAGGAGAAAATAGTTAAAAAAAAATTCCGGTTACTCCGACGACGTCACAGGCGTTTCGGATGAGTTGAGTATTTTGTTGGGGTCGATCGCCAGCTTCAGCCGCCGCACAGCATCCCACTCTAGCCCTTCGTTCAGCAGCACACCTGCACCGCCCAGCTCTGTCAGTCGGCCCTGCGCAAAGTCCTCGCTGACCACGAGCTTTGCGACGCTATTTGTCACGGGACTGACTTCGCTGGGCGTCCGCGGATGCAAGTTGCAAACAGGCACCACGACGTGAGCTTCGCCAAGCCGCTCGGCCAATTTTACCAAATTCCCCGCCTGTTTTCTGTCCATTTTGAAAACGCCCACGCTCTCTCCTGTCTGCAGCGAGCAGTGCGCAAACCCAAAATTGCCCACGTACGTGAGCGGCAACTTTGCGTGATCTGCCAATTCGACCAGACTGTCCACATTGTGTGTTGGAAACAACACAAGACACTCGTCCGTCTGCGGCTCGAGCGCGATCTCCATTTCGCAGATCGTCGCAAACTGGCGTCCCAATGGTGCAAGGATGCGCAGCGTCTCGCGCGAGGCGGTGAACGTTGTTCCGTCTGCAAGCACCACTTTGGCGCTTTTTAGGCTCTCGAGCGGGTACCCGTTGACGGAGCAACCAGGAGTTGTCAAACCCAGCCACGAGAGCGCCAGGTCGAGCGGCCGGGCGGTGTTCATCGCGCTCAGCCCGCAACTGTTTGCAAACGAGCCCACGTCCGCGTTGCACTCGCACGTGACGGTCTTTGTGCGCTCGTTGTACGCCAGAATGCGGTCCATTCGGCCCAGGTCAACCGTCAGCCCGTACTGGTCCTTTTTGTACCCGTCAAAGGGCACTCCAACCTGCACCGGCACGCGGTACAGCTGGCACAGCTTCATCACCATTGCCAGCTGCTGGGCATCCTTGGGCCGGATTCGGTACATTTTCGCCGTGTCTATATCTTTATGGGACCACAACACAGAGCCCCAGCTGGGTTTTTCGGTGATGGCTCGCCACAATTCCTCGTCCACGTCGTCACTGCTTAAATTGAGCTCGTTTTGGAGTTTCTTCACACACCGCTGGAAAAGAGCATAGTCGGCCGGCGAGTTGAACGTGCTCGCACACAGGTCGGCCTTGGTCGTGGTGGAGCCCGCGGGGAACAGGTCGCGCGGCGGATTCTGCCGCGTGCTGGTGCGGCCGATGGCAAACCCTGCCCCGAGCGCAACGACCATCACTAGCAGCTGCATGCTGAAAGGCGAGTCCTTGGCACTGCCCGCGGGCTGCGGAACATGTGGCCGTCTGGACGCACGCGTAGAGACAAATCGTAGACCGCTCACGACCCGCTTGCCGGACGACGCAAAACAGGTGCGAAACATTACCCCACAAATTGGTGCACGGGTGATTTTCACGCGAATGCGTCCTACAAATTCTCCAATCCAGTCGTTACCTATATACACTCACTTGCGCAGCTGCGCGAGGAAATTGTTCTGCTTCAGCTTCTGTCTGTGCACCTTCTTGGCCTGCTTTCTCATGTATCGGAACTCGTCGGTGGCTTTGAGCTGGGCCTCCTGGGCCTCCTTGTCGAGCAGCGTCCACAGCCAGTCCGGGTACTCCTCGTCCTTGAGCGCGACAGCGGGCTTTCCTGCTTTGAACACCTGGATGTTCAGCGGCGTGCCCTCCTTAACCGACGACTGCAGCAGCGCGCGCACCGCGCTGAAACGTCTCACCAGCCCTAACGTGAACATGAGTAAAAATTTTCCACAAACTATTTTTTTCTATTTTCTGGCTGTGCTACTTGCTACGCTTTCACCGGGTACAGCATTCGGAGCCAGAAGGCATACCAGCCGCCGCCCAGGAGCAGCGTGTAGCGGGTGGCGCGTGTGTCGCTGTGCTCGGCGGTCTTTGCGCGCGCCACCAGCATGCGCTTGATCTTCCACTCGCGGTACGGGAGCAGCAGGAGCCCCGACACAGCGCAGGTGATCACCACAAAGATCTGGCACCAAAAGTACGGATTTGCCCGCGAATCGTTGACCATTTCCAGAGCCACCACCTCGGCAACCACGTACGGCAGTCCAGAGACCATGCTGACATACGAAATCGCAGGCATCAGGTCCTCGCCAGAGCCCACAATGTCTGCCGTGAGCGGCGTGAAGTTGACCCAGTTGACGCCTAACAGCAGCCCCGACAGAAACGCAAACACGATCATCTCGGCATACGTGGTGACAAAGACCCAGAACACGCCCGTCAGCAGCGCCAGTAGCAGCGAGCAGATGATGGTGGTGTTGCAACGACCGAGAGCGTCCGACACGTAGCCCAGCAGCGGCCGCCCTACAAGCTGTGCCACGTTCAGAACCGTCATCACGATGGCACCTTGGTCGCTGCTCAGTCCAATCGACGTACAGAACGACGAGTACGAGAACAGCATGATGGTGTACGCAAAGTTGTACACAAAGCTCCATGCACACACATACTGCACAGGCAGTGCTTTGATCACGTGCCAGTCGAACAGTCTGCGAGTTTCACGCCAAACGCTCGTATTCTTCGAGTTGAAGGGCCGTCGCGGTCGCACAAGCGCGATGGACACCGCCAGCATGGCCCCGCACACAAGCCCCATCATTCGCAGCGCCCACACCTGGCTGCCTGTTCGCGTAATAATTGCGCTGGACGAGCGGCTGAAAATTAGTCCTGAGAGCCCTGCCCCCGAATAGCCGATCCCGGCAGCGACAGACCGTTTGTGCAGGAACCACGACGGCAGGATCACCACAGAGGGCCCGGCCACAAGCACAAACCCCACGGCCATCAGCAAACCCTGGAACATCATCAATTGCACCACGTTTTTGGCGATCGACGCAAGCCAGAACGAAAGAAACACCACCGCGCAGCCGGCCCCCATCACCAGCTTGAGTGGATATCGTTTGGCCAGCACGTTTCCGAACTGGCAGAACATGAAGCTGATTCCAAGCGAAAGACCGCCAACCGTAGCAAACTGTCTTTTCGTAGCTCCCGGAAAAACATCGGCTTCCAGATAATAGTTCAGGTAAACCCCGAACGCAGAGTTTACTCCCCACGAAAACGTGTTGATGCTGCACACACACGCGGCCGCCACCCAGCCCCAAAATGTGCCGTCTGGCGGCGTGTCTTCAAGATCTGCAACGTTGTACTGTCCGTCGTACAAACTCTCTGCTCGAGCGGTCTCCGCTCGAGTGATCTCGTTCTCGTCTCTGATGGCCTCTATGACGCCCGATGCGCGACTGAGCACCCGCTGGACGGCTGACTGAGACTGCGACTCCTCCAGCGGCGTGATCCCAAGCGAGACCGTCGAATGTGCAGACATGACTAATCGAATTTATTTTATTATAAGTTATTTCACCTAACAATCTATTTTTATGCATTGTGGCCTAGATAACGCGACTTGTCTAGAAACAACTGTCCCGGCTCGTCGACCAGCGGCGCGCCCGTCTGGTCGACCGGCCAGCAGATGTCCATCACGTCCCGTGCCCACGCGCGGTCGCTCTCGGTGAGCGGCTCTGCCACGGCTCCCTCAAGCCGGGACTTTTTCACAGAGCTGTGCACAGCCCCATTTTGGTCCTGCCAGAACGACTCGTGGTACAGCACTTTCAGCACTCGTGTGTCTAGCTGCCGCTCGCGCGCCGCGTTGTACAGCGGCTTGATCACCAGCAGCTTATCGTACTTGGAATCACATCTGTACCCGTAGTGTGTGCGGAAATAGTTGATAGCAGCCACCGCGTTCCAGATCTCGCACGGCTGCCGTTGCAGAAAAAAAAGCACCAGCACTGCAACCAATCGCGGACTCAGCGGCGTCCGCGTCCAGTCCAGGTACCGTAACGCCATCTGTGGCCCGCTGTGTGCGAGCATGCGTGCCAGGAACAGTTTTGAAAAATGCACTCTCAAACAGCTGGGAAACAGAAATTTTTTGCCGATTCTGGTTCCGCCCAGCTTCTCTGCTGCCTGCGCCACAACGGGCCCCACCAGCGACTCTACGTTGATTTGCTTGAATGACATCACGCCCAGACACGCCAGCCGGCTGTCAAGCGTGCTCAGCTTCTCGAAAATGCGCAGAAACGTGTCGGCATCCGGAGCCAATCGCTGCACACGCAGCCGCTCAAACACCCAGCTCTCGAAGTCGTCCTCGTCGCAATGGCGCAGCTGCCGTTTTGCAGCAATCGCCCTATTGTACGTGGCAACGGCCGGCGTCTTGCGCCACTGCGAATAGATGTCCAGCATCGCCACAACCTCGCGCCACTTGCCACGATCGTATAAATAACGGCAGATGACGTCCAGCGTGGCAGCCGTGTGCGAGAACTCGTACTCGGTGCCCAGAAGACGCAAGACTGCCCGATCGGCCTCCTCGTCTTGCCGGTTGCTCACCAGTTGCACCACATACCGTCCAAACTCGGTGTTTTGCAGCTGGGCCAGCTGCGCTCGCCAATCTGCGGAACGGCCCAAAACACGGCTCTGGGAGTGCGGGAGCACGAATTGACGCACCACAGCCACGTCGCGACACACGGCCCGGGCAAAGTCGCCGCGCACGCCCTGGTTCAGCGCCTGGATCAGCCGCTGGAACCTGAAGTCGTCGGCGTACGTGCCCTGCCGTGCAAAGACGCCTGCGCGCACCATGCGTCCGCGGCGCGGCAGCAGAATGGGCTCAGGCCGACGCAGGACCATGGCCGCAAGCTCTGCTGTGCCCAGAGCGCGCAAGTCGTGCACGCCCGTCACAGCCAAGGATAAAGCACGGCTCATCTCGTCGGTCCCCTCTTTTTCTCTACCCCGGTTTTTCTGTGATTTTATATTGGCATTACATAAGCGGAAAAAAATAAAAGCTGCTACTGCAACGGCTCGGACGACGAGGACAGTCTGTTGAGGTGGAAGTAGACGTCTGTACCATAACCTTCCATGCTGATGAGCTTGAGGTCACCCGAGAAGTAGCGCGCGTACAGTCTGCTGTGCGGCAGGCCGACACCGAGCCCCATGAACGGCGGCTTGTACCCGTTCTCTGGCTCGACGATCTTTTTCGCAGAGGTGTAGAAGTACGTCCAGATAAGCGGCACGACCGAGCGCGGGATGCCGCCGCCCTCGTCGCTGACCTTGATGGTAATGTCCTCGTTGCCCTCGGACACGACCACCTTCACGGGCGGGAACTCGATGTCCTCGATGTCTTTATCTGGGTGGAGCGAGGTGTGATGCTCGACGGTGGCTCTGAGCGAGTTTTTCAGTGTCTCAAATAGCATGTGCACGAGGTGGCCCGGCACGTACATGAAGTTGAGGTCCTCTGGCGCCCAGAGCTGGACCTTGGGCGCCTCCATGATGTTGTAGTGCTCCTCGCACGCGAAACGGGCTGCGTCGATTGCGTCCTGGGCGATCTCCATCACGTTGGTGTCGAGACAGATAATGCCGACGTAGTTGTCATTTGTTATGTTCATGGTGCTCTGTTCGTACAGTGCGATGGTCTGGCCAATCAGCATCCGGATTCCTATCCGGCTCATGTAGAAGCGGTCGAGAAATTGGTTGATGCTGCCGTCCAGATACGCAAAATTATTTTTGTGCTTCCAGTGTTGCACGCCGCGAGCGATTGTGGTGACGGTTGCGTCGTGTCTTTTCTTGATTTTAACGAGCGTCTGGTTGACGAGCTTGTTGTAGTCGAGCACGTCGCTGGTGTAGGACACGTCCGACGGCGTGGGGACGTAATATGCGCGCCTGGTCGGCTGCCGTCTGGGAGCGTGGTCTGTCTCGTCGCGGGGGCGTGCGTGGAGCTGTTCGATCACAATGCCATCGTCCTCGAACTTGGTGGGGCGTGCGGCGGCGTGGATGCCCGGCGCGGCGATTTTTTCTGGCGACGACGGATATAAAACCGCGCGCATCTCGTCGCTGATGGACGGCTTGGGCAGCGACGTGAGCTCCTCGAACGACTGGGCGTACCAGTCGCGCACACGCTGGATGGACGGGTCGTTGTTGAGCCCCGACGGCAGCTCCTCAAGCTCCTTCACGCGGTGGCTGAGCCGGATCGGTAGCTCCTCGACAATGAAGTTGGACGCATGGAACACCGATCCGGGCGACGGCTGTGGGCCAAACTGGACCATTTGCCGCAGCGACACGCCCGTCTGTGGCACACGGGCAAGCTTGTAGATCTCGCGGCGCAAAGAGTCAGTCAATTTCCAGGAGGACATGGAAAAATAGGGCCATCGAAGCGTCTGCTGTCAGAAAATAAAAATAATTCTTTCAGGTGACTAAAATCAGCTAAAATAGACCCCGGCCAAACGGTAAAAAAAATAGTGCATGAAAAATAATAAGTGCAATAATAATTAGCAAAGAAAAATGCAAAATACACCCCGCCGCTTACCGGCCGCCCACCGCCGTGAGCATGGCGCCGTTCACGTCGTTCAACAGATTATTAACCCTCTCGCGTCCGTAGTTCAGATTCTCGTTCAGTAGCCCCGTGAAACGGTCTTTGCCCAACATCAGCCGACCTAGAAGGTTGCGGCTACCATCGATCACGTTCGACACCAGCGTGAAATTGTCCAGATTGATCAGTTCCAGCTGACTGCCAATCATCACCAGCAGCAAAAGCAGCATGAACGGCAGCCAGAAGAAAAGCAACCGCTTGTCTGCGTCCAAAGTTTTTTGAGACGACTTGAGCGCCAACTCCAACGCCTCCTCCGACGAGTCCTCCGCCTCCTGGGTCTTTGCCTCCGCATCGTGGCCCTGGAAGTTGAGAAGCGCCCTCTCGCCCTCTTCTGTAGGGAACAGCTCGTGGTACGACGGAAGCATCTCCTCGCGCGCGTCGTCCGATTGGTCGCTGTCGCTCAGATCTGGGATCGATGACACGTTCTTTGCAAAAGCCTTGCGCATCTTGAGCCACAGACTCACGCCTGTAGCACGCGTCTTCTTTCTTTCCGACTTTGGCACGTCCGGCAGTGATTCCGCGTCCAGGTCGTCCTCGTCGTCTGCCTCGAACTCCATCTCATCATCCGGCTCCTGCCACCTCTCGTCCGGCGAGTCGTTGTCGAAAAAGTCTGCCTTGTTCAGGCCACACTTGCCAACGGCAACAAACTTCGGGTCGAACGCCGGCTCGTCGTAGTCGTCGAAAATCGACTCGATCGAGTCGTTCGAGAACCGTCTGTGGCTTGAAGGGAACTGCGCTCCCTTCGTGTCGTCTAACAGATCCAGCACATTCGAGTCGGAAACATCCTTTAGCGAAATATCCTCGCCTAGCCTCATCGACGCAACAGCACCGTAGTTAACCAACAGTTTGATCAGCCCCCTCTGCCCGTTAATAAACGCATAATGCAGAGCAGTAAGATCGTTCAAGTCTCTCGTGTCGACCTTACACCCGTTTTCCACCAAATAGCGACACAGTTTGGCGTATCCCTTAATACACGCAAGATGCAGCATGGTCTGTCCTTCGAGAGTGCAAATAGCCCAGTTTGGAACGGCGATCGGCGAATTAGGCAGTTTTAGCATCGACAGGAACTTCAGCAACATCTCCTCGTGGCTCAGTGACGTTTTGGATAATTCTGTCATCTTGAGAGTGGCCTTCTCAACCCACTCGTCATAGCCTGCTGGCTGCGGCGACTTTTGCCGTTGCTGTTGCGGCATGTTGGAGCTGTTGTTTCCGATGATTCGTTTGGCGATATTTTTGGCGTCTTCGAGCTTTCCGTTCATTTTCAGCCCCACAATCTGCAGGGCCAGCTCAACCAGCTGCCTGTCAGAGTCGTCAGTATACGTAAACACTTGCTGCGACGTGGAGTTCATTATTCCCGTTCTTCCCTCTTTGGAAGAGTCTTCGAATGTGACCAAAACCGGTCCTGCTTGCGATGCCGGCGGCAGATACGTCACGATTGTCGAATCCGACCAGCAATGAGTGGCCAATGCCACGTTAGAGCCAAACTTGACTGCTAGACCCGGCCGGAAGTTCGAGCCCAACAAAGTAACCTCGATGCCACCTCTGATAGGACCCTGAGCAGGAATAATGCGCTGAATCGACGGCACTGATTGTTGCGAGCCAGAAGAGTTGTTGAGCGAGCTGGCAAGGTTGAGTCCAGATTGACTCTGCGTGAGATTAGCAAACGATGCCTTTTTCTCGGGTGTGCTCGAGAAAATGCTCGTTGCCGAAGAAACACCAAAACAGTTCTGCGGCGAGAGATTATCAGAGCTCATTGGCGAGTTTGCGTCTCTCTTGCTGACGCTCGACGAGAACGAGTCCTGACGTGCTCCCAGCGCCTGCTTCGATCTCTGCTGCTGGACAGCATCGTAATAAGTTCCGGTACTATCTGCTGGAGATAAATGTCTCTTTTGACGCTTGTATGTTCTTGAATCGTCTGTGGCAATAGGCGTTTGTTGTCCCAGGGAGGAGCCTGCCATTGCCACGTGAGTGGCTGCACTGGTGCTGGTATTTTCGCTCGAGGACTCGTCGATCGAGTTGATTGCCGTTCTTGGTTCTTGTTTGACTTGCATTTCCTGCTCTGGCGAATTCGACTGCTCGCCATCCTTTAACAGCTTTTTTCTGTCCATTATAAGGATCGGCTGAGATAGCGTTTTTCCCAGCACGTTACCGTCAGCGTCCTTGAGCACAAAAAATAGCTTGAACCCGTTTGGCTCCTGGTGGTGTCTGCAATAGCATACTATTCTGGTCAGCAGGTCAATCGACTTCACGTTTGAGGCGTTACCAGTAGGCCTAGGGAATGAGATAACCTCCTTGGTGTTGAAAATGATGGCTCTTCTTGGAACATTCAAATTCCAGTTGATGGAGTCCTCGGCAATGCCACGTTTGCGTCTCGACGCACGCTTCATTTCTCTTCTCATGCAGCGTTTGCAAACGTTGCAAGATCTCAATTTCTGATACTGACCGTCGGAGGTGGCCGTATTGCTGGCCCCAACCACAAACGTGTCGAGGAAAAGCATATGAGGCTTGACACTTTCAGGAATCTCGTTGTTTTCGAGCGTCAACTTAGGCTTGGCTATGGTGTCTCGCGGAAGATGCAGCAAAAACTGTGGAGGCGGAGGCGAAATATCCAGTTGAATTTTCATCTGTGTCTCGACCCGTGACGACGACGGCAGCTCTTTAATCTCCAGGTTGTACATCAAGTTGTCGTTGCAAGAAATATACTCTGGAGGCAGAGTGCTGGTGGTGACGTCATTGGAGTCGCCTCTCGTCTGGATTTTGTCGGAAAGCTCTTCGAAGCTGGGCAGTTCGGGCACGTTCGCAAAGCCGCCAAACTTGAGCTTCATCAACAGCTGGCGACTTTTCTCAAACATTTCAAACTCTTCCGACTGTCCGCCCGCGTGAACGTTGTCATTATATGTGTGCTCCGGAATAATAAACTCTGGCATATCGTCGCGCTCTATCTTGATATCGTGCGATCCTTGCCTAGACAGCTCGTTTTTCACAAACGCGTGCAATTCTTCGTCAAAGTGGTTACGCTCGTCTCCTGCTCCCTGGTCATATAATCTCATATCCAGGAACTCGTCAAGTATGTCTTTGTCGTCAAAATGGGCGCCGAGCATCTCCTGCATCGGCTCGCTCATTTGGGGGCTCATAGAGAGCAGTCCGTCCATGGTGTTGTTGTTGTGCGTTGTAGCCTAAGGAAGGCGCGGGCGTAGCTTGATTCGTGTGTCGTAAAGTCGATTACAAGTTCTGTGCCGCAAAGTAGCGTCCTCTCACTTTTGTCTATCACTTGACGGTAATTGTAAATTAGGAAAATCTGTTGGGAATGTGATTGATTGTAAATTGTAGGTCCCACTTGTTTTAAATAGCAAAAAAAGTATTGGAAAAAATAGCAGGGGTTACCCGGAAATGACTAGGAATCATCAGCGGGTGTTGGGAAACGTGTTGGACTTACTCTTTGAGACTACTACATGGAATGCTGCCGACGCTACATATGTATGATGTGTCTCAGAGATAGCGCAAGCGCTCGCAAAGTCACGGGTTCGTGCAAATCTGCCAGCACCGTGTGTGGGCTACCATTTGATGTGATTCAGGATTTTTTTTGAAAAATATCTGAAAAATATCTAGATAAAAAAAATATTAAAAAAAATATAAAATAAATAAAATATGACCGTATTTCGCATCATCACAGGTTCATACGAGCACACATTGCTGTGTGTATCGGTGACGCTTCCCGATGAGAAAAACAGCCAGCCGCTATTCCAACCGATTTTCCACTTCCAAGCGCATTCACTCTCGATCAGGGCTCTCGATATTGCCAAAAGATATCTTGTTTCGGGGTCTAACGACGAGCACATCAAGATCTACGATTTACAGAAAAGAAAGGAGCTCGGCACGTTGCTACAACACCAGGGATCGATCACCAAACTTGTTTTCTCGAATGACTTCGACGAAAAGTCTGAGTATCTGACCCACAAGAATGGCAAATGGCTACTGAGCGCAGCAGAGGACGGCAAGATTGTGATTTGGCGGACCAAAGACTGGGAGCAATTTGGAATTCTAAAGGGCCACACGGCAAGAGTGAACGATCTGGCCATCCACCCATCAGGACGCGTGGCCATCTCTGTGAGCGACGACAAGACGGTTCGACTGTGGAATTTAATGACCGCCAAAAAGGCGTCTGCGATGAAGCTCAAGGGGGTCTTCACGCACGGCCAATCGCCTAATCTGGTCCGTTTCAGCAGCGACGGCGAGTTTTTCGTTGTTGGGCTGCTCAATAGATTGATGGTGTACCAAACTAGAGAGGCCAAAATCGTGGCTATTTTCCAGCTGAAGCAGACGCTGATGCAATTAGATTTTTTATTGCTGGATGGCAAGGAGTATCTCGTTCTAGCGAATGGAAACGGTACGATACAGTTCTACGATATTGCACAAATCACGCAGGGAAACGAGGAGACAGAGCCACTTGAGAACCCTGAGTTCGAGCTGCAGGGCCACGCGAACCGGGTCAAGGACTTCTCCATCTACACAGAGAGAAAAGATAACGATACAAAGTCGTATCTGGTGTCAATTTCATCGGACGGCAAGATCGTCGTCTGGGACCTGAGCGTCCGAGACCAGGTGGCCGTTTATGATACTGGAGAGCGGCTGAACGTTGTTGCTACCGTCAACGAGAGCGTTGAGAAAGCACTTAAACCGCGCTACGATCCGCTGCAAAAAGAGGTGGAAAGCGAATACGAGAGCGACGGAGAAGTGGTTGTGCGTCGCGAGGACAGGAAAAAGATCAAGAAACGGCAGAAAAAACTGCTCAAGGTGGAACGGGAGTAAATAATTAATTTATAAAAAAATCTATTGACTGTTCAATCTGGCGACGTGTTTGTCGAACAGCGCCTTGGCACGTGTCCAAACCGGCGCAGTGTCTCTCTGAGGCAGCTGTTTCAGCGAAGGGAGCAGGTCGCGGACAAAAAACTCGGACGCTTCTCTTGGGAGCAGCGAAGGCAGATGGTCTATGCTGATCACCGAGAGTTTAGGGCCCTTGGTCGTGTCGACCCGGACAGTAGGCTCGTTGAACACCGTAGCCACCGTGTACACAGGGATAGGGTTGTGTGGGTTAGTGGTGTCAGCCGAGACGTCGACGATGGTTCTCAGCTTTCTGTTCTCGTCGTTCAGGGTCTCAAGGTTGCAGAATGGAGGAATTGGCTTGGAAAGGTAGATACAGTTGACAAAAATGTCTGCGTCGACAATCTCTTTGAATGGTCCGCCCTTTGCAGTCTCTGCCATGTCCCACTTGATGATATTTTCGTCTGGAATGCCAACTTTGCGGCATAGGTCGATGGCTCCCGAACCACATCTGCCCAGAGCGCCAATGATTAAAACTGTAGGTTTTCTGCCCGCCTTGGCGACGCCCTCGTCGAGCATCTTCTTGACATCGGCCACAAGCGCAGCCTCGTTCGGGTATGGGCTCACACCGCCGAGATCCTCAGAGTCTGGGTGAGTCTGCTTAAAAGCCCAGTCCTCCACGCCCAAAGCTGCGCCTGCAAAGCCAGCGTAAAAACCAAAAGCGGCAACACGTCTACCCTGGTCGTTCTCCAAGAACTCGAGGTCGTACAGAACACCGTTTCCGGCAGGGAATCTGGACAGAACGTCTTTCCAGCCTGCCTGGTCTTTGTAGCAGTGGGCGAACTGAATGTGTTCGTGAACCAATGGGAACGACTCCTCTGGCAGCTCCTTCAAACCAAGAATAATTCTATCCTTAGGGGCATCGACCCATGAACCCTCTTCGACGATATGGGCTCCTGCCTGCTCGTACTCCCTCCAGTCGAAGATGGACTGAGACGACTTTTCGACGTAGATCTCGAAATCGCCGGTGTCCAACAGCTCCTTTGTGGTGGAAGGCGTGAGGGCGGCTCTGGCCTCCAGTGGCTTTGTTTCTGCTCTCAAATGAAGAATGACTTTGGCCATAGCTAAAAGTAAATTAGATGACTTTTTTAAATAAATCAGTCATTTTTGACTGGGAAAAAACCGCACAAGTCGACGCGTCGAAAAAAAATAATAGAAAATTAAACAAAAACATATTGATCCTTCTTTTGAACCGCACAAAACCATGTCCACAAACAGCCCCAACACGTCGACGCTGACGATCTCGCCGCTCATAACCAACAAAAGGTCCAAGGACTACTTCCAAACACCGCCCAACCTGCTTGGCCAAACCGTCAACCCGCAGCAGAATGCCCATCACCGGGTGTTCTCGTCCCCCAACGTGTCCAAGTCAGTCAACAGCAAACTCAGCACGCTGACCAGCAAGGACGACGACGAGGAGACGCCGCTCACACAGGCCGACAAGCTGCGGCTGTGGCGCCACGATGCCCTGATGCAGCACCACTACAACACAGCGATATATATCGGAGACAAGGTTCTGTCGCTGACTGGCGACCCGAATGACGCCTTCTGGCTCGCGCAGGTGCATTTCGCCAACGGAAACTACCAGATTGCACGCAATTTGCTGTCAGGCCCGCACTTTGAGGAGTCGGTGAGCTGCAGATACTTAGCGGGCCTGTGTCTGGTCAAGCTCGAAAAGTACGACGAGGCGCTGGACGTCATTGGCGAGGTCAATCCGTTCAAGACAGACCACTCGGTGAAAAATCCGGACGGCGGCGTGAAGCTAGAGGCGTCGATGTGCTACTTGCGTGGGCTCGCGTACAGCAAACAGAATAATTTCGATAGGGCCAAGGAGTGCTACAAAGAGGCGGTGTTGGTGGACGTGAAGTGTTTTGAGGCGTTCAATGAGCTCATAAGCAACCATCTGATGTCACCTGACGAGGAGTGGGAGCTCCTGAGCGAACTGAACTTCGACGACGCAGACAACAACAACGAGCTCGTGAAGTTGCTCTATACGACGCGGCTCAACAAGTACAAGAACGTGGCCACATTCGAGGAGGCCGAGCAGCGGCTCAAGGAAGAGTACAGTTTGGGCGAGAACCTGGATGTTTTGCTCAGCCGTGCTGACCTGCTGTTCATTCAGTGCAAGTTCCAGCAGTGTCTCGACCTATGCGAGCAGATCATCAAACACGACGAGTTGAACCTCTCTGTGCTCCCTAACTATCTCAGCTGTCTGCATGAGCTTGGAGGAAAAAACAGACTGTTCCTTATGGCTCACAAGCTGGCAGAAAACTACCCTAATCACCATATCACATGGCTGGCCATTGGTATCTACTATTTTTCAATCAAGAAGACCAACGAGGCACGAGTCTTCTTTTCTAAAGCCTCAATGATCAACCCCAACTTTGGGCCGGCGTGGATCGGCTTTTCGCACACGTTTGCTGCAGAGGGAGAGCACGAACAGGCGATTAGTGCCTACGCCACCGCGTCGCGTCTGTTCCCCGGCATCCACCTTCCTAACCTGTTTCTGGGCATGCAATATTTGCAGATGAACAACCTTACGCTGTCGCAAGAATACCTCATGTCGGCGTACTCAATCTGCCCAAACGACCCATTACTGCTCAACGAGCTCGGCGTGTTGCACTACCGGCGCGTGCAGCTGGCCAAGGCCGAGAGTTTCTTCCAAAAAGCGCTCACCGCTGCCAGTACGCTGGACTCGAACGCCAAGGCATGGTCGTCGATTCATTGCAACCTGGGTCACGTGTACAGACGGCTGAACATGCTGGATAAGTCGCTTAGCCATTTCAACAAGGTATTGCGCATTTCGCGAAAGGATGTCAACATTTACTCTGCGATCGGGCTGCTTTATCTCAAGATGGGCAAGATTTCGAAGGCGATCGAGACGCTGCACGTGGCGCTGTCGATCCAACCCAACGACCCGATCGCGCTGGATCTGCTGAACAAGGCGCTCGAAAGCAATCTGCACATCAACAACAAACAGCTGCTGGACGAGCCGCTACCGCAGAGATCTGCGTTCCAGACACCGATCAGCAAGCCCAGCAGAAACCTCAAATTCATTGGCGAAGACAACAAGAGAGATCTGGACATGATCGCCGAGGACTTGAAACAGGGGGAGGACTCGAGCGATGACGACGACGCGGTGATGGAGATAGAAAGTGAATGATTGCTATTGCACTGTATAACTATATGAATGGGACGAGAAGCAAAAAGAACGAGAAATACGAGATCGAGACAGACGCTGCCGCGCCCTGGAAGAACGACAGCGGCTGGATCGAGGAAACGGCGACGCTGGACGTGCGTAGGGTCGAAGCTAGCGTTGAGCCTGACTGCGCCACAGAGCTGTCCGTCGTTTGCGGCCGGCACTTTTCCTCCGTGCAAGTCTTCACCACCGTAATCGATATCTTGGTGTGAGGTGTAGAGGAGACTCCAGACGAAGCAGTTTCAAAGCTTGTGCTTGTGGTGGGTGCTGGAGTCTGTGTAGACGAGAAGACTGACGTAAGCGTTTCAGAGGGTGTTTCTGGAGATGTTGGAATTTCAGACGAGCTTGTCGTTTGGCTTGTCTCTGCCAGCGAGGAGCCCGAGGTGGCTGGGACTGTAGCTGTGGATGTGGCTGGAGACGAGCTCGTCTGTGGCGGCTGTGTGGTCTCGCTGGACTCTGGACAGGTGGTCACATATGTAGTCGTCTCGTTTGTCACTGTTGTCTCCACCACCGTCTCGCTGGTCTTGCACTCGGTACAAACCGTTTCCGTCGTCGTGGAAGCAGACCCTTCGGTCACCCACACGCTGCTGTACTGGACTGGCGTGGCTTGAGAGCTCACCTGGACGTCTTTGTTGCAGTCTGTGCACGTGGTGACGGTGCTGGACTCCGTGGTAGTTATGCAGACGGACGACGTGGTGTACATGGACACAGAAACGGATCCGCCAGCGGTGACGGTGACGGTGGCCACATACGGCTGGTTGCAGCTGTACCGGGATGTGGAGAGAAGTGTGGACGAGGAGGAGATAGAGCTTGAGATGGAGCTTGTGGAGCTTGACGATGAGGTTGTAGAGCTCGACTGGGTGGACGTCCATGAGGAAAAGCTGGTGGAGCTGGAGGTGGTGCTTGATGGGGTGGATGAAGGGGTGGATGAAGGGGTGGAAAAAGGGGTGGATGAAGACGACGTGGAAATAGTGGTGGTTGTGGAGGATGAGACGGAAGACGTTGTGGTTGGAGTCGACGATGTGGATGACAGGGAAGAGGAGGATGAGCTTGAGCTCGTGGTAGACGTGGAAGAGGGATACGAGACCAGCGTGGATGAGGAAGAGGACGTGGAAGGGGTTGTAGTCGACGTAGATGAAGTGGAGGAAGTTGACGAGGAGGAGGTTGACGTGGATGAAGTGGAGGAGGTTGACGTGGAGGAAGTTAGGGTGGAGGAAGTTGAGGTGGAGGAAGTTGAGGTGGAGGAAGTTGAGGTGGAGGAAGTTGAGGTGGAGGAAGTTGAGGTGGAGGAAGTTGAGGTGGATGAAGTGGATGAGGTCGAAATGGAAGAGGTTAACGTGGAAGAGGCTGTCGTGGAAGAGGCTGTCGTGGAAGACGTGCTTGACGAAGAAGAGGAAGACGACGACGTCTTACAAGTCTCGCACGTCAATGTGGTCGGACAGGCTCTCGAGGTGACGTAGGTGGTGGCCCCCGTGACAGTGCTCACGTGCCCATCCACTCCGGTCGTCGTGAGGGTGATATCCTCGGTCTGTGTAAATGGCACGTTGCAGGACACAACGGAGGTGACTCTGCTTGTCGACTGCAACGAGATGTCGCAATAGGTGACCACGACTGTTGATTGGCCGTAGTCGTTGACAGACGTCGAGTAGCTGACCTGCTGCCAAGTCTCCTTACCATCCACGGTGACCAGCGTTGGAACGTAGCTGACCGGGACGTATGTGGTCACAGTCGCGCGGTTAGCAGTGACAGTGGTGACGGAGCCGTAATCGACGGTGGTTTTGCAAACAAGACCGCCGGCGTAGCAATATTTCGAAGTGAGCGTGGTGTACTCCTCTGCCAGAGCCGTGGCAAGGAGTGTAACGAGCGAAAACTGGATTCTCATGGTTTGTTATCCGTCATCTGGACACTCATCCTTATATAGTCAGGCCTACCAGTCCTGTTTCGAAATATGAGACGTCTGAATTATTCAGACGTCGTCCTTTGAGGCCCCAATTAGGGAGCCCGTCCAAATTTTTTTTTTAGCTCCAGATCCGGCATTCCTAATTTGGACCTCAAAGGAAATTTGCAACCAGGCACAGTGCGTCGAAAACGGCCCAATCTCGCAGCAAGTGCTATAAATAAACCTGAAACAGGTCCGACACAGGTCCAAAACTCAGCTCTTGTTCTTGTTCTCGTACAGCACCAGATTGAAGATGGCCATCCGTGCTCGCTCCTTGAAGTCAGAAATCGTGCAGTGATTATTCAGCGTACGGATTGCGTCGTAGAATCCAAGCTCGATCAGCCGCAACGCGCGGTTCTTTGGGCTCAGGAACCGGCGGAAGTCGGATCCGTCGCCCGCGTCGACGTCCATGTCCTCACCGCTGTCGTCCTCGTCGTTGTCTAGGTCGGACCCTGTAGTTTCCTCGCGCCAGCTCAAATTCAGCACCGCCCACACTACGCTCAGCCGGATCTTCCAGTGGTCCTCGTCGTCCGGCACGCGTTCCGAGTACTCCAAGAACTCGACGAGTTTCTTTAGCAGGCCCTGGTTGCACATGATCAACGCGCGGTTGTTCTCGTTGGACGCGGCAAGATGCACCACCACGTAGACAATGGCCACGATGACGTCTGGATTGGACGTTTTCTCGAGATGTGAGCACAGAAAGTCCAGGAATGAAGACTGGCCCGTGCGTCTGGCAAGCTCGGACGCAGCAAAGTCGGCCATAATCTTATTTGCGTAGTTAAAATGGCCCACAGCCAGGTTTCGCAGAATGTCGAACGAGTGTTCCTGGATCCGCTCGTTCGGGTCGCCGCACAGCTCAAAGATCTTGTCCAGACTGACCGTCGTCTGGAAGTTTTCCTTCGACTCCCGGTTTCCGCCAAACAGAGAGTTCTTGATTACCCAGAGCGAGTTCATGCGCAGAGAATCGTAGCGCGACTCGTAGATAAACCGATGCAGCAGCAGCGCAAGCTCATCGGACGCGAGTTCGTGCTTGACGGCAGAAAACTCCACGATCGAGTTCGACACGATGCCCAGCACCACCGACTTGAGCCGAATTTCGTCCAGCCGCAGCTCGTCGGGACAGTTTTCGATGATGTCGTCTGGAATGTGCAGCAAGTCCACCAGCTTGCGCACCAGCTTCAGCTCCACCAAGTACGTGCGCAGAAGGCTGGCCGACCGCGACAGCGACCGCAGCAGGTAGCAGCTCGATAGCGTGATGCGGTTTGACAGCTTGAGCACGCCCACATCGGCTGGCGAGGGCGTGCGGCCGTCCAACTCGCGGTAAATTTTCGCGTGCCGCGTGATCGAGTCCACAATCACAGGTGCCACGTCGTACCGGATCACCAGCTCGCGGTAATCCTCGCGCAGCCCGGCAATGCAGCTCAAAATCAGCAGCGAGTCCGAAATCTTATACAGTGTGTCTTCGTCCAGAAATGTGCGGTCGGAGCTGTAATTTGCCGTGACAATCGACGCAATCGTGTCGACGAAGTTCACTTCCACCAGCGAGTCGCTGTTACTCGGGTCCTCTTCGGCAATCTGCGACAACAGGTACAGGGGCGACATTGTGCGCGGGATCTTGTAGTTCGAGCTGAGCGTGTACTCTGGGCCGTGGGAGTCCTTGGTGCGGCTGATCAGATGAACGAGCGCGTCGATCAGCCGCGCGTGGCTCGCCGTTTTCTCCTTTGGGTTGCGTATATGCTTTTTGGTGTACTGCACCAGCACATTGACGCTGCTGAGCTTGACATTAAGGTCGTACGAGCCGAGGAACGTTGTGAGCACAAAATACAGCGGCAGCGGCAAGTTCAGGTCTGCGCGGTCGATCACGGCCAAAAGGTGTGCTAGAGCGTAAAGCGGCGGACTCAGGTCGTTCGTCAGCGCCTCAAACGCGTGTTCCGGCAGCGTGCGTGGCAGCTCGACGGATTCGGGAAACCGTTTGAGTACCGAGACGTCGCCTGTGGCGCAGTTCAGCTGCAATGTCTGCTGGAAGACCGGCGAAACGACCCGGGCCAGCCGTCTCATTAATGGCCGGTACAGCTGCCACAGCAGCTCTGTGCGGCGCAGAAATGGAATCAACAGGTACGTGTTGAAGAGCAGGGCGGGCGACGCAGCAGGGTCGCGCAGAATACCCGCCAAGACGCCCACAAATTGCGCGTATTCCCGCTCGTCCTGATATTTTTCCGACAGCGAATTTGTGGAGAGCAGGTCGATAAGCGTGCGGAAGTTGATCTCTGCCAAAACGGCCGGATAGCGAATGGTACTTTTGACGAGCACCTCGAAGATGTTGAACCGCAGCAGGAACTCGACGTTGGTGCGCAGATAGCTGAACGACTGGACAATGATTGCTGTGTTTTGCAGAAGCGTCTTGTTCGACTCGGTCAGCAGGATCTCGCCCAGGACCCCGAAACTGTCCTGCAACTTGGCCTTTTCTCTGTCGTTGCCCAACACGGCAAGCTTGATCGAGTCGATCTGCTCAATTTTCTCGTCTGCAGAGAGCGATTGGAATGCTAGTAGGGACATGCAGATAGAGGAAATAATTAAAATCGAAATAATTGAAATAATTAAATAATTAAATAATTTTATTTCATGGGAAGAGACCCGCTCATCGGAATTGTTGGCAAGCCGTCGAGCGGTAAGTCGACGACGTTGAACTCGCTGACCGACGCAAACGCCAAGATCGGCGCGTTTCCATTCACGACGATCGACCCGAACCGCGCAACGGGGTATCTTCAGGTGGACTGTGCGTGTGCGCGATTCGGGAAGCAGGACCTGTGCAAGCCGAATTACGGATGGTGTTCTGGCGGCAAACGGCATGTGCCTGTCGAGCTACTTGACGTGGCGGGGCTGATTCCCGGTGCGTCGCAGGGACTCGGGCTGGGAAACAAGTTCCTCGACGACCTGCGCCAGGCCGACGCCCTGATCCACGTCGTCGACGTTTCTGGGACGACCGACGCAGAGGGCAAGGCCACGCGCGGATACGACCCTGTGCAGGACGTGGAGTGGTTGCAGGACGAGATTCGGCTGTGGATCGAAAATAACCTGAAAAAAAGATGGGGGTCGATAGTAAGAAGACACACGGCAACCAAGTCGTCGATCGTCGACACATTGCGGGCGCAGTTTGGTGGATACGGTGCCACAGCGAGTCTGATCGCCAAGGCCGTCGATTCGATACCGAACCTACCCCCCTTGGAGCAATGGGACGACCATTGGATTACCACTGTGGTGCAGCACTTTATGAACTTCAAGTTCCCGACGGTGTTGGCGCTGAACAAGATCGACCATCCCGACGCAGATAAGAACGTGAGCAAGATCCTGCTGAAATACCCCGACTCCAAGGCCGTGCTCACCAGTGCCGTGACAGAGGTGTTTCTGCGCCGGCTGGCCAAGCAAAACTACATCCGGTACGAGGAGGGAACAGAGTTTATAGACACGCTTGAGGATCTGGGCCCGGACAGCGGGCTGAGGCCGCTGGATGAAAAATTAATGCAACGGATTGAGAACATTAGAGACCTGGTGCTGTTCCGTTTTGGCTCTACAGGCGTGGTCCAGGTGCTGCAGGAAGCGGTGAAAATTTTGGACTTGGTGCCTGTTTTCACTGTTAGAAACATACAGACGTTCACGGGCAGCTCAGGTAACCACGTGTTCAGAGATTGCACGTTGGTCAAGAAGGGCACGAGCGTCGGCAAGGTAGCAAGACAGATCATGGGCGAGGTGACGATTGCGGCGATCGAGGGCGTCGAGGGCAAACGAATCAGCGTCGACGACACCGTTGACGTCGGCAAAAACGACATTTTGTCCTTCAAAGTGGTTCCTGGCGGCCTCACAACGTCGGCATAGATAGAGTAGCATGAAACGAGAGAGACATCCGTACACCGCCACGATAGCGGCTGCAGGGGTTCCGGAGAAGGGTAAAATTTTCACTGAAACTCGTCAGCAGACGCCGGCACACCCCGCACCTTGTGGAAATTTCTAGCAAACATCATTTCCCTTTTTGTTTTCTCAAATTATCAACTGCTAACGAGGCTTGTATTCTGCGTTTAAGGCTGCCAGCTACGTATATTTGTCCGTTCATATCCTACCGTTCTTGATACCGACTCCAGTTTGTTCCCTTCTGCGCCCACCAATTGGAGCCAAAGAGCACAAGCATCAAGCAGACGCAGATTTCAAGGTAAGACAAGGCCGGGTAGCCAAAATACAGGTTTATGTCTAAAGCCTTCCCAAGAAACCCTGACCTCTCATCCACACATTCATGGGCGCTTTCCGACCAAGCGTGAACCCCGGCGAGGTTGTTGATCAATTGCACGGCTCGCCACAGATTGAAGAAATCACAGATAAGTCTGGAGGCAACCAGTTTGATACCAACATCCCAAACCTCACGGACAATGAACTTTTAGATCCAATTTCCACCGCTACAGGCACGACTCCCACAAACAACACGTCCAATGGTTTATACCCTTTTCCTATATCAGATGTGCCCTCTTTGGGCGATGAGTCCAACACCGGAGACCATATTCCGCATACACCTGTCGTCACGTCACCGCAACCGTCCATTTCCATCAAATCAGATGCACGGCATATTAACCCGTATGCAAACGGTATCAACGGAAATAACTACATGATTTCGAGGTACAACCCCCCTGCGTCATTGCCGTACTATGATAGTCCCCAATTACCGTCTGGAACGACCAATTCGAACGTGAAATCTTTGCAATTCAAGAAACCCAAACCTAAGAAGCTTCAGAACCAGATGTCGGGACCTCCAAAACGGCCCGCTTTTGTCATGAAGTTATGGAACATGGTCAATGATCCTTCCAACTCTAAATACATCTCGTGGCTACCTGACGGAAAGGCCTTCCAGGTGAGCGACAGAGAAAGCTTTATGAGACATGTGTTGCCCAAGTACTTCAAACACAATAACTTTGCTTCCTTTGTGAGACAGCTGAACATGTATGGCTGGCACAAAATTCAGGACGTCAACTCAGGGTCCCTTGTTCAGGGTGAAGAAGTTTGGCAATTCGAGAATCCAAACTTCATCAAGGGCAAGGAGAACCTATTGGATAACATCGTTAGAAATCGGTCTTCCAAAGAGGAAGACGACGACATCGACATTAACACCTTGCTGATGGAGCTGGAGTCGATGAAGCAGAAACAGAGGATGATTGCTGACGACCTGAGTAGACTCGTTCAGGACAACGAGCTACTATGGAAAGAGAATTACATGGCTAGAGAAAGACACAAGGCTCAATCGGAGACTCTTGACAAGATCTTGCGATTCCTTGTCACCTTGTATGGTGGGTCATCCAAGTTTCTGGAAAGTGCAGGAGGAGCTCCCAGCGAGTTTCTCGAGATGGCCTCAAAAAGAGACGCACAGGAACAGCAACACCATCCGCATGGACCAGATTTCGATATCCAGCAGCAGATGCACCAGCAGCCTAGCTCGTACTACCAGCCTCAAAATGGAAACAGCAGGTTGATGCTGACTCACAGAGCACACAATAATGGGTCCAAGTCGACCTCGAGAGATACATCCAGCAGCCAGAGCATTCACAACGGTTCTGATGCCAGCGACTCGCCGATCCAGGAGATTCGTAGAGGACCCGAGAACCAGAACAGCGAACAGCTCGACGGCTATAAGCCGTATCCACTCCAAGGAACGCCGCAATTCCAACATCCGTTACCGAACTTCCAGTCGCCTGTTTCAATGGCCAATTCGCCTCGTTCTTACTTCCCCGAGATCAGCCCGCAAGTGCCGCAATCCTCCGTTCCCGCCACGCCATCCGCGCTGTCCTCTGCAACTCCTTTGCAACAAGACACAGATTCTCACATGCCTCCTGAATATCTCATGGGAAACATCAACCAGCAGCTGAACAAGCAGCAGAGCTCGATCCGGCAGATAAACGACTGGATCTCGCGGCTGGCCAGTTCAAAACTTCCTGACGAGATCAACGCTAATCAACAGCCACTTATGGATGATTTTAGAATGGACGATTTTTTACTTCCGCAGACCCCGAACGGCGGTGTCGATCCGTCTTTGAACACTGACGACAACTTTGGTGAGATCTACAACCCTTCTCAGCAAGAGTCCAACGAATCCTACACAGACTCCGCGTCTTCGCGGGCCAGCACGTTTTCAAGCAAAAAGAGAAGAGACAGTTCGCCGTCTTCAGAGGACAAGAAGAGGATTAAACAAGTTTAATACAAGTTTAATACATTTTATGAGACACATATTGCTATTTACATTCGCAATATAATTATGCTAGCTAGACTTTAATATATCTGATGGGTTTAGGTCCATGTCCGTTTCTAGGGGTGGTGAGATGAGTTTGGCCATTTCGATGAATTCCTTGCTATTTTGGTCTAACGACGACGGAATCATTTTTCTAGGCCAATGCAGTTTCTTCCACATTTCCTGGCCAAACGCCAAGTCTTCAGGCTCCACTGCTCTGCACACAAAGTCTTGAAGTCCGTGGATCCGAGCGTAGTTTGCCAGAAGTTTGAAATGTCTACCTTGGAGAAAGTTCTTGTGTGCTGTGTTGTGCGTGAGAATATGCACCATGTACCGCGTGAGTTGCGGCCAGTGCTCGAAATATGTACATTTAGTCAAATATTTGTCAATGAGCTCGTATGCAAGGATGTGGCTCGCTTTCATTTTGAATTGGTGCTGGAACTTGTGGCAGAACGCAACGCAGTTGTAGATCTCGTTTCTGTTGAGGAAGTATGTGTTGAAAGCCGAGAAAGTTCCTAGGTTGACCAGGGCTCGATTTGACATGTGCATACCGTGCACCAGCTCGAACGCTTCATAAACGTTGTCCTCGTTCAGACAGGCCCGACAGAGCTTGTTCATGAGATAAGTGTCGATGTTGTCGAGATTATAGCCGTTTCTTTCGTAGAATTCAATCAGCTCATCGTATCCGCACGTTCTCGACATGCTGTGGACTGCGCTACGAAACACCGGTTCCTGGTCGATGCCGTACTCCGGCATCAGTTCTAGCAGTTCGAACCGTTTGGAGTTTGTTCTGAGCGCACGGAAGAGATAGTACCACGTGTTGGCGTTTGCACCGACCCCTTGTTCTTTGAGTTTTTGGAGTCGCTCAATTTTGTCATCGTAGGTGGTTTTAGCCACTGAAAAGGCCAACATCACGTTGTGGAAGTCGATGTCTCGTTTGAACGCCGTGGACTCCTCCATACGGTCCATGGTCTGCTCCGCTGCAGGATCGTCTAAATAAAAATGCAGGTCTTGCACGATGTCCAAATAAGACTGTTTGGAGAGTAGCTCTGGTGTCGAATCGACGATCTGCGTCAGCAGTTCTCTGATCAGCTTATGAGTTCCGGGGGCATACGTGTAGTTGGTCAGCTCATGGACGTAGTTGTTGACGGTCTGCTTGTTCAACTCGGGCACACGTGGCAAAAGCGACCGTTTCGACCGGTTTGCGGCCTCCTTGTAGGGAAACTCTGATTTGGGCACCGGCTTGGGACTGATGCTTTTCAAAAGCTCAATCACGCGGTATTCCTGGTCGTACTGTTGGGACTCGGAGGTAAGCGGCAGGGCTTCGTTCCGCAGACGGGAAAGTGCACTAAATCGACGGTAACGAGCGGGGACCGCCAGCAGTCGATAAAACATTTTGAATGTTTTTTCAATTAATTAATATTTAATAAATAGATGCAATTGCACCTGGAGATCGGATGCACAGAGTACTTTACATTTCATTTCGTAGAGTAGCAGAGAAAAATGTAGTTTGCACTTTGTAATCCAACGCTTACTCCAACATATCCGGTCCCTCCCCTTCGCCAAGCACGCTGCGCCCCACAAAAAAACTATTTGTCTAAAATAATCCTTCCTTATGGACGACCTCAAATTCCGCACAAAAACAATCAATTGGCGCGACTGGCTGGGCCAGTACCACATGAACAACGTCCTCATGCAGAACCAGAATGGGCCCTGTTTCGTGATCTCCCTCGTCAACACCCTGATCTTGTCTAGCGAGATATCCAGCGAGGAGTGGAGCACGGTGGGCAAAAAGGGGTCTAGCACATCGATGAAAACCGGAAACAGCATCCCGCCAAGCATGCTGGTCTCGCTTAAGAAGATGCTGCTATCCAGAGAGGTCAGTCTGAGCTCGCTGCTCAACGAGTTGACCCATCTGATGCTCACGCTCAACGAGATAAGAGGCGACACCGTGGACATTGGGGCCATTCTGAACGTGCTGCCACAGCTCGGCACCGGCCTCAACGTGAATCTGAAGCTCGACAATGCCGTCGTGGCCGATTTCGAGGACCAGACAGCCAGCATCTTGCAACTGCTCGACCTATTTGATCTCAAGATGGTGCACGGGTTTCTTATGACGGAGCCGTGGGCCGAGTACGACACGTTTGACAAGATCCAGGATTTTCTGATCAGCGTGATAGACAGACACAGCGACGTGGCGCTGGAGACGATGCCGGCGAGTGAGATCTTGGAGCTCGAGGTCGACGATGCAGAGCGGGAGCTCCTGCGCAAGTACGTGCTGTACAGAGACTTTCTGGCGCAGAACAGCACGCAGCTGACGGAGGCAGGGCTCGAGACGCTCAAGCAGGACTCCGAGCTGGTCCCGAACAACGCCTTTGTGATATTTTTCCGCAACGACCACTTCAACACGCTGTACAAGCTCGAGAACAAGTTATATCTTCTGGCAAACGACGAGGGCTACGGAAGTGGCATTGTTTGGGAGGAATTGAAGACTGTGAAGGGTTCGGACGACGAGCTGCTGAATGGCTTTTTTGAGGTTCGTGAGGACGAGTCTGACAAGCCGCAGGAAAACGTGGAGGAGGCTGTTTATGAGGACGATCCGATTGCAGGAGCAGACGAACAGCTGGCTGCGCAACTGCAGAGCCAGGAGGACGAGCGTCTTGCACGCAACATTCAGCGCGAGTACGAGGCTAAACGTGCTAAGCGCGAGAAACCCAAGGACAAAAAGCCGGCCAAACAGGACGCGAAGCCGGACAAGTGTGTGTTAATGTAGACAGAAATATGTTTTTTATTTTTAATTTTTATATTGAATTTATTTACCTTGTTTTAATGTTCAAAGTATTTAAAGGGACCGGAATCGAGTCGAGCTATTCCATCTCGGCGAATCCACTGTTTGTTTCCAATAACACATGGACAATCTATCCGGCCAAGCACCGCACAACCAAGAAGAAGGTTTCCGTGTGGCAATTCAGCAAGAAGGACCTGGAGGCCCGTCTCCAAGCCAATGGTGTTTTGAACAGGACTAACCGCTCAATGATCATGGATGATATCTCTACTGTGTTGCGTAACTACGTCAGCAACTTATCCAAGTTTAAGCATCCAAATTTTCTGACGGTGATTGAGCCTCTGGAAGACCACAAAAATAGGATGCTGTTTGTTACAGAGTATGTGGTCGACGATCTCGCGACGCTCAACAAATCTGATCTGGACGAAATCATCATCACCAAAGGGCTTTTGCAAATAGCGTCGGGGCTCAAGTTTCTCCACCAGAGCGTCCACACCGTCCACATGAACCTGGCTCCTAGCTCTATCTTTATTACGGAGAATTTTGACTGGAAAATATCTGGGATGCAGTTTATTGAGGTGATGGAAAACAAGGTCCAGGAGAAGTATATCGATCCGCTGGACTCGCGGTTGCCATCTTTTTTGAACATTGAGTTCCGGTACTCGTCTCCAAACTTGCTGCTCAAACACAATGTCGATTATATCAACGACCTTTTCTCTGTTGGCTGTCTTATTTTTTATCTGTTCAACGAAGGGCGGCCGCTACTGGAATGTTCGAGCTCAAGTTTGCTGGAGTACGAGCGAACGTTCAACAAGCTTAAACACATCCTGGGCTCCGCGAACTTGCACCACCATGCAAGCTTCAACAGCATTCCCCGGAACTACATAGACGTTTTCATCCGTCTGCTCAAAGAAACTCAGGAATCGAACAAGGACGTGCTCATGTTGCAGACTCCGCTCACCGTTGATGACCTGCTGGCATCCACGATCTTCAACAACGACCTCATTCGGATCCTCAACGTTATAGACGAGTTCCCAACACTTTCGCAGCAGGAGAAGATTGAGTACCTTACGAATCTGACCAAAGACCTCTCTAGCTTCCCGCGGGCTCTCCTCATCAACAAGTTTATACCTGTGCTATCTGATCTGACCACTCCGCTGCTTTCTGCCAAGAGCGTGAACGAGGACGACCAGAAAGTCATTATTCTGGCGTCGCAGAACCTGCTGATTCTCAGTAACCAGCTCTCGCAGCTCACGTTCAGCGACAAAATCTTCCCGCTGCTGAACAAGATTCTGAACGAGCAGAACATGCCTAGCTATGACCTTCTGCTGGTTTCGAACATTGACACCATCAAGACAAAACTCGGCGCAAACGAGACCGATCTCGGGTCAAAACACACGCAGTTGTTCCAGAAACTGCTAAATAAACTATTCGAAAAGTCTATGGTTGCCAGCAATGACCCCAACACCGTTCAGCTGCAAGACAAAGTGCTCACCAGTCTATCCGTCTTCCTCAACTACCAAACATACTCCACCATCACAACGCAGATGTTCCCGGCTGTTTGTCAGCTGTTCAGCACAACTAGCTCGCTGAAAATCAAGAATCTCACCGTCAACGCATTCATACTCATGATCAGCGGCATGAAGGAGAAAAATTTAGACAATTACATTATCGTCGAGAAGCTGCTACCGCTTGTACAGAACACGCATGTCTCGAACTTCAAGAACGCGAATTTACTGATGAACATGGTGCAGTTGTACGAGAGTATATTTCACAAGCTCAACAAGTCGCCGGCAACGATCTCTGTCGCGAAGAATGAGGTGGATGTGTCAGAGCTGATCCGTGACTCGATTTTTTTCCAGCTCTGGAAACTCACAAATTTTGTCTCCAGAAAAAGCGACCTCGACGGTCTATTTCGCATCATCGGGGAGATAGAATCGTATCTAAAAAAATCTGTCACTGCGAAGCTCAAGGAAACGGACGCAGACTCATCTCCACGGCCCGCCGTTGTCAACCATGCGGCCTCTGCTACCGCCCCCGTCAAGCCTCTGGACGACTTTGAGGATTTCCAGGCTGCTCCGTCCAAGTCCGCGCCGCTGCGCCTCCAGCCTACCAAGCAGTACACTCCGCCGGTCGCCCAGGCTGCTCCGGCTGCAACCCCCAATATTTTGTCGTTCGGAGCAACTAGCGCACAACCGCAAGCTGCCAACAGCCAGCAGACGTTTGCCGTCATGCAGCCTATGAAGGCCACCAGGGTCTCTTCGCCGCAGCCGTCGCCAGCTACCACGCCAGCTCCAACCTCGCCCGCAATCGACTGGACCAAGACGATGGCGCCCAAGCTGCGCACCGGGGCACCATCCTACGACTCTCTGATATAATCCATACCGTCTATATAATTTTCGTCTCCGTCATCGCCTGTTGGACCCGTTTCTCGTATATATTCTTGTGCTCTGTCGACTCCAGAGCCATGCTGCGCAGACAGTCCTGCATGATCTTGACTTGTTTGCCTATATTTTCCATGTGCAGCAGCACCTTGTTGTTGCCGTCGACGAAGCCGTAAATGGAGTATTTCAACCCCGTCTCGCGACAGAAGTCCAGCACGTACGCCTGTGCTTTGCGGAAGTTGTGTCTGGGGAGTCGCGGAAACAGATGGTGGACGGCCTGGAATTGTAGCCCACCGTGGAAAAAGTCAAACCACTCGGGACAGGCCACATCCATGGTGGTGCGTAGCTGGCGGGCGGCAAACGACTCGGAGCCGCCCAAATCGGAGGTCGACATGGCGAAGTGGCTGAGCGTGATCTGGACGTGCACAATCATGGTCACGATGTGCGAAACGAGAATGTACTGGATCCTGTCTCGCCATGTTTCTAGCGAGCCGATCAGTAAGTAGAAGAACCAGTAGAAGAAAAACGAGAGGCCCGCCAGCTCGAAATACCACAGCCACCAGGCCTTTCCGCGCGGACTCTTCCCCGTGAGAAGGTACTCCCAGGACAGTCTGTACAGGTTGAAGCGGCCAAAACAGAGGATTGGGTAATATAACCGGTCCTGGAACTGCACCAACACTTTGGCCAGACGGTCGAACCAGAGCGTTTTCTCATAGTACGTGGAGTAGACGTTGCCGAGAAGCCGCGTGCTCACAGCAAAAAAGGGCAAGTGCTGGATATCTGGGTCATGAACAGGGTCGTTTGTGACCAGATGATGGACGTTATGGTTTCTTTTCCACCAGCCCAACGACAGGCCACCCATCCAGTTGGCAACTAGCACACCGATGAAGTTATCAATGTTGTAGTTATGAGTGATGGCCAGATGCCCAGCGTCGTGGGCAATAAACGTCAGTTGCTGCCAGCAGAGCCCGATCGCGACCGCGCTCAGAAAATACCACCTGATTTTCAGAAACACCAAAAAGTACAAGAAGAGCCCGCCGTTGATGCACAGCTGTTTGTAGTACTCCACGTAGGGACACTCATACAGCCCGGCGGCCTTGACTTTCTCGTGTAGCTCAGCGTATTTCTGAGAGATCAGCTTCTGGGTGCTGTAATCGAGCGACGGCCACGTTTCGAGATCTTTCTTGACCAGCACGTTGTCAAAGTTCTCTATCACGGCCTGTGGGTCCCTGATCGGGCCCTGCTCAATTCTAATGCTGGCAGATGTCGGAACCACGCCCACAGGGAACTTTGGAGCCACCTCAGCTGGCATCTGGCCCGGAAGAGGCTTATCAGCAACCTTTGCGTACCGGCCGCCCTGGATAGGCGGGATGAGGTTGACCCAGTCGTGGTCGACGCGGCCTATCTGGAACCGTTTGAACGTGGCAATCGTCTCGTCGCAATGGTACGCATTCATCTCGTCGGTGGCATCTCGCCCCACCATGTGGTGGACGGCCTTGTCTCCGCCAGGATGGATCTTGATCCAGTTATTGAGACGGAGAACACATTTGTCGTAGATCACCAGAATGTCGCCCGCCCCAATCCTGGCTTTTATCTGCTCTACACTGAGCACTTGGTCTTTGGACTTCATGAAAAGAGGCTTGCTAGACTATTTTTTTTAATTTGTATTATTTATTTATGTCATCTTACCGCAAACAGGTGTACAGAAATAGACAGCGACTGTTTAGCAACGACCTGAAGGCGCTGCTCTATGCATTTGGCGACTCACCGGCACCCAACCACGAGACCATCCAGACGCTTGAGGACGTGCTGACAACGTACATGATCGACCTAATAGTCGCTGCTAACCACTCGAGGCTGGCCCACGGACGCAACCGGCTCAAAATCGACGACGTCAAGTTCGTCCTGCGCAAAGACCCTACAAAGCTCGCCAGAATCCACGATTTGCAGAAAATGGACAGAGAAATCTCCAAGGCCAAAAAGCTGTTTGACGAAAAAGCACAGAAAAAAGAGTAATGCCAGCACCCCAGCTATAATTCTAACCTGTATAACCTATTAACATCGAAATCTTCATGAACGTGTCCCACAAACGTGTTCCAGTAGTACACTGCGCGGATCAGCACCCAGTTGTACACCATCTTGGGGAACACCTTGTAGCTGCTAAAAATGAAATGGAGAGCATCCAGAACGTTGCCGAGCTCCTGTTTGAACGCGGCCGCGAGGTCAATTCCAGAACGCGGTGGCGGGAACTTCATGTCGCTGGGCGACCGCGACGTCTCGCCCAGGACAGGGTTGTCCGATGCCTGTGTGAGAACGAAATCCTGCGCTGTGGTGACTGCTCCATCCTCCTCCTGTCTAAGTGCCGCGTCGTACAATTTTTTGAAATTATTGATGGAGGCAATGCTCTTGGATAGTCTGTCGAACGTGTTGACGAGCGCGATCAGCTCAATCTTGGAGATCTGGAAATCCGTGCTCAACCTGTCCCGCTGGTCTAACTCAAACAAAATTTTGAGCGCAGTTCCGTAGCCCGTGGTTTGCAATTTGCCCCACAGCCGGCATCTGTCGCATTGCACGCAGTCCATCACGCGCGACACGTTGATGAACCGCTGTCTGAACTCGTCTTTCAGCTGTCCTGCGTCGTCGTTCTGGAAAAGCGTATTTTCGTTGAAAAGACACTCGTGAGAGTCGCCGAGCCGGTAGTATGGCTGCACCATCTCGTGCAGCTCGCTCTTGAGCTCTTTCTCCTTGCTCTGGAAATTGCCGTCGTCGCAGAAGGCAAGCTCCTCCAACACCCCGGCCTGCTCCAGCTTGATTAGTGCCTTGAGCACCAAAATATAGTTCATGTATAGATTCTCTATTCTATCAGGGAAGTCTCCGACCCGGATCATAAACTGTTTGAGGTTCGGCTCATACTCCTTTGTCTGGAAGTTCAGGTACTCATTGCTCAAATGTGTGTTGATCGAGGAGTGCATACCGCTGATGAGCCGGTAGAAGAAATTCTTCTCGAAACATTGCTCGGCCCCCAAATTAAAACAGTTCTCGTTGTAGATGCTGCGCCAGATCTGGAACGACTGGTCGCCTCCGTAGCCTGTGAACCGCTCCGGGTTGTCCACTAGGTTCACATAAACTGTCTGGTCGTTGACCTCGTCGACCTCGCAGTAGTCCTTGCCCGTCTTGGCACCCGTGGCTATGCACGATCCGTTCGTGCTCGGAGGCTCTTTGGAGATCGTCTCGATCTTGCCGAGCGCCTCGGGCTGCCAGATGTCGGGCAAGTCCTTCCAGTCGTCGATCGTGTCGACGGCGCAGCTTTTGTGCATGCAAAAACCTTCGGAGTTCGACCAGAAAGGACACTCTTTGTATAAGTTGAGTCTGAAGATCTTGAAGAAGTTCTCGTTAGTCAAACGCCCCAGCAGCGGTCTTGTGCGCTCGTTGAGCTCGTTGATGTCTGCGAACGTCACATTCGAGCTATCCTTTATCACTGTCTGCACAAAATGATCCCAGTCCTTGAACGGAGTGTTCTCAAACTGATGGAAGTTCTCGTATTGGTATTGCGCAGGCAGCGTGTCGGGCTTCGGTTCGAGAGAGGACACCTCCTGGAGCCCAAATCCGCGAGCGGTGGCCAAAATAGCCGCTGCCGTGCCCACCAAAGTGTTAATTCTCATCGGACTTGAAAGATGGCAAAATGCTAAAATGCTAGCTACCCGAATGCGCCACGTAAAAAATAAATTAAAAATATTTTTTTGAAAAAAAAAAAAACTTAACGATTCACGTCAACATCACGTTTGTCTTCCAGTCCCGCAGCACGTCCGGCCAGCTGTCGTTCTTGTGGTTGTAGTTCTTCCGCCGCCAGATCTCTAGCATGATCTGGCGCGCATTCCAGTACGTGCCCACGCCAGTCTGGCTGATCTTGTGGCCCCACAGATTATAGCCGTTCTGCAGGAAGACCGTCATCGCCTCGCTCCCGGCCACAAACCCCTGCCAAAATAGTGGAATGATGTAACAGGTGTCCTTGTGCTGTTCCACGATGTTCTGAATCTGATCCAGGTGGTCCAACACCTTTTCTACCCGTTCCTGCAGGTACATCGGGTTGACGTCCTCCACGAACCGGTAGAAATAAATCACGAGTCCGTGGTAGAACGACATCACGTGGTGGTAGATACCTTCGTGTCGCGGCGAGATGTACGCGGTGTCGTCGTCATCCTGTGTCAACGTCCACTCCAGCTGCCAGCTCAACAGCTTGTACTCGAGTTGATCCGACAGCTCGTCGAAAAAAAGTGGTAGCTCGAGGCCCTGGTCCTTGTGAAATTTCTTGAAGCGGATCAGATGTACCACCTCACTGAAAATCAGAATCAGCGAGTTCGGCAGCCCGTAAATCGCGTCCGACGAGATCATCTTGTCTTCCAGCTTGTTCTTGGACGGCTGGAAACTCGTCCGCGTAATGTCGATGAACGCCGGCACCTCCGACTTGGGCGACCCGCCCTCCTCGTGCTCCACGGATTCCACCTGGTTGACTATGTATTCGATGCGCACTTTTCCGTTATCTGTGATTTTCTCGTTGTACACTCCCTTCGACTTGGTGTCCGTAGTCTCTTCGCTGGTCACAGGCACCGTAGCGTCGCGTTTATGGCGCCGTTTTTTGATACCAATCACGTTATTGCTGTTAAATCGCTGAACTTCCTCGGTGGAAGCCGGACTGCCAATGATGAACGACGAGTAGTTGTTCTCGTTGAGAAATATCTCTTGCGTCGAGATGTTTTCAAGCGACGTCGAGTCCTGGATAAGTTTAAGCGAGCTGAAAATTCGGTGCAGGATCACCGCCTTGGTGCTCAGCTTCTTCTTCACCTTCATCTTCTTTTCTATAATTTTTTCACAGTGGTCCAGATGGATCTTGCAACCAGACATGGTCCCCCAAACCACGTCGATCGTCACCATCGACAGCACTGCCACCAGCACGTCCTTGTACTTCTGTTTCAAAACGTCCTCCTCCAGACACTTGTTGAGGAAATTTGTGGCCTGCTGCCGTAGCTGGATCCCCAGATCCACGTAATACTTCATCTCGTCGGAACCGCGTGTGAACTTGCTCTGCAAATTAAATGCGCTCACCGCCAGTAGCGCGTTCAACAGACAATTGCGCGCGTTCGACGTGCGGCCCATCGACGCCAGCTCGCCAACGGCCATCAGGGCACGCGGGAAATAAATAAACTTCCAGGGGTTCTTCGGTAGCGGGATCACCGTCATCATGTCGGCCAGGTTCTCTATGTAGTAGTTCAGCAAATACCGCGTCATGGGATGGACAGTCAGCGAGGTGTTTGGAATGCCAAACTTGTCTATAGCGATACTGGCGGGCAGCGGAGCGGTCTCAATGATCTCCATGATGGTCTTGGGCATTTTCGCGCCCTTGCCGGCGTGGATGTTGATCAAGTTGGATGACGAGTCCGCGAGGTAATGGCTGTTTTCGCGGCTGCTGTGCGGATTCAGGTCGCTCTTGCTATTGCGGCCCTGAAACAACATGTGTAACATCTGGTTAGAGACTGTCTCGGCAGGCTGGACGGTGTCGTCGATCTCGCCGATCGGCTCGAGCGTGTCGTTCTTGAACATATCCAGAAAATGTGTATCTCCATTCAACGCCGACGCCGTCAAAAGGGCCGCATCCAATAGCTCCGTACTCAACCACTCGTTACCCAAATTACCGTTGCCGGTGGCCCCCGCAGGACTGTTCGCCTCTTTGGTCAATTTCGCTCGTTTTGCCGGCGACTGCGGACCTCCAAATACCCCACGGAACACTCCGAACGGACCCTGCTGCCGCGATCCGTCCTCGTCGTCCGCGATCTCGTGCTTGGCTAGCGACGCCAGGGCGTCGTCCAGCTGCGAGTACATCGTATACCGCTGGCTCCGGGGATACTTCACATACGGAATTGACCGTCGCTGGTAGTACTCAACCTCCTGGCTGGTCTCGTTGGGCAGCTGGTTGCCATACTTATCGAATCTGACAAAGGAGCTCCACCTGAGCTTGACGTCGTAGCCATCGCAAACAAACCCGCTCTTCTGGCACTTGGCGCATGCTGGCTTCCCCAAGTCACATGCCACCTTACGCCGTCGGCAGGTAAAGCAGCCATTAAAGCTCTTTGTGTTTTTGGTCCTCCTTGTGCTCATAAAAATACTCTCAAATTATTTTATCTGATATTATTTTTTTTTTTTGTATTTACTTTAATTTTATTTTATCATTTCCTCGGATATGTCATGGCTGTGATAACTTCCACCTCGCTAACGGCATCGGAACGTGCTGATCTCACGAAAATCCTTGCCAAGATGTATCCCCACGATCCCTTCGAAGACAATCTCACCTCCGAGACGAGTATGCTTATCGTGCATTCCGGTAGAGACAAATGGGCGCAAAGCCGTAAATACCAACATACCATTAGTTCGCGGCCCGATATCCGGCTTGTCTCATACGAGACCGTCCTTAATACGTACAATTCGTGGCTGCGGGGCGACGAGGTGGGCCTGCGGCCCGAAAAACTCAAGGTCATGCCGGTTTTCGACAACGTGAGCGTGTCGATCAGCCGGCTGGACGCAGAGTTGAGCTCGAAAATTAGACATATGGTCGAATCAAACGGTGGCAGCGTGGTTGAATCGATCAGCACGGTGTCGGACGTGCTTGTGACCACCGTTCCTGAAGGTCTCCGGTACTCCAAGGCCCGTGAATGGGGTATTCCCGTGGTATCCCCAGACTGGGTGTATGACAGCGTTGAGCGTGGCGGCATGCTCAGCGTGACCGAGTATTTTTTGACGGGAGAAAACAGCAAGGGCCGCCGCAACGACGCGTGCGATTGGGAAAAGGTACGGGCATGGAAGCAGGCAGAGCAGGACAAGTTGCAGACAGAAAAAGCGAAACGCAGTCTTGACACGCACGAGAAGGAGCGCGATTTGAAAGTGCGGAAAGTGGATAGGACAAATAAGGTGTGGAAGTCGATTATGGGCAATATTAAGGTGTCTAATTTGAGACGCGGGCTGGAAGACAACTGGAGTCAGGAACAAGAGGAGGAAGAGAGTCTTTCGCAGGCTTCTGTGCTGGACGCAAGCCAGGTGAACACGGAATCGATGCTTTTCGAAGGAGTGTCGTTTGCACTCGGCTCTGGATATACAGACTCGCAAAAGAGCATACTCAAGAAGGTGATTACAAGCCACCGCGGCAAAATACAGGACAATGCGGACTATACGGTTGTGAGCTCGATGCTGGACTCAATCCCGGCCGCCGCAGAAGATAACGTAATCACAGAACTTGCTCTGGAGCGATCGATCTACTACAAGACACTGGACTTCGACAGTATGTGGTCGCGGCCGTTTGTTCCGAGTCCAGAAAACGAGGCGGCTTTATTTGAAGGTGTCCCGAACCGTGTAGTGTCGATCACCGGGTTTAAAGGCGTGGAATTGTCACATTTGGAGAAACACCTGGCTAAGCTGAGGTCTTGCCAGATGAGCAGTGTATTCTCGAAAAGCACGGGGCTGTTGATATTCAACGATGAGCTGCCCAAGTCTGAGCTTCTGACGAATCAGAAGCTTGTGCTGGCAGCCAAATGGCGCACAAAATGTATTTCTATCGGCGAGTTCTGGGACGCATTCAAGTAGCTACCATTTTTAGGCATAAAAATTAGATTTGTCGCAGAAAAATTAAATTTTGTTATATATCTCTTCCAAACATGTCTGTGCTAGCGGAACAAATTGGCCGTCTGAGTGCCCAGTTCCACGCTTCGGCGACTGCACTAAATGTGACCAGAAGCACAGGACAGGAGATCGTCTCCATTGAAGAACGGAAGATCAAAATCACAAACCTTGAGAGCGGCGCGCACTATCTGGACAACGTCCTGGAGTTTAGTCCTACGGGGCTTTGTTTGAGCCCCAATGACGACTTATTGTGTCTGTACGATAGCACTCACTGTAGTGTGGTGTCATTGAACGAGCCAGGCTCCAAAATTAGTCATGCTATTGGATACTCTGTCCGTATCAACCTACAACACAAAGAAAACATTGTGCAAATTGTATTCAACAGGATATCGCAGTTTGGCGCCGAACTGGTGATTTTGACTACTGACGCCATCTACAACTTCGATCTCAACTCGTCGCTGACCAAACCTACCCACACGTACTGGCTCAGGACAGGCTCGCCGTTCGCCAGCACAGACTCTGTCGACGTAATAGATCCGGTTTCTCTTGCGTTTGGCTCAAATACAGATACCGTTAACCCGCGCGGCGACCTGACGCTGCTGATTTTGTCCTCAGACTCGTCCATCTACAAGATCTACCCATATCTTCCGGCCAACATCGCTGTTTCCTCGTCGTGGTTGGGTGCGTTGTTTGACTACGCAAGTCTCAAGTACAACGCCAGCGGCGCAGAAGACCTGTCCACGGTGTCGATGCTGAAATTTGCATCGCTTTTGTCGCAGTCGAACGGCCATGTCCGTGCCATAAATAAGGTTCTTCCTTCAAGTCTCAGCAGAGGAAAGCTGGTGGGGCCTTTGAACATCCAGCCATTCCCAGACGAGCTTTACGAGCAGGACGCGCTGAAACTGATTCCAATGGAAAACGACATGTTCTGTGTTCTGTACAACAAGGCTCTGGCGGTGCTCTTTGACGACCAGGATCAGCCCATGGCCTTTGATGGCCAGCGGGCCCCAGACTCTGTTGGCGTCGTCAGAATGGTCGACTGTTCGCTGTTTGGGTCCAAAACTATCACCAGCGGCATGGTGCTGCCAAATAAGCCCACGTCGTTGCTCCTCACGTCCTCCGAGTCAGACCTGCTCCATGCGGACTTTGCCGACTGGTGGAACATCCTTGCAGACAGCATTGCCTCCAACGACCTCTCTGCACTAAGCGATCTACTGAAAAGGCAGTTGCCAACCAAAGTCACCAGTCTGGGCAAAGTCAAGCTTCCAAACACGGCCTCCATAAACAAAACAGCCTCGTTCCAGTACACTGTCCCCCACGCTACAGCAGAACACAAGATCGCATACGTATGGAGCTATACCCACTCGTACGCATTTGCCGGATCGTCTGTTTTTGAGGTGTGTGCTCCCGCACAGCCATCTGCCCCTCTGGACACCGAGCTGGCTCCTCAGGATGTTTATGAAAAATACGAAACTCTGGATTTAAATTCACAGCTGACGGCCACCAAAACGACACTGGCCAAGGTTCAGAAACAGCTATACGCCATGAACTCCAACCAGCCGCTCACTACAGACACGAGAAATCTTAAGTCTCTGTATAAGGCTCGAGAGCTCATCACCACCGGGCTAATCGCGGTGTTCAACGACGTGGCGTTGTCGAACAGAAAGCTGCAGCAGATGCGTAGCCAGTTTTTGGTGCAGATCGCCACGCTCAACGAGGCAGAACTCAACAGACAAGAAAGACTCAAAAGATACGAAAGCTCGAAACGGAAATTGGAGGCGCTGGCCAGCAAGCAAGCGGAGTTACAAAAAAGAGTTTCCGAATTTGCGGCCACCATGGAAAAACTCGAAATGCAAACCTCCAACCACGCAAACGAAACGCTTTCCAGGAAAGAACAGGCCTACAAAAGACAGCTCGAAAGACTCCAAAAATTGATTGCCGAGAAGCAGAACGATTTCCAGGCTGTGCAGGAGTATGTGGAGTCGTTGAAGGACATGGAGGTGGTAAGCGCGTCGCTGCCGTCTGGCTACTCGCGCGAGGTTGCCCGGATGAAGGCCAAGTTGGAGCTGAGGACGAACCTGATCGAATCGCTTACTCAGGAACTGAAGAGTACAAGTATTTAATTAATGATCTGACACAAGTGTATAAAACCCGATTTTTCCGAAAATCTCTAATTCTCATGCGTAATTCCCGGCCTAGAAGTCCGTCACCCTGCCATTGAAACTCCAATCGGAGCCGTGCTTAAGCGGGTCCTGTTTTGGACCGTTAACCTCGCCCGTCTTCGGGTTCACGTTGCCCTCGAACTCGGGGATGATCTTGAACTTGTCTGGCGAGAATGTTCCGACGTCGACCTTGGGTGCTGAATCGACTTTGAAGCCCATTTTCTCATTATACTCGTCGATGATGGTTTGCGTGTTGGCTCTGTGAATTAGTTTTTCAAACTCTTCCTGGTCGTCCTTGTCGAGTTTTGGCGGACCTGGGGTGACCTTGAAAGCCGAGTTTGAGTTGTAGCACTTCTGTGTCACCAGTGCCGCCTGTCTTCCAACAAATAGCGCGCTCCGGCTCAGTTTTGTCTGTCTGAGGGCAATCATTAAGGAAAAAAGGGGAGATTAAAAACTAAAATAATTTATTTTCTTTTTCGATCCATTCAATTCTTTGTTTATTATGAACAGACAGGTGCAATGAATTATTTACTTCTCGCATTCGTTTGGCTGCTCCAACTCTGTTCGTATCTTTTGTTTTGCAAGGGTTTCTTTCCTACCAAGGTCCTACTTTCAAGTCAAGATCTTGAGAATTTCCAGTCACCTGCCCCGGCTGTTTATCATGAACCTCCACGACAATTTGATCGCGCCGTCATTATGGTGATCGACGCTCTGCGGGCAGACTTTCTGTTTTCAAACGAGTCCCAAATGACCTTTGTCCACGAGCTCATCAATGATGGCTATGCATTGGGGTACACTGCCTACTCCAATCCTCCTACCGTGACCCTGCCCCGTCTCAAGGGCATAACTACAGGATCAACGCCTAATTTCATCGATGCTGTACTTAATATCGCAGAGGAAGACACGTCATCGACTCTGGGAGACCAGGACTCGTGGGTAAAGCAGATGCATGCGTCAGGGTGGAAAATCAACATGTTTGGAGACGATACCTGGTTGAAGCTGTTTCCTTCGTATTTCGCAAAGACAGACGGTACCGCCAGTTTTTACGTTAGCGATTTTACCATTGTGGACAACAACGTCACACGGCATCTGGATTACGAGCTGAGCAAAGAAGGCCAGAGAAACTGGGACTGTCTGATCCTTCATTATTTGGGCCTGGACCATATTGGCCACAAAGGAGGGCCTGCTAGTGCTAGCATGCCTGCCAAGCAGCGCGAAATGGACTCTATCATTCGCAGGATTTTTGAAAGCACTGTAAAGAAAGACGAAAACACTCTGTTTGTGGTGATGGGCGACCATGGAATGAATGAGGTTGGAAATCACGGAGGCTCCTCAATTGGCGAAGTTTCTGCTGGGTTATTGCTGGTTTCATCCAAATTCAAAAAGCTTCAGTCAGAGCAGAAGGCTCCTATACCAAGAAATCCAGATTTTGACTACTTCGGCCACATCGAACAAATAGACTTGGTGCCGACTCTTTCCACGCTGCTTGGTCTTAAAATCCCAATTAATAATTTGGGCACATTTATGCACGACCTGCTCCCGCTGTATACGGAGAAAGATAGGCAGAACGTCCTAATCAAGAACGCATTGCAACTGAAGGTCCTCATAGACAAATCCAGAAGCAAGGTGACGTCTTTAGACTCTGAGATTGACGTCTCATCTCTGTCTTCTTTGCTACACTTTCTGCATGATTCCAAAGGTACATTGTCGAAAACTTCATCAGATTACAATTACAGGGATATATTCTACGGACTGGCTGGCTATACATTCACTGCACTTATCAGTTTGGCGCTCTTTTTCACATATCATCGAGGCCGGCTTTCGGAAGCCGGTGTTGATCTGTTATTCTTTATTCTCTATGCCGTCAATTTCTTCGGCTCGTCAATGATTGAAGAGGAACACCACCTTTGGTGGTTTTTTACCACTGTGTTTGTTGCATCGGTAACAGTCAAATCCCAATCAATTTATTGTACAACGCTGCTTGTTTGTCTTCGCCTCCTCAAGGCTTGGAACAACAGTGGACAGAAAAACAACATCAAAAGCAACATGAAGATCGCGACGTATGTTGCATCGCTTTCGCCTGACATCGGTCCTGTTGTGGTTGCATTCCTGATCGCATCAACCCTCGCAACATACTGTTTCTACGTCACAGAAGGTGTTATCGTGAAAGGAAAAGGTGACGGAACGACTTTGAGATTCCTCACGTTTGTCAGCACGTCGCTTCTTTGTTCCATCACCTTCTCGACCAAGTTTTTGTCCTACCTGTCAGAGACCTACGACTTGAAATCTGGATTCAAGGAAATTCCTGATTGGTGTTCGAAGTACATTCTGTGGATCGGCCAGCGTTTGGGAACGACAGATATCAACACAGTCAACCAACAACTTTTTAGTTTGTTCTATAAAGTTTGGCTGGTTACAATCGCATTCCATCTTCTGAAACCCCTAGCATTCAAAATATGGAAACTCCCAGACCCAGCGCACAATTATACACGAACCATACTAATTACCTTCAGCCAGCTGCTGATCAGTCAAACAAACTTCAATAACGTTCCAATATTCTTGCTTCTGCTGGCGATCCTCCTGTCGTTCCAAAAACTCGTCCCCGTGTCCAACCTCAACGCCATTTCCCTGTTCACCATTTTAATGCAAAACCTCAGCTTTTTCCAGTTTGGATTCACAAACTCTCTCTCGTCTGTCGACCTCACAAACTCCTTCAACGGGCTTTCCAGCTACAATATGATTCTCTCCGGACTGCTGACTTTTGTGTGCAACTGGGCTGCCCCTATATTCTGGTCTCTGGCCTATTTGCATCTCACCTTAAAACCAGATGGACGTAACTGGGAAAGACTGTACCACCGGCTCCTGGTGACACTGACATTCTACTCCGTTAGCGGACTGGTCCTGATAGTAAGCTGCTACAACCTCAGATTCCATCTCTTCATCTGGACAGTGTTTAGTCCCAAGATCCTGTACTTCCTCTCATGGACGGCGTGCGGACTACTCGTGGACTTCGGTCTATCATGTATTGTTACGGCCCTGTATATAAAATAGATTATTCCTCCTCGTCGGTGTCGACCGGCTTAGGCGTGCCCTTGGGCGAGCTGAGCCACTCCAAATGTCTCAGTCTTCTGCGCTCCTCCTGAGCCTTCTTTTCGTTTCTGGTCATCTTCTTCTTTCTGATTCTCACCTTGATGTTGGCAGGCGAGTCGTCCTCGTCCTTCTTCTTCAAAGGAGCGGGCTTGTTCACCATTTCGGCCGCTGCTCTGGACTGAGCAGACTCTCCGCCATTGTCCTCGAATTTCGACTGATCGATCTCAGTGACTCCCTTCTTCACCATCTCTCCGTTCTCAACAATCCACTGCTCTGGACACAGAGCACCAACGAACTCGGAGTTGTGCGAAATCATCACCACTCCTCCGCTCCACTCTCTAATGGCGACTGCAAGACCTCCAAGAGAGTCTCTGTCCAGGTAATTAGTAGGCTCGTCCAAAACAAGCAAATGCGGGTTGTTCCACATGGCACCGGCAATCACCACTTTCACAAGCTGTCCTCCAGAAAGAGAGCCCATAGGAGTGTGGTCGGCAATGTCTCCATCCAGACCAACGTCCTCAAAATGCTTTCTAATCACAGATGGAGTCAGCTCTCTGTATCCAAGACCCTCTCGAGAGGCCTCATGGTCGTCAAACTTCTGAACCAGAGGCTCGAAGCCTTCTGCAATCAGCTTCTCTCTAGGAACCCACGAGTTATATTTAGGCAGCCACCATTTCCATTTAATTTCGTACTGGAACGATTTCTTGAGCTTCTGTCTTCCCACAATGGCCTCGACTTGTCTCTTTCCTCTGCCGTCACCTATATCGATCTCCTTCTCCAACATCTGTCTTTCGGACTCGCTCGAAATCTTACGAGACTCCTTCAACAGAACCTCTCTGTCGTCTCCAAACTTGTATCTCCATTGTAAATACTGGTTGGCGGTTTTCTCCTTGTGCTCATTGACATGCTGTAAAGCGTGCTGTGCAATGTAACCAATACGCAGGTTAGGATGCTTTTCGACAGTTCCCTCGTTAGGCACCAGCTCTCCCGTCAACAGCTTGATCAGGGTGGACTTACCTGCTCCGTTAGGTCCTAAAATAGCGACTCTGGAAGAAAGCGACAGCGAACAAGAAACGTTTTTCAACGATGGCTTCTCGGCAGAAGGATACTTGAATGTCACGTTGGACATCCGCGCGACAGCCCTGGTGTTCGATTTCACACCGGTAAGAATTCCTGGCGGAGGGAACGCCATTTTAACGTTCGAGTCGGTCAAAGTGTAGTACGACTTTCCTTCCGGCTTGACCTTGACAAATTCAGACAAATTGCCCTTGTAGTACACCAGTTTCTTGTTTTCGTAGTGTATGACATCGGTACAGACAGTGTCCAAAAATCCAGAATCGTGCGAAACAATCAGAGAAGTGATGTCTGTGTGCTGAACCAGGTAATCTTCAAGCCATTTCACATTGGTAACATCCAGATGGTTGGTTGGCTCGTCCAGAAGCAAAACGTCAGCCTTCATAAGCATGGCTCTCGCAAGCTCAAGCTTCATCTTCCATCCTCCTGAAAGAGATCCCACCTGCTGGTTTCTTCTCTCGCTGTTGAATCCAACTTCCTCCAGAGCGGAAGCGATCTGCTCCTTCGACGTGTCCTTCAGTTCTGGATCAGATGCAATGAAATCCACCAAATTCATGTCAGCCTCCTCTCCTTGGAGCTTGTGCTCGACAAAACAGGTTCTGACCTCTGATTTATCAGGGAATCCTTCTAATTGTCCATTGGCAATGGCTCTCATCAACGTAGACTTACCAACACCATTTCTTCCACACAGACCGTATCTGTGACCTTTCACAAGTCTGAGATTTGTCTTGTTGAGCAAAAGTCTGGTACCATAGGCCAACGAGAAGTCAGCGTTCACAATAACAACACCGTCCTCCCCAGAATCGTCGAAAACGTTCGGAGTGAACAGTTCTCTGAGCTTGTGGATGGTCTTGTCGACAAAAGTCTTCTTGGAGTCCTCATCGAGGAAGTTGCCCAAACTCATGTTCAGATACTCAGTAAGTCTCGTCCAGTCGTTGACATTGGAGTCGGTGAGCAGGATCCTGACCAAGTAATCGTAAATGACAGGATCGTTGACCTGGGGCTTGATTTCAGTGAGATACTCTTCGGCCTTTTCCAAAGACAATCTACCATGGAATTTTCCATCGGACTGTTCAGCCTGTGCGTCTTCAATCACCTTCAAAGCTTTGGTAGCAAGTTCTCTCACCTCTGGAAGGGAAGCCGTCTCGACAACTCTTTTCACACCAGGAAGCAGGATAGGAATATAATGTTCGATCTCAAACTTGTTATTCACCAATCTTGTCAAGTTCTCAGTGACCATCACGGTCTGTCTCAATTGTTCTTGCGAAGAGGAGGACAACTTGAAAGACTTGTCCAAGATGGGAACCAGCAACGCGAGAGCAGGCTCTGTGACCTCTGCAACGAAGGTGACAGAAGAAAGAGACCTGATACAGTTTGGAACTTTCTGGGGGTCCGCAAGAGTCTGGACAATTAAATCGTAACGTGGTTGCAAGTCAAGATTATCGAGAACCTTCACAAAGTCATTCAGCGATTTGTAGCCCACTTTGGCAAGTTCAGGCTTGAAATCTGTGGCCATATCTGTGAGAACCGGAATAGCGTCAACAAACCTCGACTCCAGCAGGTCGGCAGGGGCCTCTTGTAGTATTTTGTCAATAGTTTTCAGAGCACCAACCTTGGACTGCCATTTGGCACTCGACTTGAGGTACTTCAACAGCATCGTGAGCAACACGGACGAGTAGGCCTCGACAGGGAACATACCATACAACGAGTCGATGGAGGCCTGGGCAGATCTTTTCACAGTGTTCTCTTTATCGGCCAAAAGATCGAATGCTGGCACAAACAGATCGACAAAATATGCCTCATATGGAGCCTTGCCAGCAAACTTTCTGCTCAAAATCTGCAAAAGCAGCATCGAGCCTTCTCTGATCAAAGCTGGGTTCTTGGCCTTGGACAAGGTCACGAGAACCTGCTGGATATCCCATTCGTTGATGGCACTGGCACCGTGCTCATAAATCATATCGACAATTTTCTCGCATTCTTCTCTGATCTCAGAAAGCTTGGTGGCCGTCTGTATGCTGTTTAAGAGCTCGGTGATTGGCGAAATCTGCAATTTTTGAAGAGCAGAGTTGAGCGATGACAGAGAAGTGGTGGAATCCATAGCTCTTGCTCTTGGAGTATTGACACCAGACGACACCTGCGACACCTCTGAGTCAGAAATGCCACTGGGAGGCGTTGGCTGTTGCGATCTGAGATAATCATCGAGCGACAGTTTCTGCTTTCCGCCGGCTTTCTTGGCTACCCGGATAGGAATAGCAGATCCAGTGGAGTTGTCGTATGGCGAGCCACCATTATATCCTTGGTATCCCGCGGCCGGAACGCCCCAATCGCCTGGCATGAAAGTGCTGGCGCTTGGATTAAATTTTGGAGGCATTATCAGAAGTAAAATTAACAAAGGAACGTTTCCCTTTTGAATTTTTTTTATAATTTTTTTTTAACGATAAAATTTTATCTACTCCTCGCTCCTACCTATATACATGGCTCTATAATTGTACAATATCCGATAAATAGACTTTTGGCAGCTGGTAATCTTCCTGCGATTTGAGCAGCAGGGCCTCAAACCGGCTCTTGGCATCTTCATTTTCCTGCGTTGAAGTAAAGTGTCCGTCGTGATTTTTCAGTGAAAAGGGATTGGGATTGAAATCGAACACGTTCAAGTATCGGATAATGTACGACGCGGCGTCTCTCCAATTGAGATCGAGCGGATTGTCCGATAACTTCTGTAGCGATTTGAACCCAATTGTCTCGCGTAGTTGTGAGATCCTCGCTAGCATTTGGTCGTTCTCGTATTCTGTGAGCTTGGATTTCATCTTGGCAAACGATTTTTCCAGGTAATCGTTCACCAGCAAAAGAGTCGTCTTCTCCAAATTTTTATTGCACACCATTCCGTACAGCTGCAGTGCACAAATTGCCGAAACGTAGTCGCCATACTTCAAAAAAGTCAAGGTCAGCTCGTTCAGCAGCTCTGGACTCACATCGAAACCCGGAGTACGGCATATTCTTCTGAATATATCCTGTAACTCCTGCAAACGTCTCTTGTATGCAAGCTTGTGCGCGGCAGACTTCATCTGGACGTATCTGTACACGGAAAACGTTATTTTGCAGAAATCGTTGGTGAGCTGGAAATTCTCGTTGGTGTTCATGTAGTGTTGCGCAAACTCGATCGCACGATCCGGCCGGCCTGCCTTTTTGTAAGTGAGAATCAGCTGGTTCGCCATAAGAGTCACCATGCCAATGCCCTTAGACTCCATCAGCCTCACAATGGCCTCAATTTTCGCGAGATCCGGCTTTTTTTGCCGGCCAAATAGTTGCACCAGCAACAGGTAAAAATGTGACGACACCGGCGGAAATATCTGGAGCTTGTCGGAGCTAGACATCCGCTCAAACGTCTCGTTCATCTCATTAAGCACCTGTGTCACCAGAATGTACGTTCTCTTTGACTTTATGCGCAAAAGCATCTTGAACAGCTCCCGACACTCCATGGTGGTCAGACACTGTCCACCCTTTATGGAATCTATTATAGAGGAAGCAACAATGCGCTCTTTGGGCGAAATGATTTTTAGGTCCAGTATCTCACGCAGAGAGACGACAATGCCGTCCAAGATCTCCGCCTGCTCCAACGATCTTGTCTGGTTCGCGCTCGCAAGCTCACTCAGCATGAATTTCGACATCGACGGATGGTAGCTTGAAGATTGCAAAACATGCCGCAACATCTCGCGCTGAGGGAAACTCATGCTCGTGCGAAACTTGTCCATGAAATAAAACAGGAACTGCTTGTCGCGCCGCGTCGTCACCTCCAAAATCTCCATCGCCTCGTCGTACCGCTTCCACTGCAGAAACCCGATCGCAAGTTCGGTCACGTGATCAAACGTCACGGGGTCTTCGCGGTTGTGGTAGCCGTACACGAGCTGCTCGTCGTCCAGGACCTGTGTCTCGGGCTGTGGTAGCGACTCGATCAAACCTTGACTGTTCATCACCGCTCGCAGCTCGCCCCACCACCGGAAGGCATCTTCGAACCGTTCCTTGGCCATGTACCAGTCTGCAAAGGCAAGACAAATTGTTGGATGCAGGTAATGGAACTGCTGCTTTGTCTCGGCAGCAAGGGCTTCTGCATCGTCAATCTTCCGATTTCCCAAGTAAACACGGACTCCCAGCTCGTTCCAAAACCGCTGACCAGCCACATCGGGCTTCCCCCGACGGCTATTGTAGAGTCTCTCTGCCGTCTGGCCCTTGTGGAATTTCATGAGCGATTCGATGTAGAACATTTCGTTTATGGGGTCTGCTCGCGCGTCTGTGGCGGAATATATCAGGTTTCCAGTCATGTGGATACATTTTGCGCGTATCTCTAGGTCTCTGATCTGCGTCGAGATATTGAATATTCTGAGCAAACTATCCAGCGGAATATACTTTCTCAGTTCTTCATTGCCCTTTCTGCAAATCATGCTCAAAAAATGCACTAGCTTTTCAATTCCAGGGCTCTTGAGTCCCTGTGCAATTTTCTCCATGCCACTAAAGGCGCCTGCCATGTTTTCGGGCGTCGGATCGCTATTGATCATGTGATCAACAGTCTGCTCCAGCTCCTTGTCTCGCTGCTCCGTATCGACGTCCTGGTTGGCCAGAAACTCCTCACAGTCTCTGACCAGCCACTCAACAAATGCCTGCATCTCTTTGGCAGTGTACTCCTTAGCCTTCTCCGGATCTTGCAGAATATCTTTGTACATTTTCTCTTCCTTCTGGGACTGCTGGATCAGCTCCTGGACGAACTCCGGATCGTAGTCCAAATCATCTTTTTCAAACTGGTGCTTCATCTCCCGTTCTATCTGTGCTGGCGGCTTGCTAATACTGGCATTCTGGATATCTGTCGTATTAGCCCTTTGGAACTTCGACCGGGCTCTTGGGGGCTCCACGGGGTGCGCCGAGTTTGGCTGTGCAGAACTGCGTTTGACCACCACGTCTGGTCGCGTTCTCAGAGTCCTTATGTGGCTGTCGCGGAGTCTCGCCGCCCGCCGGAGACCAGCGATCCAGTGTGAGCGAGCCAGCATAATTAACAAAATTTATTTAATTTGATTTATTTCAGTATATTTTTTTTCTGACAGACCCGCCGATCGACGCAGCACAAGCCGCAGCGACTCCAGCACATAGCTGCTGCTTCAAAGAAGCCGATATTCGGGTTTATCTTTTTGGCAGCTGTGGCTATAGCTGCAGCATATTGTTTGCGGCTTATTCACGCAAGAGCCCGCGTCGTTTGGTTTCAAGAAGACAAAAACAAGAAATAAGCTAAAAGAGGCGAAGTTTGTGCTGGATCCGCGTAATTTTTATGCCGGGATGATTTGTGAGCTCAGGCGTTCAATTGAATCCGAACCAAGGCAGATTTGGACTCCGCACATGTAACAGCCTCTGAGACAGCTACATTCACCTGCCCCAGGGCGATAAGCGGTCCAGAGCGCACGAACTTTGCAACGATTGCTCTGCTGCGGGATCCGATCTGCCGGATTAAATTCTGTGTGGCGCATACTTCCGCACAGAACCCTGGGACCCTGTTCAAGCCGCACACAAAAATTAATTAGAGAAATAACGCAAAATATGCTCCAGAAGCTGTGTTTTTGCACGCACGGTCCATCACGCGCTAATGGCAGGTGGATGTATATAAACATCGGGATCCCCAAAGTGTGGGTCTAAAAATATTCATGTCGCATTCTATAGCATCTTTGAACTCGTCCTCATCGCCGGACCGCTCCAACTACGGATCGCCCGCTGAGGCGCCTGCGCAGGCGTCCGACCTCGAATTGGGCACCACCCCACAGGCATACGACCCAGAGGATGCCAGATCGCAAATTTCTGGAGAAGTGCATTCGACTCTGTCGAGATCAGAGTCGCTCAAAGTCATCAAGACAGAGACAGCCAAGTCACTGCGAGAGAGGGGTCTTTCGCGCGAGGTTTCTGCCGTCGACGTGAATCGACCTCAAAACGTCGAAAATCCGGTATTTCCTGAAGAGTACACCTTGGAAACGCAGACAGGATTGGTTCCTGTGGCCACGTTGCAGGATATAGGCCGTGCCAGGAGCCATACGACTGCGACCAAGCCGCCGGGTGACTCGCAAAGCTCGTCGGGGTCCGATGAGAAAGATACGGGAGCTGTTCCAGAGCTGGACCCGGAAATTGAATTTGTCACGTTCACGATCAACGACCCGGAAAATCCAATAAATTGGAGCCCTACGCTGAGATGGTTGTTCACCATCGCATTGTCGATGATGGTGGTGTGTGTGGCGTTTGGTTCGTCCGTGGTGACCGGGTGCCTGGGACTGATTAATGATAAGTATCACGTGAGCGAGGAGGTGTCGATTCTCACGTGTTCGCTGATGGTGATTGGGTTCTCTGTGGGCCCGCTGCTGTGGTCGCCGTTGTCGGAGCAGATCGGCAGAAGACCGGTCTACTTCATCTCGTTTGGGCTCTACTTCATCTTTAACATCCCCTGTGCTGTTGCTCCTAATATCGGCACTATTTTGGTGTGTCGGTTCCTGTGCGGTGTTTTCGCCGCTTCCGGCCTCGCCAACGTGGGTGGCTCGATCTCCGACCTGTTCCCTACCGAGACCAGAGGTAAGGCCATCGCATACTTTGCTGCTGCTCCGTATGGTGGCCCCGTGATTGGCCCGCTCGTGGCTGGTTTCATCACGCGGTACTCTGGCCGGCTCGAGCTGATCTTCTGGGTCAACTTTGCGTTTTCCGGCTTCATGTGGATCGTCGCGTCGCTGATCCCTGAGACGTATGCGCCGGTGATTCTGAAAAGAAGAGCCAAGAGGCTCAGAAAGGAGACCGGCAACCCGAAAATCATGACCGAGCAGGAGGCCGTCGGCATGTCGCTCAAGGAGCTCATCCAGACGTGTCTGTACAGACCGCTGATGTTTGCCCTCACAGAACCTGTGCTGGACATGATGTGTTTCTACGTGTGTCTGATCTACTCGCTGCTGTACGCCTTCTTCTTTGCGTACCCGGCCGTGTTTGGCGGGCTGTATAATTACGGCGACGACCTGATTGGCATGATGCTGATTCCGATCCTCATTGGCGCATTTTTCGCCCTGCTGACCACGCCGGTGCTCGAAAATTACTACGTCAAGACCGTCAAGCACAGGCAACCTACACCAGAGGACCGTCTTGTTGGCGCCATGATCGGTGCACCGTTCCCGGCCATCGCTCTATGGATTCTCGGAGCAACATCGTACAAACACATCATCTGGGTGGGTCCCGCCTCGTCCGGGCTGGCGTTCGGCTACGGCATGGTGTTGATCTACTACTCGCTGAACAACTACATCATTGACACTTACGCGAAATACGCGGCGTCCGCGCTGGCTACCAAGGTGTTCCTTAGATCGGCTGGCGGTGCTGCATTCCCGCTATTCACTCTGCAAATGTACCACAAGCTGGGACTGCAATGGGCTTCGTGGCTGCTTGCATTCATCTCCACGGCCATGATTCTGCTGCCGTTCTCTTTCTACAAATGGGGACACCAGCTGAGAAAGAAACTGTGCAGAGAAAACTACAGTGCCTGGGACGACTAATCGTATAATAAATAATTGATTAATTGATTCGTGGAATAGACTCGTGCAACACTGACTCGTGGGTGTGTGATAGATCGCTGCGGGGGGCGATTTCGGCCGGAGGGATGTAATTTCTGGTGGAAATCGGTCCCCACCGTTCTGTTACACCGCATTCGTGCTGTGCAGCGCACATCTTTTTGTCGTGGCCAGGGTTCGCGCTTGCGACTTGCGAAAAAAAGCCGTAATGCCGTCAATTGCCAGCGGTGCGAGGTGTGGTTACAGTGAAGTGGGTTGTGGTAGTTATGTGGGAGATTGCCATCGGAGATTGTGTATTGGGGTGTCTGTTGGCCAGGGATGTTTTCTGGTCGCGAACGGGCGGCTCAATAAAAAGATATGGCGCGCTTTAAGATTTGCCAGTTTCTCCTAGCCACAGGACAGGAGATCCAAGGCTGGCGGCCCAGTCGTCAACGGCTGTGTCTGACTCTGCTGTATTCCGCCATGTGCCGGGCTTCTTTAGACAGCCCGCCGCGCTTTTGTCTCGCACAACTCTTTCTCCTGGCAGGAGTATTTTTATATTTCCCCATTCGGAAAAAAGTGTTTGCACCAAGAAGGTTTCGCTTCCACGAATTCTTCTTACCAATGAAGGTACTCCAGCTAGACGCTAAATCGCAAGCTGAGCTCGCGCAGATCAACAAATCGATCTCGAAAAGCAAGAAGGTCGTCGTGCTGACGGGCGCAGGCATCAGTTGCAGCGCGGGGATACCCGATTTCCGCAGTGCACACGGACTGTACAACCTGGCCAAACGGTCGGACAAACAGCAGTCGATTGTCAAGGGAAAAGACCTGTTTGATATCTCGCTGTTCAGGAACGACGAGTCGATCACGCTGTTTTGCAAGTTCATGCAACAGCTCTACACAAAGACGTGCACTGCCAGACCTACAAAGACCCACTGGTTCATTCGGCGGCTGAAAAAACACGGCAAGCTGCTGAAATGCTACACGCAGAACATTGACGGGCTGGAACGTCAGTGCGATTTACGGACTGGTGTCGATACAAACTGGAAAGAGCTCGACGTGGTGCAATTGCACGGCGACCTGAACCGGCTCAGTTGCACCATGTGTTTTAGCCGGTTTGCGTGGGACGACGAGAGCAGCTATACGTTGCGCGAAGGTGAGTTGCCCGATTGCCCGAACTGCGTCGCTAAATACAGAGAGCGCGCAGAGCTGGGCAAAAGAGCGAGCCGGTCCTCGGTCGGCGTGTTGCGGCCGGATATCGTGCTCTACGGCGAGCACCACCCGCACGCAGACTCGCTTGCGCGCGGGCTCACGAGCGACATGGCAAAGAACCCGAACCTACTGATCATATTTGGCACTTCTCTGAAAGTGGACGGTGTGCGCAAACTTGTGCGCCAGCTGAGTAGGCGCATCCACGAGAGGCAGGACGGCAAGGTGATCTTCATCAACGACTGTGAGGTGTCCCCGAGCGCGTGGGACAAGGTTATCGACTACCAGATCAAGAGCGATTGCGACGAGTGGTGCGAATACATCGAAAAACAAATTCCTGCGCTGTTCGAGGAGCCCGAGGAGACGTCTATCTATTTCACGCCGCCGTCCACGCCTGCCAAGAAGAGGGTGGTGGATGTGCAGAATATCCTGACCGAGAGTTTGAACACAAAGCCTATTACGGCGTTGCGGGATGTCACAAACACAAAAAACACAGACGACTCTGGGCTACGTGGTGGGGTGAAGCGCGAATTTGAGCTGCCAAGCCCGGAGTTTAGTCCTGTGAAGAGGAGGCGATCCCGGCTTTAGATCATTGCATTAATAAAGATGGCATTATTTGCATTTCGCTTGATTTTTTATTTTTATTTTTTATTTTTTTTTGGATTTTTTTTTCATGGCCGATAAGGCTGTTTACCAGTACAATTTGGTGCACGCGGCAAAAGACGGCCGGCTGCGACGGCAGCTACGGCGACGGTTTTTGGCGACGTGCGACAGACACAATCTAATGCTACCGGAGGCGGTGGGAGAAGATGGGTACATTTTCTGTCCCCGGTGCGAGGACGTCCTCCTATCGGGGGTCAATCTGCAGATTCGTGTGCGGTATGAGAGCAAGGACGGAGTTCGGAAGCGGACGTTGTGTTACAGATGTTTGGGGTGCAAGCACGAAATGACTAAGGACGTGCTGGTGCAAGAAAAAGAGGCGGGCAAGAGTGTAGAGAAAAGTAACGGCAAGGAGCGGGCGCGCAAGAGGAAGAAGAACAATCTGAGTGAACTGTTGAAAAACAAGCAGCCGAAACAGGCAAAAACGTTGGACCTGATGGATTTTATGAAGATGTAGAGGTGTGGGGGGAGGATCCCAATAATAGTGTACTTGTTATGAATTGTTGTAGTTGCGTAATGCTTGCTGCACCCTGGAACGCTTGGAATATGCTGGCAAAAAAAAAATTGGCAAAGGGATGAGTTGGTTTAGAGATCCACCGGCCGAAATGCGCCTTTTTCGAGAACAACTTCTCGGCTCGGGAAATTGTCAGCAAAGGGGGTGTTGATGGAAAAAAAAAGTGTCCCGCAGCCCAATCATCCCGGCTCAAGGGATCGGGCAATGGACGCACACCCTATGCCTGTGCTCCGTGGCCACTGGCAATGCGCGCTCATGTCACGGAAGGTGTCAGTCGCGTGCGCCCCGACCGCTTTCTAGCGCGGAAGCAACCGGGTGAGTACTGCATGTCGTGGAGCTGTAGTCGTGTGTGTATCAATTCTATTGCAGCAAATAATAACCTGCACAATAATCACGACAGCCTATGGGGGGTGGAAAAAATCTAAATCAAGCAAGTACGCTCTGGGACAATACGGGCTGCGAAACATCAAAGTTGGGGTGCCGACTTTTTTGCATCCGATTCCGTCCAGCCTTTTATATACTTTGGATTTCCTTTGTCAAAAGTTCAATACTCCAATCTTTTAATTCAATGGGTTCCATGAGTCATGTCGAATCAAAGTATGTTGTCGTTCCTCAATCCAGCTAACATTCCAGCACTAAGTGATACAAGCATCAGCACACCTTTGACCAACGCCAGTCCTAGTCCGGGCGCCTCGCCAGACCCGCTAGCACAACCGCCGATCAAGATCAAGACTTCCCGTAAATGGGTCCTGCCACCTCGGCCAAAACCCGGTCGAAAACCTTCGCAGGCCGTAAACTCTAACGTACACTCGGGTAAAGAGCCCAAGGACGCTAAAAAGTCTAAGCAGACACCGCACGCGCAGCACGACCTGGAGGCCAGCATCATGAACAACCCTCTCAAACAACAAATTCTAAGAATCAACGAAGAAAATTACTACCTCAAGCTGGAGGTCATCAAGCTTGTGTCCGACCTGAAAAATTTGAAAAATGAAATTCGAGAGAAGTCGAAGAAAACCGAAAAAAACGAGGCCCTACCGACCCCATCGCCATCATTCCCACGTAAACGAAGCCACGACGACGACATCAACGACCTCATCGTGTCTCTCATCGACCTGAACCACTCGCAGCAGGTCCAGCAGCCGGCTGCTCCGAAAACAGAGGAAATGGACAAATTCATCAAGTTCGACGACCCGGACATGGACTTCTCGTCGCCAGCGCTGTCCGAGGACGACCATCTCGATCTTCTAGACCACCACCCAGAGCACGAGGCCGACCTGACGCCTACTCCTTCCATCTCGCTAACGAAAACAAACGAAACCATGGACAGTCTCTCGGGCTCCACATTGGTGTCGCTGTCGCCAAAGGGCTTCAAATTGGCCGAGCTGCCCTCGTCGCCCGGCAAGGATTCTGTCTTCTCCATCTTCAAATCGAACACGGCCGACTCCATGCTGTCTCCGCCAACCACAGACCTTGCGCTGGGCTTGGAACCGAAAAATGACCTCCATTTCCATGATTACTATGAGTTCGACAGCTTGCACGACGTTGAGCTCGAGTTCGAAAGCTTTATCAATGGAGAACTGTCATGAACAACATATTCTTATTATTAGCGCTCGCGACGAGCCACTACTGCATTTACGATTTATTGACTGCCCTACATGTCGGCCGGACTCTTAAAATTATGTTATATAACGTACGCTACGCATACGATAATAGATGATGAGACAAACGGAACACTAACGGTAAACTTAATTGTCCTGCGTCGATCGTCGATCGTCGCGCCTGGTAGCACGTGTGTTGTCTCCAATTAGCCACTGGCAGGAATAATGAGTGCTGCCGTCCGGCGTGGCCGTCTGCCGACCGTCTGTCTCGCAGACCTGGCTGGGACCAGCAACGCCTCCGTCCACCCTCTGTGGGCGATCGCGGTGCGGCCCTCATAGGGGCCTTCCAGGGCCTGTAATTTCGCTGACGTAATTCCACAGTGAAATTAAGTTGGCAGGATCTTGTACTTTTAATGAAGTTCGGCAAGTACTTGGCGGCGCGCCAGCTGGAATTGCCCGAGTATTCGGGCTATTTCATCAACTACAAAGCGCTGAAAAAGCTGATCAATGCCCTGGTTGCCAACAACAGCAACGACCAGTCGTTGCAGGACAAGAAGGGCTCTTTTTTCTTTCGTCTGGAGCGAGAGCTCGAAAAGGTCAACAACTTTTATCTGGAGAAGGAGTCCGAGCTGAAGTTCCGGCTGGACATTCTGATTGAGAAGAAGAACAAGGCGCTGTTGGATGGCCGTCTCGATAACGTCACGAAAAATTCCATCGCGTTTGTCACGTTATACGATGGATTCAAGAAGTTCTCCAAGGATCTGGACCGATTGGAGCAGTTTGTCGAGCTGAATGAGACAGGGTTCACAAAAGTGTTGAAGAAGTGGGACAAGCGGTCGAAATCGAGAACGAAAGAGCTCTATCTGTCCACTGCTGTGAATGTTCAGCCTGTTTTCCACAGAGACGAGATTATTGAGCTGAGCGACCTCGTGGCCAACAATTTGATGGAGCTGGAGGCCAAAGTCGAGGGCGGCAGTTTTGTGCGGTACGAGGCCAAAGAAAACAACAAAGTGGACGACGGCGAGCTGCCCCGCGGAGACAGAGAGTCGGACGAGCTGTACACGGATTTCTACGAGATCACGGCCCAGAACGCGAACCAGTCGAAAGAGGAGCAAGTTTCCAAACTGCACGAGTGGGCCAATCAGGTTCTCTCGAAACTGAGTCCCGACAGCAAACGGTTTACGATCTCGAAGGTGTTTTTGCTACTGATTCCCAATCTGCAGATCCCGGACGAAGCGTTGCAGTATTTCTACGACAATTTCAAAGAATTCATCGATATCTCGCTGGTCGACGACCTCAATGGCAGAACGTGCCTCCACGAGGCTGCGTCCTGCAAAACTGACCGTGTTGGCATCGTCCGGCTATGTCTGGAGAACAACATCGACCCGACGCTAAAAGACGTGACCGGACGCACGTGCCTCCACTATATTACAGAGCTCGGTCGCGACGACCTGTTGCTGCTTGTTCTGGACTATGCGCCGCGTATCAAGCCGCTAGAGAGTCTGATCGACGTGGTCGACAACGAGTCGATCTCGCCGCTGCTCATGGCCATCATCAACAACCACGTTTCGTCTGTGGAGATACTGCTAAAGCACGGAGCCAACGCTTTCCCGCAGCAAAACGATCTCAAGCCGACTTATCTGCCCCTCAATGTTGCTTGCAAGACAGGAAACCTGGAAGTTGTCCAGTTGTTGCTCAATCAGGCCAGCACGCCGGCCGAAGCCAAATCAAAGGGCCTGCTGACGAAATCGTTCCAAAGCAACGCCGAGGGCCTGCTTCCACTGCACATCGTTGCGTCGGCCGGCCACGACGATCTGATCCCCCTGCTGCTTGAGTACGGCGCCGACATCAACCAGACAGACAAGCTCAACAAGTGGACGCCGATTTTCTACAGTGTCACCAAGGGCTACGCATCGACCACCAAAAAATTGATAGAGTTTGGAGCCAATTTCGACATCAAGGATGAGGACGGCTTCAATCCGCTGTACTATGCCCTCTGGGAGGGAAATGTTGGAGTTGCCAACGTTCTGATCGAGTCGCTAAAAGCCAGTGTTGCTGCTGCAGTTCCCTCGCCACGAAAAGAGCTCGAGCTGGCTCCTCCGCAGGCGCCAACCTTAAGCTACACTAAGAACGTGATGTCTCCTATGGTGCCCCCAAACCTGGACGATCTGCCGTCTTTATCTGAAATCAGCAATGTCGACATGATTCCGGACTTAGAACTGCCTCCGCCAATCATTCCTCTGCGAAAGTACGGCCACAATTTCTTGGAAAAACGAATTTTCCTTAAACTGTCCTTCTACACCAACAGAAACTCCATCAGACTCAATCCAGACACTTTCCTCACCTCGATACCCGGACGTATCACCATTAGCTGCGACAAAAACGACCTGATCCCGCGAAACCTGCTTCTTCCTGTCCTCGACAACGATAAATCCATCACGTTCCAAACAGACACGTTCGACGGCTTTGCCATCGAGTTCGAGCTGTTCCCGACATTTGGAACACGGCTCATTGCCAAGGGCACGCTGCCGTCGACACTGCTCCAAACTAGGTGCCCTGGAGTCGGTTCTAAGCTCAACGGCGACATCGAGGTCCCGCTCGTGGATCTGCGGCTCCGCAGCATCGGTATGCTCCGGTTCAACTACGAGATCGTGTACCCGTACTCTGGCCGGCCGCTGGAGATCTCAATGTACGACACGTACTGGAAGTCGTCGTCGTCGGCGGCGGCGGCGGTGAAATCGATCTCGTTCGTCACGGCGTCGTCGCTGAGCGGCGAGTACTACCGCGTCAAGGTGTGCTATCTAAGCGACGGGACACCGCTGGTGTGTCCGAGCTGGCAGATCACGTTCCAGGGCGTCGTTATGTCCGTGTGCAGTTTTGATTTTGACCAGCTGTCCAGACTGCTGTACTCGGCGGGCGCGTTTGAAGATCTGTGTGCACAGCTGCGGGAGGTGAAAAATTTGAGCGACGATTTGAAGAAATTAGAAGACATCATGGCCAAACTGTACATTCCGTTGGAGCTGTTCCTGCAAATCATCGCCGTGGAAGTGTCGCTGAACCTGGAGATTTTCTATCCATCCGTTTTTGAGCTTAATTTCTTCAACATGAAGTGCTACTCGGTGTCAGCCTACAATTTGGTAGCAAAGTGCAAATCTGCCGACCTGAGCCCGACAACCGACAACGTCATGAACAACTACATCGATCTGATTCTCAACGATGTGTTTACTCACGTGCGCGGTCTGCGGGCGCAAGGAAACCGCAACCGGTCGCTAATTTTGTCCAGCGACAACGCGATGGTGTGCACAATTTTAAATTGGAAGCAGCCCAACTACCCTGTTTTCTACAACATCAACGGAATCAAGTACAATTTCGACACACACAGATTTGAGCCGTGCACCGCAAACGGGTTCCCGACAGGCTCCGTGGACGTGTCGGAGGTGGAGAAGCCAGAGCTCAAGATCGACAACATCGACTCCATCAACAAGGACTCGGTGGTGTATCTCAACGATTTACAGTACCAGGACAAGCTCACGCGCTCAATCAAGCTGGGGACAGCGTTTGCCGCCACAAACAACCTGCTCGGCATCATTGTGCCGAACAGGGTGCTCTCGATCTGTCCGGACCTGGTCAAGTCGGTGCGGTCCAATGGATTGATCTTGGTAGCAAGCAAGGACAACGACGAGACTGAGCATGCAGAGTTTGGCGACTCGCTGGAAAAATCGCGCGACCACGATATCGACGTCAACGGACTACGGTTCAACGACATCCTAAGTTTTAAAGATGCCATTGATATGTAACTTTTAAGAATGCCAATAATTAAATTCAAAAAATTAATTCAAATAATAAAAAAATCATATTGCATTTGCTGCGGCTGTGCCCTAGAAATTTCTTCAACTCCGATTCACCTCGTTCCTCTTTAATTGCAATGTCGTCTTTGCGAGACAAGACGTCTGCGCACATCCCTGCTATAACGGGGGACATCGCGTACGAAGACCCCTTTTTCCAGCTCCCCGCCGCCCTCACGGGCTACAAATCAGGCATCCTCTCATATACGGCTTCCCTCGTCTCCACCTCTGTGGGTTTCCCGTTGGACTCCATGAAGACACGGATGCAGACTCACCATTTTGCCAATGCATTTGCCTGTTTTCGAGCCACCGTCCAGCACGAGGGCGTCCGCGGACTGTTCCGGGGTATTTCTGCCCCGCTTATCTCTACGGCCTTTGCTCGGTCGCTCGGAGTATCTATTTACACAGAGGCAAAGCCCATAGTGAGTTTTCTGGGAGCCCCGATCTGGGGCAGCCACCCGCTAATTCATAGAACGGCTCCGGTGTCCGATCAGCAGGCCCAGATCGACAAGGTGGTCAACAACATCCCGATTGCTGTTTTGGCGGGTTCCATCTCAGGCGCGGCGGTGTCTCTTTTTGCGTGTCCATTTGAACTGTCCAAGATCTTCCAGCAAATCCTTCTTTTGGTCAACAACTCAAAGGAAAACGGCAAGTACGTGCATCTGCAACGCGACAAGCTGCCGTCGAGTCTTCTGAGCGTCGCGTCGACCATAGTGCGCCACGAGGGACTCAGAGGACTCTACTCAGGCTACAGATACCACCTCACGAAGGACGGAGTGTCCTCGGGGCTTTTCTACGGACTCTACGAGACAGTCAAACTATTCATCCAGACCAGGAATGGTCACGTGACCCAGAATTCCGAGTTGCAGAAGACGATCAACGTGCTGAGTGTGCCGATTTCCGGGGCGGTGGCGGGGTGTTTCAGCTGGGTGCTGGTGTTCCCCGTTGACACAATCAAGTCGCAGTACCAGCGCGACGTAATCCGCAACATTTTACGAGAGGTGGCTGGCCGCGACAAGCTGCCTGTGGTAGCGCCCAAACTGAGATGGCCCACGCGCGAGCTGTACCGCGGGCTTGGGCCCTCCATCACGCGGTCGATCGTGACCACCATGATATTTTTCTCAATTTTCGAGTACCTGATGAAAAATATTGCCTGATTGTACATAGTCTGCACTGAAATAACGGAAAATTAAAAAAAGTAAAAGGGGTACTGATTTTTGGAAAAATAAATCTAGAGCCATTTACCGTCCTTTCAGCCTAGCTGTCCCTAATTTGCAGCCATGATCACGCTGCTGTTTCTGGGATTATTGCTGCTTGCAGAGGGCGCCAAGAGTGCTCTATTGAACGTCAGGGGCTGTCCTCGTTCCAAAAATATGGACGACGCTCTTCTCTCCCCCTTCTTCACCAATGTGTCCTACAACGACGATAACGGACGGTTGGACATGTACATCGTCATGGACTCCATGGGATATATAGTGGACGTGAACGAAACCACAAACACCTACACAACGCTCCATGTTCGGCTCAAATACGTGGGCGACGTGATACATGACGAGTACTTGAGACTATGCAATTACTCCAGGGTGCTCCGCGCGGACGGAGATGAGCCTGTTAGCACGACCACCTCGCAACAGTCTTCCTCCTCCACCCACCACAGCTCGCTGATAAACCATTCAACGGGCATTCCACACATCTCCGATATGATACAGAAAAGAGACGTTCCGATGGAGAAGTACTTTCCGCAGCTGCTGGACCGTTCGGAGTCGTTCGACGACTCGTGTCCGATATATGACGGAGACGAGGTCGCGGTGGACTTGTCGCTCTACATCGGTTATCACTCTCCGTTTGGAACGTATAGTCTGGCCGTCACGGTCATCAACTCGGACGCCAACCACACGGTGATCGGCTGTTCTTTGGCCACATTCAGTACTGTCCAGAAACGCTCGCTGCAGAACTTTATGGTGGCGTTCACGGCGCTGTTGTTGTCGCTGATTCTTCTCTCGAACATCCTTGGATACCAGCTTTCGCCGTACATTGACACGCAAAACCCGTTCTTGTACAAGGCGGCGTCCATTTGCAACGCGCCGCTGCTCAACCAGCTGTCGCCGAGCTACGCTGATTATCTGGTCTACATTCAGTTTATTCACTTCATGGCCGGCCTGAATCTCGAATTCCCAGGTTTTTTCCAGCCCCTGATGGCCTCGCAGCGCTGGGCTGGCGTTATGGACGTGCTGCACAACCACGCCGCCATGGGCGTCGACGGGGTGTATGAGTCGATGTGGATGGGCGGACTGAAACGACTGCTGGGTTCCGGCTTCGGCAAAGACGATCTGCCAGTGATATGGTCGTCATTCCTGATCACCGCTCTTGTCTACATCTCCATTGCCTGCGTTATCGACCTAGGAATCTGCTCGCTGGTGCTTCTGCTCAAGCCCAAAGACACCCGCCCCACCTTCGCGCGCTACATGAGACTCTCGTTTTTGATTGTCATCGGAAACATACTTGCCGCCTTCATTGGCTACATCGCCACGCCCTTTCTCATATATTCGTTCTTTGTGCTTTGTGCTCCCCACACGCATCTCTATGGACAGCCAGAGATTCAGAGCAATCCGCATTGGGTGACCGCCACCGCCTCGCTTCTTCTGGCCCTCTACTTCTTGCTCCAGATATACTACGTGGTACGGTTCATCCTAATCAAACGCGGACGCGACATGCTCTACAAATCGATCAACGTGATTCTGATCTGGCAATGGGCCTATGTGCATTTGAAAACCTCTGCTCTGTGGTTTGTTGCCGTCACTTTCCTTGAACACTTTGTCTTCAGCTTTGCTGTTGGCGCACTGCAATTCAGCGGAGTCGTCCAGCTGATTGTGATCATATGCTCGGAATTGGTCCTTCTGTGTGTCATGCTGTTCTGGGAGCCTTACTACCCCAACACGGGAACAAACAGGACCAAGATTTCGCTGGCCGTTGTCAAGCTTATAATCGCGTTTCTGCACATCGCATTCATTGACGGTCTAAATGGGAGCGAAAAAGCAAGGACCAGAGTTGTATGGTCAATTTTGCTCATCGAGCTTGTGACTCTGGTGTTGGTGTTCTTGATCCCCACGCTCTACAACTTCTACACCACCTTCAAAATGTATATCAAGTACAGAAAGGGAAAGAAGGGAACCGACATTCCGGACTACATCGAGCACGGCAATCTTATTGAGGTCCCGTTGCTGCCCGACAACAACAGCTTGGCGTCCTTTGACGAGTCCTTCAACAATTGGACGTTTGAGACGCCCGCGCTGTTCAGAACCTCATCAGGAACGCCGTCAGTCAACTCCAAAACTCTGGAGCTCACTGACCACCGTGTGGTACCTGCCGTGACAACGGGCCCGTCTACGAAACATACGCACAAATCAGACTTGGCTTTCAGAGAGGCAGATCTATATTATAACTCGTTTAGAGTCCTTGAACCCGATCCAGAAGTGATGAAACTCTGGCAGGAACGAGAAAGAAAGCTGCATCGCGCTGCGTCGATGGAGTTCGAGAAGAAAGAAAGCAAAGGAGTCGAGAAAAAAGGCGGCTCCAAGGGCTTTGAGGTCATGCGGCCACGGCCGCGAATGAGAATGCTGGCACAGCGCACAAACACGTCCAGCCGCTCGAGTATAGTGTCGGAGACATCGCAGCACCAGGCCGCTAGCGGCCCGAAAAAGGATTAGGTTTTTTGCTTCTTGTGTTTCTGTGTGTCTGCCTCGGCCTTGCGCTTGAGCACGTTTTTCAGAAGCTTCGAGTCGTCGATGCGCTCATATTTTTCTGGAAAGTTGTTCAACACATTGCGCAAACAGTTCACCTCGCATCTCAGCACGATGGATGCCAGCTCTGTGCGGTCGAAGTCTCTATAGCTGGCCGGAATCTCATAATCCTGGGCGGTCCCGTACTGGGCAATGCGTCCCTCGACGCATTTATTGAGATTCTCGACACACCTGTGGGTGATAATATTTTTCTCCACAAGCTGGAACGATTTTAGAATGCATCTGTTGATAAACGATTCCAGCTCGGACCGCGTTCTCGCAAGTTTCTTGGCCCATTTTGGGTCTGTTTCAAAACTTTCATAGCAGGTCGTCAGGATCTGGATTAATAGCAAGAGCTCTGGCAGCACGTCTGCATCGGCAAACACCTCGTACGCATCCAAAACAATACCCCCTTCCTGGTCTTCCAAGCTTTCGTCTAAGTACTCGGACTCGCTGATCAGCTCGGCAGTCTTGTCGAAGAGCGTTTCTCTGATTTTGCTATCCAACGAAGAGAGATAGTTGTCCACAAACGTCTGTTTGATAACTGTCAGAGGTAGCTCAGCAAACTCATACTTGGAAGCAGGAAGCTCCACATATCCGTATTTTCGCAGAATCTCAGAGTTCGGCAGCTCACCATAGATGTTATAAATCTGCTCTCCTTTTTTGATGTCCTTAGTAGCAGTCATAACTAGCGCGTCATTTTCGTAGCTCAAATTCGCATTCACCAAATTAGTATTTGAGTTGAGAGTATCTGCAAGAGGAACCATCGACTTCAAATACCCATCGTATTTGATGCATTCCTGCTCTATCTCGTCGAAGTCTTCCTCTTCATCCTCATCGTCCTCAGGATCATCCTCAGGATCGTCAACATCAAACGAGTAACTCATGATTATGCTTGCCACCACATGGAACCGGTCTATAGTCAAATACTCCACCAATTTCTTGCTACCCAAACGAAGGCAGTATTCAGGCACAAGCTTGGAGTACATTTGTTCAGCCTGTTCACGCCCAATCCTCTGCAAAACGTTGGATGGTTTCAGTTTTTCAAGCTCCTCGGACGACCAAAACATTAAGGAGTTGAATTTTTCAGGCAGAACTGCCAAGTACGAGCTCCACCGAGACTCCTCTCCTAGCATCATCTCGTATGCCAGACACAAAATGAGGGCTTCCCATTGGTTCAGAGTCTCAAGGACTTCCTGATTTCCCGGTTTGAGCTTGCCAAGAGCCGCTGTGCGAATATTCAATATATGATCTCTGGCCAGACGGAACAGAACGGTGTCTTTCTGGATGTCATTGCGTGCGCGTAGACCGCGTCCTTCGTGCGAATTCCTCAAATCTGCAATTTCAATGTCATCGTTAATGTAGTCGTAATGTCTATGAAGCCAACTGTCGAACGCAGCGGTGTTGGTAGCAAAGGAGTCCATTGTAAATAAAACTATTTTTCATGCAATTATTTTTATTTTTGTCTCCGTGCAAGGATGAGCGGTATTTTTTCTAGAAAAGACCAATCAACATTTATAAGTAGGAACAGTTTTCTCGCATCAACCAACATGTCTGCCGAAGAATACAAAACACAGGGAAACGCCGCTTTTTCTGCCAAAGACTACGACAAGGCCATTGAGTACTTTACCAAGGCGATCGAGGTCTCGTCTACTCCTAATCATGTTCTCTACTCCAACAGATCTGCGTGCTATGCGTCGTTGAAGAAATACGAGGAGGCCCTTAAAGATGCCCAAGAATGTGTTAAAATCAACCCATCCTGGGCCAAAGGCTACAACCGTGTCGCTGCAGCAGAGTTCGGGCTTGAGAGACTGGACGACGCCAAGAAGTCCTACGAGAAGGCTCTAGAGCTTGATCCAAGCAATGCAATGGCCAAAAGTGGTCTTCAGGCCGTTTCCGACGCCCAGCTGGCACAGAACGACCCAACCATGGGAATGCGCAAGATTTTCTCTGATCCTGGCCTGATCGAAAAACTCAAGACTAATCCAAAGACCGCTGAGCTAATGAAAGACCCATCTCTTGTGGAAAAGGTGAAAAAGTTGCAGACCAACCCTGCTGGCTTGAGCACGGAGATGTTTACCGACCAGAGACTGATGACGGTTTTGGCGGCCATTTTGGGAATTGACCTCGGTGCAGCTCCTTCAGAGCCTACCCAAGCGTCCTCGGACAACGACGTTGAGATGAAGGACGCAGAGCCAGCAAAACCAGCAGAATCAGCTAAAAAGAGCGAGCCAGAGCCAAAGGTGGAGGAGCCAGTGGATGACTCGAAGGCAGAGGCCGACAAATACAAGGCAGAGGCCAACGCGTTGTACAAGCAGAGAAAATTCGACGAAGCAATCGAACTTTATAATAAGGCATGGGAAACCCACAAGGACATTACCTACCTGAACAACCGTGCCGCTGCTGAATACGAAAAGGGGGATTACGATGCCGCTATCCAGACCTGTTTGAAAGCCGTGGACGAGGGAAGAGACATGCGTGCCGACTACAAGTTGGTTGCCAAGTCGTTTGCTAGAATCGGAAACTCGTACCTGAAGAAAGACGACCTGAAAAAAGCCTGTGAGTACTTCGAGAAATCGCTGACCGAACACAGAACCCCTGAAGTCCTGAACAAGCTGAGAAGCACCGAGAAGGAGGTCAAGAAAAGAGAGGCCGAGGCATACATCGACAAGGATCTGGCCGAAAAAGCCAGATTGGAGGGCAAGGAGTATTTCAGTGCCGGCGACTGGCCTAATGCCGTGAAAGCATACACAGAGATGATCAAGAGAGACCCGTCCGACGTGAGAGGCTACTCGAACAGAGCTGCTGCTCTGGCCAAGCTTATGTCATTCCCAGACGCCATCAGAGACTGCGAGACGGCCATCAAGCTGGACCCAGGATTTATCAGAGCGTACATCCGCAAGGCCAATGCCGAGTTGGCCATCAAGGAGTACAGAAAGTGTCTTGACACACTGACAGCTGCCAGAGAGGCAGAGGTGAAGAACAAGTCGACCGCCAATCTGAACGAGATCGACTCTCTTTACCAAAAGGCCATGGCACAGAGATTTGCTCCGTTGGAGGGAGAAACGTACGAAGAGACCATGGCCCGGATCCAGAAAGATCCTGAGGTTGTCCAGATTCTGAGCGACCCAGTGATGCAGACGATTCTCCAGCAGGCCCAGAGCAACCCGGCCGCATTGCAGGAGCACATGAAAAACCCAGACGTCAGCCGCAAGATCATGACGCTGATGGCTGCCGGAATCATCAGAACTCGTTAAATAGGTTTAATGAAGTAGTGCACGACCCAGTTCTAGGAGTAAAAAAATAGTGGAGTCGCAACAATAAAAATTACTGACACACATGTCTGAAACGGAACAACACCACCACAACCACCCTGCGGGGGGAGCGGCCAATCGGATTGGCAAGTACCAGATCGTCAAGAACCTGGGCGAAGGCTCGTTTGGAAAGGTGAAGCTGGCGTACCACACGGGTACAGGCCAGCGAGTGGCTCTTAAAATGATCAACAGAAAGACCCTGTCGAAATCTGACATGCAAGGCCGAATTGAGCGGGAGATTTCGTATCTGAGGCTGTTGAGACACCCGCACATCATCAAGCTGTATGACGTGATCAAAAGCAAAGACGAGATCATCATGGTGATTGAGTACGCCGGTAAAGAGCTGTTTGATTACATCATCCAGCATGGGCGGATGAAGGAGGACGAGGCCAGGCGGTTTTTCCAGCAGATCATCGCCGCCGTGGACTACTGCCATCGCCACAAAATCGTCCACAGAGACCTCAAGCCGGAGAATTTGTTGCTGGACGACCAGCTGAACGTGAAAATTGCAGATTTCGGTCTTAGCAACATTATGACAGACGGCAATTTTCTCAAGACTAGCTGCGGGTCGCCGAACTACGCTGCCCCAGAGGTCATTTCCGGCAAACTATACGCGGGGCCCGAGGTGGACGTTTGGTCGTGTGGAGTGATTTTGTACGTGATGCTGTGCGGTCGTCTGCCTTTTGACGACGAGCTAATTCCTGCTCTCTTCAAGAAAATCAGCAACGGCGTGTACACGCTGCCGCACGACCTCTCACCGGGTGCCAAGAACTTGCTCACGAAGATGCTCGTGGTGAACCCGCTCAACAGAATCACCATCAAGGAGATCATGGAGGACGAGTGGTTCAAGGTGGGTCTGCCGGAGTATTTGTTGAACGACGTTGCTGCAGAGAAAAAGGTGAGTCCCGACGACGTGAGCGAGGACGTGGTGAACGCATTGGCCATTGCTATGGGCTACTCGCGCGAGGAGATTATCGACGCAATCAAAATAGGCAGAACACCGGAGACAGAGGAGATTCTCGACAGCTACCAACTAATGAAGAGCAACAAGAAGCTCGTGGAGGATATCAACAAACAGGACAAGCTACAAACGGCTGCGAACGACCCGAGCCACCCGAGATGGCGCACGCCGACGAACATAGACTACCCAAAGCCCGATAATGCAACCAACTACAATCCGAGCTCGACCATTGCCATCCTGCCCTCGTCGCTGCCGCAGATCCACAGAGCGTCGATGGTGCAACTGCGCCCCGAGCTCGCGTCGATTCAGCCTATCAGCACCAAAAAGTCGAAAACAAGATGGCATTTTGGCATCCGTTCCAGATCGTATCCGCTAGACGTGATGGGCGAGATCTACAGAGCCCTGAAAAATCTGGGTGCAGAGTGGGTGCGGCCGTCCGAGGAGGAGCTTTGGACGATCAAGGTGCGCTGGAGATACACCGTGGCCGACAGCGAGCAAGACGCCGACCTGATGAAAATGCAGATCCAGCTCTTCCAGCTCGAGCCGAACAATTATTTGGTGGACTTTAAATTCGACGGCTGGGAGTCCAAGAACCCAGCGAAATCGGGCCCGGCCGAGCAGGAGCTGCAGGACTCGGACGAGATCTCGTCGTTCAGCGCGTATCCATTCTTGCATCTCGCCACCCGGCTCATCATGGAGCTGGCCGTCAACAGCCAGGGCTAGTCTGAGGTGCGAGGTGTGGCGAAAAATGATTTGACAGTAGAATAAAAATAAAGGAAGATAAGTACAGGAATAAATCACGCAGCAACGAGCTAAAGCACTTGGATTTGCCGCTGTGTTTTATTATGTCGAATTTGCAATCCAGCCGGCACAATTCAGCACACTCGGCCGGGGTATCGATGGACTCCAGCGGCACCACGCTGTCCCCCACGACTACAGTGGGGCCCACCCCCTACACCGGCGATGGTCTGATGCATACGGTTAGTGCCAGTGACCAGGATAGAAAGCTTCATACGTCGTACCTGTATCCTCTGAGCAAGGCGAAAACACACCAGGGTTCCGGCACGTACGAGGGCCAGGCAGACAACACCAAGACTGTGCATGCGTACAAGACTGTCCATCTGGACAATGTGATAGACGAGTTCAAGCCTTTGGACCCAAAGACAGTGCTGCATATGGAGAAGAAGCCGCATCTAGCGAAGAACAACAGCTCTGTGCCCTTCCGGACGACCGCAAATTATAAACGCAGAGTGTCTTTCGATACGGTGAATCTTCAGATTGCGGATAACGACGATTATTATGGCGACGACGAATGCGACGACGTGGGACTGATGCAGGGCAGAGACCGTTGGAGCCGACGCGAGCAGCTTCTAAGCTCTGGGGGCTGGGGTCCGTTTAGCGGCAGCGAGCCGTCGCCTGGCTCGAGCTATCTGGCTTCACGGGGTCGATCTCCACATCGAGACATCTCGCCACACCAGGGCCTGCGTGCAAACTCGTCTGAGCGCAGTCTATCCCCAGGAAACCCGTTTATGAAGCGTATGGGGTCCGTTTCGCCCATAAGAAACATTAGCATTGCGGGAGCCATGACTTCCAGACAGTACCCTACAAGCCCCATTATCACGCACGATGCATGCACATTGACCAAGAAACACAAAGATTTTGACAAGCTGTATTTGCGGCAACTGGGCTCTAGAAGACCACTGTTGCCAGACAGAAATATCATGTGCTACATATCTGGCCGCAAACATACATGGGTGGCTCTAGACTGGTGTTGCAACCGATTGTTGGAAGATGGCGACAGCATGGTCGTGACGGCGTCCATCAACCCCAGCTCGCGCTCGCTGTTTGTCCGGCGTCTTTCCTCGAGCTCCAACCAGAGCAGAGAAGCCAGCGAGGAATATATACGCAACTCGCCCGAGTACGCCAAGGTGGTGACCGAAAACATCATGAAATACATCATGGCGATTTTGAACCCGAACAAGATCCTCAAGATCACGATCGAGCTTGCCGTCGGAGGCACCAAGGACGTGCTGAAAGACATGTACTCGCTGTATTTGCCGTCGTTGGTGGTAGTTGCTGCGAAGCCGACCAAGGCAGCCTCCACGCGGTCGTGGGTGACATCACGGGTGACAGACCGCCTGGTGAAGAATTTCCACGTTCCTGTGGTGATTGTTCCGTCGCTGAACATGGATTTATTCGAAGAAAAGCTATTTGCTGTGCTCAACAAGCGCATGGACGAATTGCACCACAACTACGACGATCCGAATTTCGTGGCAGAGCTAGAGGATGTGGGCTCGTACAAGCTGAGCGACCACGAGTCGGCAATTGCCACGCAGAAGGAGGCCGAGGAGCAGAACACGGACTCGCCGGCGGGCGAGCTCAAACGATTGCAACACTTGACCAACATAAAAATATACCAGGAACTTTCCGACATTTTGAAACGCTCAGACGACGAAAACAAGTATAAAGACTGGCTCAAGGTCATTTCTGCTGCAGCATACAATTACGGCGTGAATCTTGCCGAGAGCGCAAAGAGCGGAGGCGAGAGCGCCCAGCTGGTGCGCACGCTGACAGGAGCACCAGACCCAATATACGGCCGTGCACGGTCGATGCTTCTGGACACCGACACCAGTCCGACGCCAAAGTCTCCGCAAGGAGGCAAAATCCCTGCCATCCACATACACTCGTCTGGTGACTATAGCGGGCCTCGTCAACAGACATCTCTCAAGTTCGACATCAGCCACCCCAAATATTATTCTCAGGACAGCAGCATGTCCTTGAAAATGGACCCGTTGCGTCCGACCGTGTCAACGCCACAGCTGCACCCGCAGAAGTCGTCTGACTCGACTGAAAAGGAAAAAAAGGGCTTTTTCAGAAGTCTTTTCAGAAGAAAATAGATAGCTTAGCTATTTATGATAGGACCTTTTGTATTTAGACCGTTTGAAGGACTTGCTTTTACCATGGAATCTCCGTTGTCGGTCCTCATTCCTGTCGTCGTGTACACGTTGTACTCTGCGCTCATCTTGTTCATCTCGTTCTCTGTAGGTGTCTTTCTTCTCCTGCTCGCTCTCGATCATTTTTTTCCACAGCTCGTGGACAAAGTCCACCGTTTTCTCGTCCAGCATCGGTTTCAGCTGTAAACACAGATCTTTCGGGCTGATTTTCTCGTCAAATACAAGATTGTTTGTGAATTCAACAATTATGTCGTCGTCAGGAACGAGCTCATTCATCTTCTGCTCGATGTACGACTCGAGCGCTGGCCGGTCGACCTTGGCGTAATCAACCTCCTTGTTGAACAGTTTCGGGAAGTTGAACTCTTTGAGGTCCTTTTCTCGCCGCTTGTCGAGCTCGCTCTCGTTTATTGGCCTCGTTCTGAACATGGCTCCATCAATGGAAATTTTTCAGATAAGATTAAAACTACACAAATGCACCGCATTTATTGGCAAATAATATTTCCTAGACATTATGGTGATTTGTTGCGACTGGATATCCAACTGGGTCCAGCCCCGAGAGGTAAGCACCCGCGATTGGACAGCCACTAACGCCAGTACTACCAACTCGACGTGGCTCTTTTGGGTCTAAGGAGCGCCGGTAAAAGCAGTCTCGTCGGCGTCCTCAAAAACAACACCTTTAGAACTGACACGCTGCCTACGCTCCGGAAAACCACCACCACGCTCCGTATGCACAATTTGGTCACAACACCGCCCACTTCAGCCCAAATATCCACCGAAACAACGCCCTTGCTGGACGCAAACACCAAACAACCCGCCCCTCCTAGCAAGCTCCTGCTGAAAATCCACGATCCCAGCGGACAGCACAAATTTCAGCATCTGTGGACCGACATCATTGCTAGTCCACAAATAAGTCTTATAATTTTCCTTATAGACATCTCAGATACACTCACCATAGAGGAGGCAAGGACAAAGCTCCACGAAATTATTCTGTTCAACAACAAGCATAGGAAGCTGCCAATGATCGTTGTATGCAACAAAACTGACCTGGTGGCCGATTATCGCTACTTCGTGGCCAACAAAAAGACAAAGAACCTCAAGCTGAACAAACCGATCCTCGGCTCTAACGAGGACGTAATGCTGGAGTATCTCGGTGTCGAGCGCCACGACACAAAACTCCTTCTCGAGGGCCACACTGAGCTGCTGTTCGACTTCAAGTTGCGGCTCGTGAGCCTCAAGAGCGCACAGACAGACCTGCAACACGACCTCGTGTCCTTGCTGACTAAGAGATGACATAACGAAAAACCCCCCCGAAACACGAGGTTCACCCGTGCCATGTGATTCCGGCCCCAGCAAGTTTACAGAAAATAATTTGTGAACTCTTCCCATGGAGTCTATGGTAAATAACCTGTGGTCGTCGTGGGACACATTGTCGCAGGCCACGGCAAGCACGGGCGGCGACATGGACGCTGCCTCGGTGGCTTCGAAACAGAGCCCTCAGGAGTCCAAGATGGCGGCCAGCAGCATGATTTGGTCGTCGTTTTCGGAGCCGCAGAAGACCCCGCCGACCAAGCGGGCATCCAGCTCGTTCTTTGACGACATGTTTACCTCGTCCAAAGACCATTCGACCACGTTGACCGATAAAATGTTCGAGCGATTCTTGTCTATGGCCCTGCCTACCACGACTACTCAGGACGGGGAGGAGCTACAATCGATTTTAGAGAGAATAGAGATGCAGAAGTCGCGTCCACAGTTGAGTCTGAATGTCATGAGCAAGAATGCGATCCAGCTCCTGTCTCGGCTGTCTGTTCCGTTTGTGCTGATTGACCAGGTGATTATTATTTTCAGCTGGTCCAAGCCTCTTTACACTCTAACGTTTTTAAATGTCGCCACGCTGCTGATCCTGAAGCCGATCTTGCTCTTGAGCCTGCCGTTCTTCTACACCTGTTTCGAGATCATTGTTCCCGCTTACATGAAAAGACATCCGCCCGACAAGCACACCATTCTTCAGAACAGGAACCCGATTCCGGCGGAGGGACCGTCTGTTTCGCACGTCGACGTGCCGCGGCCAGTTCCTGAGCTGAGTCGCGAGTTTGTTCTGAACTCTACAGACCTGCAAAACCACATGCTACTCTACGTTATGAGCTATGACTTTGTGACGTCGCTGATTGTCAAATATCTATATTTCAAGGACGAGAACATCACTATTTTTATTTTCGTCGCTTTATTGACCAGCGGTACTCTACTGACCTTGTTTGGTGCACAGGTACTGTCCGCAATGCTACCCTTCATCAAGGTGACGCTGTCAGTAGGTCTGTGGGCTGCCACCATCGCCATGCACCCCAACTACCGGTCCACTTTGCTGGATATGCTCTACTCGGAGGATACCCGTTTACGGCTTCTGATGATGTCGAACCGTCTGGAGCTGTGGCTCAACAAGGAGCTGAATCTGCGCGAGCAGAAGGAGGTCAAGGAGACAGAGATTTTTGAGCTCCAGCATCTGGACCCGGAGACGCACAATTGGCAGCTCATTTGTTTTTCGTCCGACCCGTATCCGGCAAACTCGCACGCTCGGCTCAATAATCTGCCGCTTCTGGGCACGCTGCACTTGAGCCAGGTCAAGCCGCCCGAGGGATGGAAGTTTGTGGACGTGGAGACGGCAGTCAACACGAGGAGTGTCGATGGCTGGCTGCTAGATCTGACCCCCGAGGGGTGGATCAAAGAAAACTTCTTGAACGAGACCATGGACATTGACGAGGACGAGAAATGGTGCTACGATTTAGTGACCAAGTTCTCGTACCAGGCAGGACTGACTACCAACGAAAAGAAAACCAGAGGAGAGGTGAGAAGACGGCGTTGGATAAGGTACTGTGTTCGGGATATTTGGGATGAAGATGACCAGATGGAGGAGACGGTGGCGCACAGGCGCAACAAAAGCATGGAGTCGTCGAACAGCTTGCATCCGGTGAAATCGATCGATTCTGTGGACGGATAAATGATGTACTTTTATGAATTATGAATGCATGTTTCGTGTTGTAATCTTCGACGGTATGGCGGGCTTGTTGTTTGTTTGGTCGTCTAGTCCGGTCATGTTCTTGTACGAGTCGTCGCTCATGGCTATGGCGAGCTGGTGGTTGTCCTGGTTGTACGCCAAAGCGACTATACTCATTTCGAAGTTGGCGTACTGCTTGACTCTTTTTTTGGTCTTGTAGTCCCACAGACAGATCGATCTATCTGATCCTGCCGTGAAGAAGCGCGACTCCGTGTCGAAAAATTCCAGACAATTGACCGGGTTCACAAGATCAACGCTTTCGTTCTCAATCACGAGCTTTTGACGGTGGCATTTGAATGCATAATTATTTTCTGCGTCCTCGAATAGATCCAGCGAAACCTTGCCCTCTATCGAGCTTTGCAGAAACCCGCGACCGTTGGGCAAAAATCTGACCTTGGTCGTCTGAAAACGGAACCCATTTTCCATGCTGCTCACCGGCCGGTCCAGTTTTCGGAAGTCATACACATGGATCTGTCTGTTGGACATGCCCACGATAAAACGGTCTGTTTGCTGGTGCACATCCATTGCATATACTTTTCCAGGCAAGTCCATCACCGACGGTTGTTCGAGGACGCGCGGGTCGGCGAGCTGCACCGTTTTGTCCCAGGAACCGGAGATAATTAGGTTTCTTTTTGCATGGCTTTCCACGCACTGTACGGGAAGATTATGGGCGATAGGGGTGTTGGAAGCTTTTCGCGAGCGCAGATCAAGCTTCTGCACTGTGCCGTTTGCCAGGGCGGAGTAGATCCCGGAGTCCAAGACAGTGGTATCGAGGATAGGCGCGTCGAGGGCGATATGCTCGACCTTGTGCGACGCGTCGATCAAAGACAGCGATCCGTCGAGCGACGACGCGACAAGCCAATCAGATGCGTACCGCAGCGACGTAAGCACGTCGGGCGAGACGGAAATGGCTGTTTGTTAGTAGAAGGCAGAACAATACGTACTGTACTCGTTCATATATAAATAAATAATGTCTGGGGTTCAGAAAAATATTTGTGGCACGGCAATGTGGCACAGCAGAGTATTCGGAGTGCCGGTCGGAAGACTGCGCTAATTAGGAAGTAGTGCGGAATCCTCCGCCATTCTGGCAGCTGCCACGGCGGTCCCCGCAGGAAATAGAAAGTCCCCTGCCTGTTTCATCAGGGTGCCGGGCTCTGCCGTATACACCTCCGCCTGCGGCCAGTCGTGTGCCGCTTGGCGCAAGCAACAGTTACTGGACTTTCCGGGGCAAAGCAGCTGCGTATACGCAACCAAGCTAAGCTTTACAAAAAGCACGTCAAACCAAATCGCCTTCTCCCTACCCCAGCGCCGTTTAAAAACGCCGTTTTTCAGCCCAGGGCAATTCTCTATCTAATCTTTCAATTTTTCACCGTTTTCGGCCTTCATATCTGCAGCTTTTTTTTTTTTTTGCAGCGCAGAGAAAATATATATGCATTTAGGCCCGCCTGAGCACCTGAAAGATTGAACCATGTATTTTTTTGAAACACCCACCAAAAAGAGAATCGTCCAGGTGGCATGCGCTGTGATATGGTGTCTCTTTGGAGCGGGTCCAATCTTCGGTTTTGCCGCCCTCAAGCCGGTTCTCGTCGACCAGGGAGTCTACGAGGACGCATGCAACCTAAGTTCCCAGGATTACCTAGCCGAGGGCTTTATACCGAATTGCACAGAACAGGACCTCAAGCTGAACATGATGTTCACCACCGGCGCGGTTCTGACCAACGTCAGTGCGCTTTTGATTGGCAGAACGCTGGACATATACGGCCCTAGAGTGTGCGGTCTGATAGGCGCAACATCCATGCTGTTTGCCTCTTTAGTGTTCATCTATTCCAAGTCGATCACCTGGTTTGACCCTTACCTGGTGGGATACGCGGCAATGGCGCTGGGCGGCCCATTCTCATTTATCTCGAGCTTCCAGCTGTCCAACGCATTTCCTGAAAAATCTGGATTAATTCTTGCACTTTTGACCGGGGCCTTTGACACCTCCTCTGCCGTGTTTTTGGTGTACAAATTTGCCTACACAAGATGGCCGGAGGCTTTGAAAATCGAAACTTTCTACAAAGTGTACCTTGTGATCCCGCTCTTTATCGCTCTGGCGGAGATCTTTATCATGCCAAACGAGTCTTATCTGACTCCGCCAGTCGACCTTATTCCAAACCCTACCGAGGAACAGCAACGGCTGGCCGAGGCTCTGGAGCGCGAGGAATCACTGCACGAGGTAAATGAGAACACGCATCTTCTGGCAGTTCAAGGAGCAGCCAAAAGACGGTCCTCGCTCGGAGAGGCATACAGATCGGCGTACGTGGAGGAGGAGCTAGAAGAAGTCACAACCCCAACGCCTAACTCCGTCTTCGGAATCCTGCACGGCTACCCTTCCTCTTACCAGTTCAGAACATATTGGTTCCTGCTGATTTGTCTTTTTGCAACCATCCAGATGCTCAGACTAAATTATTTTGTTGCAACCGTTAATTCGCAGTACACATATTTGCTTGGCTCGTACGAAAAATCTGCCAAGCTGAACAAAATCTTTGACATTGCGCTGCCTCTCGGCGGCGTGCTATCGATCCCTGTGATTGGCCGCATCCTGGACGGCTGCTCCACCTCACTGGTCATGTTTATTCTGCTTGCAGTGTCCATTTTGATCGGTGTGCTCAATTGCATCAAAAACTCTTTTGTGGCCGGAGTGATCAATGTTCTCATCTTCGTGTGCTACAGACCATTCTTCTACACCTCCATATCGGACTACTGCGCCAAAGTGTTTGGTTTCGAGACTTTTGGAACGGTGTACGGCTCCGTCATGACCATCTCTGGTATTTTCAACTTCCTGCAGTCCCCATTAGACAGACTCACGCACACGGTGTTCAAGATGAACCCTATTCCGCTAAACCTGCTGCTTCTACTTATCACGTTTGTCATTGGTGGCACGCACGTGGTCTACGTGCATGTGCAGAGCAAGGCCTACAATAAGAAAAGAAGAGCACATAACTTAGGACGTTGATATATAAAAAAATCACACGGCTGTGCAGTGCGACCAGCTGTGCCAGGCAATAAATACAGAAAATTTTCTTTATTAAAAAAACATAATATGACATCTTCGAAGATCCGTATACCGTTCATGTGGTATACTGATTCAAAGCGATGTCTAGATCAACGTCCAAGGAGAATTCTCTTGCAATGGCAAGCGTACATGGAATCGCATCTATGGTTTCGTGGCTGGTTCGTTGGCACATCTGCGTAGACTTCAGTCGACAGGGTCGATCTTCAGCTTGTCGAGTTTCTTGATAAGCGAGTCGCTCGGCGTCACGCTCTCGATGAAATCGTGCACACGTAGCGGCCGCATCACTATCTGTTCTTTCGGATTAATCGGTTTGCCGTCTTTCACGTTGTTTCTAATGAACTCCCTGGTAGAGTTGATTGCTGCATTGCGACACAGTTCTTTGAGATCTGACCCACTCAGGCCATCTGTTATTTGCACGAGTTTGTCTAGCTCGAAATCGTAATCCACATTGTCTAGTAATTTCTCCAAAATTTTGTGCCGTTGCTCTGCGTTCGGCATATTTATAGGGAATCGTTTGGGCATCCGTCTCATGAATGCCGAGTCGATATCGTCAGGTCGGTTGGTGGCTCCCAAAATGAGGATTCTTCCCGACGACGTCAGCCCGTCCCAAAGAGTCATGAATTCGGCTTTCAATGTTGCTGTGATCTCGTGGTCCATCGAGTTTCTCTCGCGCAAAAACGAGTCGATCTCATCAATAAATATGATACATGGCTGCAACTTGTTTGCAAGCGAAAACAGCGCGTCTACCAGCTTATTGGACTCACCGTACCATTTATCCATGATTGTAGACATCCTGATGGAAATGAAGTTTGCTCTTGATTTGGACGCCAAAGCCTTGGCTAGCATCGTTTTTCCGCATCCCGGGGGCCCGTACAGAAGCACGCCCTTGGGTGCTTGCAACAGGGTGGAGTATTGAGTAAACAGATCGGGACACGTTAACGGAAGAATCACAGACTCTTGTAGATCGCTGATGATATTATCGAGGCCTCCAATGTCTTCAAAAGAAACACCAATTTCGTCTGGAGGAATGACACTGTTCAGGATCACTTTTTCGTACTCGGAAAGCTCAAGATTGAGACCTGGATTGGCACGCTTCAACTTTTCAAGGGACAGCTTGGCCTTCTTCTTAGTTTCTTTTGACGTCCGTGCCGGGCCTTCCTCTCCTAGGATATGCGTGAGAAGATAGAATATGGAAAGGGAGGCTCCGACGAAAAAGACCGCATCCGTGAGGAGCTTGGGATCAATTTTCTTGAACATGTTAAGGATAAGTATTGTTAAAAGTGTTTGCCACTAAAATGCACAGCCGGTAAAAAAATACTTGAAAAATATTTGATCAGGATGGGTAAGAGAGACCGGCACGGGGTGAATATCCCTGGCGCTTTGATGGATCAGATTCGCGAAAGTGGCCGATATGATGATGATGAGCGCTTTAAACGGCAAAAGCGGAAGATCAGCCGAAAAGAGAGACGGAAGGAGCAGAGAGAACAGAAGAAGAGAAAGCGAGGGGGAGACAAAGAGGAAAGGGCGATTATGGATAGATTGAAGAAAGTTAAGGGTGCTAGGGATATTGAGAAGGAAGGAAAGCAGCAGAAGAAAAATAGCACGCTCAAAATTGTGAAGGAAGAAGAGCTGGAAGCTGACGATAGCGACTTGAACGAAAGTGAAGAGGTAGAGTATGAAGAGTTCACGGGCTTTGACGATGAAGAAGAAATTGAAGAGGAGGAGTCAGATAATGATAGTGATGAATCGCTTGATGACGAACAGAAAGACGTGATGGCCCAGTTGATGAAGCTGAAAGGAGCTAAAAAGGGCAGCAACGTGAAAATCGTCAAGGAGGACGAGCTGCAAGACGAGGTTGATGAACTGGAGGGAGACACCTCCAGCGAGGAAGAATTTCATGAGCTGGAGGATGAGTCGCACACGGAGTCAGAGGTATCTGGAGATGAAGCAACGTTTCCCAAAGTATTTGATAAAACAGACGACGATCTCGAATACTACGCAAAGAAACTTGGCATCAAGAAAAACAGCAAACTGAAAAAGACTGACGAGCATGACATCATCGGTGGGCTCCTAGACGGCCTGGAATTCGATGGTTCAGGATCTGAGGAAGAGGAAGAGGAAGAGGAAGAAGACTCCACCACCGACTCTCTGGACGAAGAGGACAGAGAGCTGCTGAAAGAGATGGGTGAATTGGAGACCTCTGAAAGCGATTCAGACTCAGATGCTGGCCCTTCTGTGCGTGAAAATCCGTACGTTGCTCCAGTCCCTGCTGGAAAATATGTTCCTCCAGCTTTACGTCGTAAGCTGCTTGAAAATGACGATAGTGAAGAGATGCAAAAAATCATTCGTTCTGTCAAGGGTCCGTTTAACAAACTGTCTGAGGCGAACCTTTTGACAGTCGTGAATGACCTCAGTGCATTGTATACCGAAAATGCGCGCCAAATCGTCAACGAAGCCATAATCAAGGTGGTATTCCAATCGGTGCTGGTTTCGACACCGATGCTTGACAGCTTTCTCGTTCTCTATGCCACAGTTATCGTTGCGCTCTACCGTTTGCAGGGAGTGGAATTTGGCGCGTATGCGATCCAGACGCTGGTTGAAAAGCTTTGCGAGTATATCAAGACAGAAAGTTCCAATAAGGAAGCGTCGAACTTGATTGCGCTGATTGCATTTTGCTACGAACTGAATCTGCTTTCTTCCAGATTAATGTATGACGTGATTGGACAGAAGCTGATAGATAGCCCTACAGAATTCAGGACAGAGCTCTTGCTAAAGGTGATCAGATCCTGCGGTTCAAAACTCCGCTCGGATGATCCTAGCTCGCTCAAGGAAATTGTTCTTACTTTGAACAAGAACGTCGGCTCGGATATGAGCACCAGGTCCAAATTTCTGATTGAAACTGTTTCCAACTTGAAGAACAACAAGCTTAAGCATCTTGAGAACGAGGCCACCTCGGGGCTAGTGACTAGACTGAAAAAACAGCTGGGAAGAATCAGGAGTGTCGATCCTATCAAAGTGTCCCTGAGTGATATAGAAAACATCAACGAAAAAGGTAAATGGTGGCTTGTTGGATCTGCTTGGAAAGGAGATGAGAAAAAAGTCGAAGAGTCTACAAAGTCTGTGATCGATGCGCTGGATAAGTCTGAGCCAAACTGGCTGGAACTGGCTAAACAACATAGAATGAACACGGACATCAGACGTGCCATTTTCATATCCATCATGTCCGCTAGCGATTACATGGATGCATACGTCAAGTTAGAGAAATTACGGCTAAAAAAGACCCAACAACGCGAAATTCCTCGAATTTTGATGCATTGTGCTTCCATTGAGACCGTTTTCAATCCGTATTACGCTTTCGTTGCCAAAAAGCTTTGCGAGGACCACGCCATGAGAAAGACGTTCCAGTTCAACTTATGGGATTTGCTTAAAGAGCTGGAAGGAGAAGAATACGAAGAATTGGAAGAAACACCGGACGAAGATGAAAAACTGAAGAAAACCCTGAACCTGGGAAGACTGTTCGGCACTCTTGTTGGCGAGGGGTCTTTGCCGCTAAACGTTTTACGAACTGTCAATTTCCTCACAGCTAGCGAAGATACGAAATTATTTGTGGAGATATTTATGATTAGTTTCTTTGATAGCGTCGGAAAGCTGTCAGAGCAGAAGATTTTTGGTGCCGGCGATAAAAAGCACAAAACAGAAGACATGCGATACAATGACAAGACGATGGTCGAGCGGATCAATAAATGCAAGGAACAACCAACGTTACTCAGAGGGTTGCAATATTTTTTACAACATAAGGTTAGAGATAGCACCTTTATTAAAGGAAAAAAGCAGCGGTCAAGAGTTCATTGGGGAGTCGACTCCATGAGCGATATCGTTGGAGAATTGTTTGCCTAGATAGCTTAGCGGAGTTATAAATGCGGATTAATTGGGAAAAGAATATGGGAGCTGGAGCTTTTGCTCCTCGTGCTCGTCCACTGGATACCAAAAGCTCCAAAACCAGTCTAGAAACCTGTATCTCATAGTAGAGAATGTAGACAGCTGACCTGAAGTCGGAGGGTTTGGGTCAATCTTCCGGGAAACGAATAGGGGCTTTGTGGCCCTAAACAATTTGCGGAAAATGTTGCATCTCGATTTAGGTTCCTTGAAGCGTTGGAAGTCAGACGCATCGAAGACAACAGGACTTAGAGAGCTGGAGCAAGTACTGGATTTTGGAGAGTCCACGTCTCTGCAACTCTCAAAAATCTGCACCCAGTCCGGATTTTTTTGCAGCTCATATTTCGCTCTCTCCTGTTGGAGAAAGTACTTGTAGCAGTTTGGATCGGTGACTGGAGAGCATTCCGAGTCGTGGATGACGGTTGCTGGCTCCGAGCTGGCGGATTTCTTGAGGATGCTCAGCTCGCGATCGAGAAGGTATTCTCCTCTTTCTGTGCTGTCCGCTGGTCTCCATCGCTCGTACATTTCAAGAACAGAATTCAAAAGCTCTTTTGGCGTCCCAGAGAAACGTCGACCGCGTTGTGTTAATGTTTCCAGCTCATCGAGCACTACTCTTGCCGTGAATGATCGCACACAAGTGAAAAAAAACTCGTCCACAGCGGCATCAGAGTGTTTTGGTGGCTCTGCGTCCTTGAGCCAGCTAAAGATGTCGTCATAGCTAGTGCGCGGAATTGTCTCGAGGACTATCTGAATGGTGGAGGTAACCAGCACCAATCCGTCGGGCTGGGTTTGCGGGAAATTTGGGATTCTGGTCCAGAAAGAAGAAAGCAGCCCCAGAGTAAGATCAGGGCTGATCAGCTCGGTGCCTCCGCTGCGACTATGAGAGTAGAACGTGTTGTAGAACCAGCAAATCACGTCGCATGAGCTTTCGAGGATGTCTTTCCTGGTGTCACTCACGTAGCTTTCCAGGCCTGGAACCACCAGCTTATCAAGTACCTCAGCCAGACGGGGGAATACAGTCTCTAGAAACGCCGGCGACTCCTCGTTCAGCTTGAGCTGCTCCTTAAATTGCAGTAGTGCAAATCCCAAATCATCATAGGGAAGCTCCAAGAGCAACGTGTCTAGCTGGCAACGGTTCATGGTATAGCAATAAAATAGCGGAATAAATCTATGTTCTAATTGGGGAGACAATTATTTGTAGGGCCCTTTAGAGGATCACAGACGATAACAATTTCCTCATAATATCACGTGACATAATTTTGGGCTGGGTGCCCTTCTAAAATTTTTCAGAAAATTCAGCCAGGAAATAACTTCATCTAGCTTTAAAAAGCCTAACGTTGTAACAGAAACGAAATGGGAGCTAACAAGGAAAAGAAGGTCGAATATTTCTCCAAGCTCAAGCAGCTGCTTGAGGAGTACAAGTCTGTCTTCATCGTTGGTGTCGACAACGTCTCTTCTCAGCAAATGCACGAGATTAGAAAGGCTCTCAGAAAAGATGCCGTCGTTCTTATGGGTAAGAACACCATGGTGAGAAGAGCCCTGAGAGGATTCATTGCCGAGAACCCAGACTACGAAAAGTTGATGCCTTTCGTCAGAGGTAACGTCGGATTTGTCTTCACCAACTCTGATTTGAAGACCATCAGAAACGTCATCTTGGAGAACAAGGTTGCTGCTCCAGCCAGAGCCGGTGCCATTGCACCAGGCGATGTGTTTGTTCCAGCCGGTAACACGGGTATGGAGCCAGGTAAGACCTCCTTCTTCCAGGCTTTGGGTGTTCCAACCAAGATTGCCAGAGGTACCATTGAGATTACCACTGACGTCAAGATCTTGACCAAGGACCAGAAGGTCGGACCTTCCGAGGCCACTCTTTTGAACATGCTGAACATCTCGCCTTTCACGTACGGTTTGACCGTTGTGCAAGTCTACGACGATGGCCAGGTGTTCCCATCGTCCATTTTGGACATCACCGATGAGGAGCTGGTTGGCCACTTTGTCTCAGCCATTTCCACCATCACCCAAATCTCGCTGGCTGCTGGCTACCCAACCATCCCAGCTGTGTCCCACCAGATCATCAACAACTACAAGAACATCCTTGCTCTTTCCGTTGCTACTGATTACACCTTCGAGGGATCTGAGGCTATCAAGGATAGAATTGCCAACCCAGACGCTTATGCTGCTGCCGCTCCTGCCGCTGCTGCTTCCTCTGCTCCAGCCGAGGAGGCCACTGCCGCTGCTGCTGAGGAAGAGGAGGAGTCTGACGACGACATGGGATTCGACTTGTTCGGTTAGTGTTAGGTAATAATACATCTCTCTGTTCCCCAAATTTTTTCCTAATGGTTTGTGTTTCTTACCCGGCTCTGAACGGAGATGGGTTTTTCCCAGCCAATAATTTTAAGTGGAGAAGATACATATTAACAAGCGTGATACGCCGGCTAGCTGTTGCGTAAAATTTGCATTCCAGTCCTGCCACCTGTTTGATTCAAACCAATTCGCTCCCAAGCTAAGCAGACCAGTTCTTTTATCTCCATCTACCCAAACATGCTGCCAATTGTCCAAAGAAGACTCCAATCCACAGTGGCGACTCCCGTCAAGAGATCCAACACCTCGCTTAGAGGCGTGCTGCTAGGCTTCTTCGCCGGCGTGTCCATAACCGGATTCGGTGCATACTACTATTTGCTCGACGAGTACAAGTCCTCGTCCAACGCTGTCGTTTCCGACGTCCTACTTCTCCAGAAAAGCATCAGAAAGCTCGAGAGCCATGTGCGTACGCTCGAGGACAACCTGGCCAAGAAATAGCTTACCCACTTTGCTCTCCTCACTTCTTCTTATGTATACATATGAGATCACTGAATTCACTGAATAACATTCCGTTGCGTAAACCTTTTTCACAGCCTTAAAACTTTTCCATGTCTGAGACGATCCGGCGATGTCCCTATTTTCTGCCCAACAAGGGCCGGCCGTGTGGAGTACAGCTTCGCAGCGACACGCAGTACTGCTATAACCACCTGCCGCAGGGCAAGCTGTTTTCCAAGACGAAAAACGGGAAAACCGTCACCAGAGTCCCGTGTCCTTTAGACCCGTCGCATACGGTTTGGTCTGACAAGTTGAGCCGTCATCTCAAAACGTGCAACACTTTGAAAAAGAAGCTAGAATTTGAGTCCAACGTGAGCAAATTTCCCTGGCTGGTGGTGGATTTTAACGTCCAAGGAGAATTTGCGCTGGAAAACAAGCCGCTGGATTACACCGAGTTTGCAGCGTTTGTGCGCCGGTTCAGCGACACTTACAAACAGTTGTATTCCTCAGATCTTGAAATGAACCAGATCGACTACAAATACGGGCTCGAAGAGCGGATGAACGAGGTCAGTAACCGCAAGCACGTGACGCAGCAGGCCTCGCTCATTGGCCACATGGCGCACGAAAATCTGCTCGGCGACGGCACAACTTACGTTGAATTCGGCTGCGGCCGCGGCGAGTTTGCTAGGTATCTTTTGCGGGCACTGGATACGGATCCAGGGCTGGTAGCAAGCGACAAACAGGTGCTGCTGATCGACAGACAGTCGCCACGGATGAAGTTCGACACTAAAATGAGAGAGGAGCACACCAGGGGTGCAGTTTGTGTCACCCGGTTCAAAACTGATATCAAGGACCTGGACTTGGCGACGGCAGTCAGTAGCCTAGAGATCCCGGGCAAGGTTGTTGGATTTTCAAAGCATCTATGTGGAACCGCAACAGACCTCACCTTGCGGTGTCTGCTGAACGCGCGGAAAGATCCCAAGTTCCAGTTCTCTGGCTTTTTGGTGGCTATGTGCTGTCGCCACGCTTGTAAATATAACTGGCTGCTCGAAGAGTCGCGTACTTACCTGAAGGAGAAATTTGGTGTTGGACAGCAGGAGTTTCTCTATTTGTCCAAAATGGCTTGCTGGGCCACGAGTGGAGTCCGGCCCGGAATGAGCGAGAACGACGGAGCAGACCATTTTACGGGGCTCAATTTGAGGGACAGAACAGAGATCGGGCGCCAGGCCAGACGAGCGATCGACGAGAGCCGCGCCCACGCTATGAAACAGCATGGATTCTCGGCAAAATTGTTCAACTACGTGAGTGCAGACGTCAGCATGGAAAATAGCTGCATGCTGATAAAAAATATATGTTAATCAAAAAATTGATACCATTTTTTTTTTTCCATGCTCTCTGGCCAACACGCTTTTATCACTGGCGGGTCCCAGGGACTTGGCTACGCAATTGCGCGGAAGTTGGGCTCTCATGGGTGCCAGGTAACACTCTTGTCGCGGAATCTCGAGAAACTTCAGCGCAAAGTTGAAGAACTCAACGAGATTTATCCACATCCCCAAAATCACGATTGCGTAGCATACGATCTGAGAAACCCAAGCGGCCTCGAGTCGATGGTGAAAAATTACGAGCGCCTCAAAACAGCCAACATCCTGGTCAATTGCGCCGGCATGTCGCAGTCCAGCCTGCTCATGTCGACGCCCAGCCAGGAAATTCAGGACATCATCAATGTCAACCTCACGTCTCCGCTGATCTTGAGCAAACTTTTTGTCAGGAACATGTTGCGTCTGCAAAATCCAAACATAGTAAACATCTCCTCAGTGCTGGCACGAGACTGTGCGCGAGGAACAGCAGCATACAGCGTCTCGAAAAGCGGTCTCAACAAATTGACCCAGACGCTGGCCTTTGAAATGAAGTCCAAGAAAGTACGAGTGAACGCAATCATGCCGGGACTGATGCCGGAGACAGACATTGGAAAGAAAGTCACCAAGGGCACAGTAAAATCGTCGCGTCTCTCCTGCGAAGATGTGGCCGAAAAGGTGTTACTGTTGATTGTTGATCCGGAGCTAACAGGGGAGTGCGTTGCAGTTGAGTAGCAGTATTTCTGGATATCTGTTTTACGTAAGCCAGCCTTCCTCCATGCGGTGATGAAAATTTTTTTTTTTTTTCACGCTTCTAATTATCCCTGCTTCCTTAACATGATTATCTACAAAGACGTGATTTCCGGTGACGAGCTACTCTCTGACGCTTACGACATCAAGGAGGTTGATGGAGCCATCTACGAGGCCGACTGCCAGATGGTGCAAGTCAAGGCTGGTGCCGATATCGATATTGGTGCTAATCCATCTGCTGAGGATGGTGCTGAGGACTTGGACGACGGTGTTGAGACCGTTAACAACGTTGTCTACTCTTTCAGACTGCAACAGACCCAGTTCGACAAGAAGTCGTTCTTGACCTACATCAAGGGCTACATGAAGAAGGTCAAGGCTCACCTCTCTGAGACTGCTCCAGACCAGGTTGAGGCCTTTGAGAAGGGTGCCACTTCCTACGTCAAGAAGGTTGTTGGTTCTTTCAACGACTGGGAGTTCTTCACCGGTGAGTCCATGGACCCAGACGGAATGATTGTTCTGCTCAACTACAGAGAGGACGGTGTCACTCCATTTGTTGCTATCTGGAAGCACGGTGTCAAGGAGGAGAAGATCTAAGTAATTTGCTAATAAAGTCTCATCATCCCGATATGCTATGTAGGTAAGCTTCCATGTCCTGTTTCGAGCCAGACGGGTGGTCAAGCTGCCAGGTAAGTAGTTTGGCGTTCACCTCCGGGAGCCATGGGCCAGGGTTTCTATTCAGAGCAGTTGCCACTTCCTTGCCGTTGAGCAGGAGTTTGGTGTTGTGAGCGTCTTGGAGATTCTGCGACTCGACGTAGTTGACGAACTTGGCGCCGTTGTCGATGAGTTCGTGTATATTCTGAGGATTTCTGAAAATTGAGACAATTATGTTGGTGAGCAGCATGAGCCGCCATTCTTCTCTGTAGGGAATAAGCAGCTTCGTTGCAAGCTCCGACCGTGCGATGTTGTTCCATTGGACATATGTAGAGTCGTATTGTTCGAGCGTGGAGCAGCACAGCCCAACCAGGTGTTTAATCTTAAGCTGCATCCTCAGAGCGTCCTGGACCACCCGGCTCGGCACTGGAACGCTGGGCTTGCCTATCACTATTTTCTCGTCCCTCCACGGATAAAGGATCAGGTTCAAAAATAATGACTGTTTGCTGATATCGGACGAATAAACTGCATCCAGTAATCGGCTTAATGTCTCGTTATTATTCAGTTCCTGCTCAACAGAGCCATACCGTTGCACCAGTTCCTTCAAGGCCGCCTTCATTGCCTCGTTTCCGGCCTCGTAGCCAGGCTGTTCGCACTCAAACAGCTGATAGAAGCCCACGTCGTCGATCAACCGCAGACCGTAAACCGGGTTCTTGCCCATGATGATCTTCTTGAACTCCACGTTGATACGTTCTCTACTAATTTTCTCCCTCAATTTTTGTTTGATCTCGTCCTCGCGCATGGCAGCCAGCGCTAGCTCGTCGATGCGGAAGTTGTACGTCGACGCAAACCTGATTAGTCTCAAGCACCTGAGCGGATCATCCAAAAACGTCTTGCGCGGGTCCAGCGGGGTGCGCAGAATCCCGTCGTGCAGATCTTGCAGCCCGCGGCCCGTGAAGTCTTCGACCTTGCCCGTGGTCAGGTTGTAGAACAGGGAGTTCAGCGTCGCGTCGCGACGAAAGGCGTCCTCCTCGGCCGTTCCGACCTCGATTTCCGGGATCCTGGAGTCCTCAGCATACTTTTCAGACCGCAAATTGACGAAATCTATCGAGAACCCAAACAGCTTTGTCGTGCACGTCTCCAGATGCTTGGACTTCTCTGGATTCTTTTCTATCTTGTAAATGCCGCTGTCGACCGATTGGCCGCCGTTTTGCGCCTTGATATATTCCTGTAATTGTGTCACAAACTCGACGCCCGACAAATGGTCAATGCCAATATCGATATCGTGCGACTCGCGGCCCAGAAGCTTGTCTCTGACCCACCCCCCGGTGATTCGAAGTTCCAGAGGCTGCTGCGTGGCGGACGTCTTGTGCTCATTGAAATACCGCGTGTATTCGTTTAGAAGATTGACAATTTGTGTCTCAACCTTGTTGAGGTGAATCTGCGGGACGGAAGAGCTCATTTGACGCAACAGTTGCAATGTCCTAAACATAAAAATATTTTTCAGGCTGTGAAATTTCTTTTCCATTCTATATCTACACCTCGTTACTCAAACTTCACCTTCTTTCCCTGGAACTTGACGTTTTTCAGCGCCTCCTCGGCCTTCCGCTTGGCCTCCCACGACGGATGCATTTTGTCAGCCACAGATGGCTTGCGCGGCTTCTCCTCGTCCTGCTTTTTCTTCTCCTCGTCTTGCTTCTTTTTCTCGGCTCTCTTCCTCACCCGTTCCTCGTACGCAAGACGCTGCTTCTCTCTCTCAGATTGCACCCGCTCGCGCTCCTTCTTGACGTGGTTCGCATTCTTGCCGTACTTTTTCTCCCAGATTTTTTGGCGGGCCCGCTGTCCCCGTCTGTTCTTGCGCTCCTTAGCCAGCTTCTTCATGTCTTTTTCGGCCTGCTCCAGCTCATCCTCGTCCTCGCCGCCAGAATAGTAACCGCCGGCCAGAGCAGGCAGCTGCAGCTCACTAAAGAAGTCGTCGTTGTCTAGTTTTTTGCGCTCTGCCTTTGCCGTCTCGAAGTCCGGCTGCTCGTCGTCAGACTCGCTTGCCTGTTCGCTAGGCTCCTCGTCCGTGAGCTGGTTGTAATCTACCCCTTCTTCAAGCTCGCCCTCATCCTCGTCCGACGACCCGGCCACCATAGACTTGTAGGTTGAATAGATCGTGTCCAATTTCTCATCGTCAGAGCTCTCAGTGTCCTCAGAAACGCTCGCTTCGTCAGACTCGTCATCAGAACTAGCAGACTCGTTTTCCACCGTTCTTTGCTCAATTTCGCTCCGTTTGGCAGTCTCAGGTTTCTTTTCCCTCTTGTCAACACCAAGAACCAGCTTGAAGTTATGTTCTGTCTGCTGCACCACCTCTTTGACTGTGTTTTTGTTGAATAACTTAGATACAAGATTATTCAGTTCTGTCTCGTACGTGTGCCCTTTAAGCTTCTCACGGTCTGCCCAAAACGAATCTGGCGGGACCTCGCGCACCTCTTCACGGTGGAATATCTTGGACCCCAGCTTGGTCAGTTTCTGTTTTATCACAGTGTCTAATTCGTCCTCCAGCTTCTCATACAATTTGCGGTCTTCTGGCCTCGTGGTCTTGTTCTTAAGCACCTGCTTAATCTGCCCGCCCAGAAGCCGCTCTAATTTGGAATATGCCGAATGGTATTTGCGTTCAAATAGTTCTCTTTTCAATTGTTTGATCATCTTCAGTGCTTCGTCCTCGGGTAGCGTCAGGAGCTTCACATGGTGAGCATTTTTGGACTTTGCCAGTTTTCGAGAAAGAGGAAACCGCGGAGGATCCAGATTCTCGTACTTGAACTGCAGCAAATCCAATTTTCCAATAAGGTTCTCTTTCATGCCGTCTAGAGAAAAATTGAAAAAAAATTGGCACAGCCAAAACTAAAATTACAGACCCTTTTTGGTAAGCTTGTCGATTTCGGGCTTGTAGGAGTCCAGCTTCTTCAAATAGTTCTGGATAGTCTTGATGCACTGCTTGCGCTTGGCTCTGAGGTCCTGGTTGTCGTAGATCTCCACCGAGTCCAGTTTCATCAACAGCTTCAACAAGCTCTCGTTGAAGTACAGATACTGGTATTCAAACTTCTGTTTATAGGACACGTCCGATTTCTTTGCAGACTTCTTTCCTTTCCGTTTGGATGGGCCTGGTTTGGCGATTTCCTGCTCCACGGCCTCAATGTACTTGTCTATCTCCGGAACGTAGTTGGTCTCGAAATCGCGCAAAACGGCGTCAATGTCCTGCTGCGCCTGCTGCTCCTGGCTCAGATTTGGCTGCTCGGGTCTTTGCAACTTGGACCTCTTCGACTTCTTTCTCTTCTTTGGCTTCGGCTGGGCAACAAGCGACCTGCTTGCTAGCAAAGCCACAGCGAGCGACAGGCTGCCGTAGAAAAGCCAGCTCTCATTTTTCTGGAGAGCATGCCATGCATTCCGCACGTGCTCGTTTTGCAAAACTGTTTGTGCGACAGAACTTTTGCCGACACTGTTTATCAAATCCTGGAGTTGATTCATGGGAAAAAATAATAAAAAATTATTTTAATTAATGAACGTTGATAGAAGAAGAAATTTGGGGCCTGCGAATGTCAAGCCGCTGGTTTTCGCCGAGTCGAAGCCGCCTGCACAGCACATAGATTCAAAGATTTTTTTGGAGACCGGACTCATACAAAATTGCAGCGGATCGTCGTACTTGGAGAACGACAAAACCATCATAATCACGTCTATCTACGGACCTCGTCCAAACTTTACAAGATCGTTCAACGACCAGGCCAGCTTGAAAGTGGGCATTGAGCTGTCAAAGTTTTTACCACTGGACAACCTGAAAGACAACAGAAAGAATATTACTCCAGATAAGGAGAGACTCATTGCTTCGCTGGAATCGTTTATGCTCTCCAACTTCCAGAGTTTAATCCTTCTGCAAAACTACCCCAAATCCTCTATCGAGATCTTTGTGCAGGTCGTGGCGCTGAACCCTGCCCATTCGCTGGTTTACACGCTCAAGAACATCATAAATGGCGTGAGTGTTGCTTTGGTAGACTCTGGTCTTAATATTCGGTCCGTGGCCTCGTGCGGGTACTCAGGCGCGGCAGAGCACGAAATGGCGGTCAATTTTAGCGGCCAGGACGAGATTTTGGGCATCTGGAGCGACTTTACGGTGTTCGACGAGTCGTTTGACTTGGCCATTGACACTTGCGAAAAGGACTCTCTCCAGCTGCGAAAAGAAATCAACGGCTACCTGCTACAAAAAGCTACAGCCAAACAGTAAGCATTCATACATTAATTCAGTTCATAAGCGGGCGGGAACGTTTCTCTTGAACACACGCGCGTCCACTCCTCGTGCACGTTTCTCGTTGTCCTGCTGATTCACCAGACTGACCATCGGCTCCAGCTTCAGCGAAATGTTGTATAGCTTGTCGTCGTCCGGGAGTTGCTCCCACATATCATAGAAATAAGTCCATAATTCGTCGATTTTTTCAAAATGGTAGGCTTTGGCGTTGAACTTGATCACCTCCTGGATGGTGCGGTAGATGCTCAACCGTTTGCCGAAATTCACAAGATTGCGGTTGTTGTGTAGGTAGTCTGAGTTTCCGTCGGTGAGGAACCGCAGGTCCGACAAGTACATGCCCAAAAACGGCAGACACGGCTCTGAGTCTTCGTTCACAAATTTCAGGATGCTGCGGTACTCACTGTAGTTTTTTCCGATTGACATCAGCTGGTCCATCTTCTCGAAGTTGGCCACCAGGTGTTTGGGCACAAGTACCCAGGTTTTCTTCAGTCGGCTGATTGACGTCGAGCTGAGCCCGGAAATAATCGCCGTCATGCTCGAGTAATTTCTGAGTTTTAGCAGCTTGTCGGCGACAATAATAAAATATTTGATGTTCTCTGCTCTGGCCTGGATATCACGCTGACGCAAGATCATGTAGATGACAAAATGCGTGATAACATTGCAATTGCGCACAAAATTGGCGATGCTTTTCGAGCCAACCGGCTCAGAGTGCTTGAAAATGCGGCTGAAGCGGTACGACCGCGCAAGCAGGTCAAACTTGTCGATCTTGTGGAAGAGCTCGAACTGGATCAGCGTGATCTGGCGCGCAAACTCCATCGAGTCGATGTCTCGCAGCCGCAACTTCGTCGTGTTGCGCAGATTCTTGCCCAGCATCAGCGGCACAGGCGGCCGGCCTTCAAACGGCTTCGGCTCCGGGTTGCCGTGGCCAAACTCAGCAAACCACTCATCCTGCGTCTTCATCGCCATCACCAGCCGCCCAAGCTGCGCAAGCTTTGCATCCACATTGTTGCTGTCGACAAAAACGTCCCATTTTGTGCGCAGCTCCGAAGAACTGTACTGCACCAGCCACGCGGTGCTGAACAGCTTGGCGAATGTGCGCAGCACCTCGTCGCGCTGCCGCTTGAGCTTCTTCTCCACCCATATGCTGTACTCCTCGTAGCTCAGCCCCTCGGGCATCTGGACGTTGTATCTGTCCATGAGCGCATCGAAAAAGGCCACCGGCGTCATGAACGTGACAAACATGGCCAGCATGGTCTCCTTGAACTCGTCGTCGTTGTCGTGCGTCGGGTTCACCAGCCGCGACACCAGCCCTCCCGCAGGTCCGCCCTTGATGCCGTTGATGTCGAAAATGACCGACTGCTCCTCGTCGTCAGCGTCCAAGAACCACGGCAGCTCCGTCTCGGTGTCACGTGACTTGCGCCGGCCGTAGCTGTACTCTGACTGGCTCAGCGAGGAGATCATGGTGTTGTGGCGTTCGGCGACAAACAGCGACGCGACGCTAAAGTCTGTGTTCATGAGCCGCGTGCAGTAGTTGAGAATCGACTGGCGTTCTTCTTTCAGCTGCGTCGTCGACATTATGATGAGGTCAAACTGCTGCAACGCCTTGGAGATCGTCGCACGCAGTTTCAGGTTCGAGTCGTACAGGTACTCGCCGTCGTTGAGGTCTCTGAAGTCCTTTTCGTTGAGGTTGGCCACGAGGGCGCGCGAAAACTGCTCTGTCTTGAGCGACAAGATAGTCTTGTCGTAGAACATTTCTTCCTCTTTCATGCCCTCAAATACCTCTGGGTCGTCGACGGTGATGTTCTGTGCGTCCATGATAAGGTCGCTGAGCGTGTCGTGGAGCGACTGTTTGAGTTCGACAAATTCTGTGAGCACTGGCTCGAGCTGCTTGGACGTGGTTTCGTAGAAAAGCCGGTTCGCGCTTTCCGGGTCGTCGTCCTCGGCAACACGCTCGTTGCGCAGCCGTTCCTTGCGCGCGAGCCGGTTGACCATGATGAAGATGGTGAAGTCGATCGACTCGAGGATGTTGAGGAAACGGTTCAGCGACGGCACGCTATGGTAGATGAGCGTGACGATGTTGAGGTTGCGGTCTTCAATGAAGTTCTTGTATTTGACGTCGCGCGGGATCTGCGTGCTGAGCACCTGGACCACGTTTTCGAGGATCTCGCACGCCTTAGTTTTATAGTCGGTCAAATACTCGATGGCCTCGTCGTCGAGAAGAACGTTGTTTTTGTGCGAGTGCGGGTCGATGAACAGGCTCTCGGAGCTGTGCAGAGCGCTGCCGAGGTCGTCGAACGGGTTCGCAAAATTGCCCGCGTGGAAACGGCCCTTGAAGAAGCGCGGGTACACCAACGGCAGATTTTCTGCGTCCACCTGGTTCGTATACCGTAGCCGCAAAAATGTCTCCTTGAGAGAGCTCGCACGCTTGATGAGCTTGACGGCATCGCGCTCAGCGCGACGCAAAAACGTCTCGGACCCGCGCGAAGTCTGGCTGCCGTGGTCTAGCTCGTCTGTGCTGCTGAGCTCCTCGTCGGCCGCGTCGTCGCGGCCCAGATAGTACTGCGAGTGCTTCGAACCGACAAAGTGCAGGTTCCCGTTGATAGCCAGCTGTGACAGCGAGCTGGTGATCTTGTGCAGGTTTTCGCGTACGCCGTCGGCAACGCCGTTGCGCTCGAGGTCCTTGGCCCCCATGTTGCTGGCCAGATGAAATAGCGTGACGGTCTCGGAGATGCTGTTGAGATGCACGAGAAACAGCTCGCGCGAGTTCTTGCTGATCGCTTCCAGACACATGTTGACCAGATACCGGAACTTTTTGTACAGGTCTGGCCAATTGGTGACGTCCATGGGCGAGAAGTAGAACATGTCTGGGCTGTGCCACAATTTGCCGTTTGTGTCGGTGAGACAGTCGACGATGGTGTCTCTGTTCTGCGGCTGGTCGTATGTGCGTTCCGCCTGCGACTCGGAATCTGCCGCAGTCTCCTTTGCGTCGATCGGCACCACATCCAGCCCGTTGAACCTGGACAGGTCAGTCTTTTCGAGCGCCGAGCCGTGGTCGACGTAGTCGGCACTGATCAGCGGCAGCTCTTTGGCGTACACGTTCAGCGCGCTATTGTGGTACACAAACTCGTCGTCCTGGGTGATCTCGGGCACCCAGACGGGCAGGAAGTTGAAGCTCGGCTGCGACGTCGATTGCGAGAAGTACGAGTTGATTTCCTCGGCAGACGCCATTGTGACCGACTGCGAGCGGTCGCCGGACCGCGTGCTCTGGAAGCTCTCTCTGTGCGGGGTCTGGGCCGAGGCGGTGGACGAGAAGGAGATATTTTTAGGGACATTGAGCGACTCGAGCGTCCTGCGCTCGTCGCGAACTGTGGACACCGACGGCTGCAATGGTGTGCCCTGCTGGATGATGCGCGTGTGCGAGGGCGGGAACCACCCACGTGTGACGTTTCCGATCGGGTCGATAAGGATACCGTCCCACCACCTGGAGTTTGGGGTGTTGAGCACGTACACGATGTCGTCGACCATAAGACTGAGCAGGGCCGGGTCATTCTGGCCGTCAAAGTACCGTGTCACCGTCGCCACGCACACGGGCGTCACGGTGGCGCGACTGGGCTTGTTTGCCGCTGGTTCGTCCCCCATTGGGTGTGTGGTGATAAATAGGAGATGCGATAAAAAATTAATTTACTGTCAATAGAAAATCGGCCGTGCTATTTACTCGCATTTCTAATCTTGCATTGCTATGGACCAGGAGACAGACCGATTGCTCAGCTCGCCGAAACAGCAGTACGTGGGCGGGGATGGCCGACACGGCCCGCTCAGCCCCAGAATGCCGCTCGACGACCCAATGGTCGATGCGTATCTCAAGGACGACGTGTTGGAGGACGTGATTGCGGTTCGCCAGACCGAGCACAGCACGGCCGAACGCGGCACCTGCGCGGCCAGCGACAGCGACGAGGACCTCGACCAATCGGACATGGACCTCGTGCTGGAGAATCTGCGAGACCATCGCAGGCTGGTATGGCACAAGAGACCGTCGGTGTTCATGATCTGCGTCGTGGTGTTCATCACGGCATTCGTACTAGGCATCCAGCAGGGCCAGGAGCTCACCCTCACGTTTGACGGCGCGTGCCACTACTACAACAGCAAGCATCCGGACGGGATGATCAGCTGCGGCTCGGCAGCAAGCCAGCAGCTCGGCACGCGCATCCAGTGGTGGCAGAACCTGATTGGTGGCGTCAGCACCGTTCTCGTGAGCGTCAAGATGGGACACCTGAGCGACGTGTACGGACGCAAGCCGCTGCTCGTGTACAACATCCTCATCTTCGTGGTGTCCGGGTGTCTGAAGAGCCTGATTTTCGGAGCAGACGAGGCATGGTTCACGCCGGCGCGGTATCTGGCGGTGCATTTCCTGGGCACGCTGGCCGGCTCGCTGCCCGTCACCATGGGGCTCTCCAACAGCTATTTGATCGACGTTGTCGATGAAACGCAGCGGGCAACGTACATGGCTATTCTCGTGGCGTTTTTCTACATTGGGCTCACGCTGGGCCCAATGACTGGGGCGTTTGTGCCGCTGCCGATGTTTCAGATCTACGCGCTGTCTGTGCTGGTGCAGGCACTGGCTCTCGTGCTCGTAGTGTTGTTTCTGCCGGAATCGCGCTCTCGGAAACTGCGGCGTCGGTCCAGCAGAAGAATGTCTTCCATCAGTGCTTCCAAGCCGGCCATCGGGGTTGGATCGTCGCTGCGCCTGCTGTGGATCACCAGACGCGACGCGAGCGGCAACATTGACTGGGATGCGCGCTGGACGGTCGTGAAGCTCCTCGTCGTCGAAGTCCTCGTGTTTTCTGCCACCATGGGAGCAGGCATTGTCTGGGCGATCTACGGCAAATTCAAATTCCAGTGGACGTCCAGAGACCTCAGTTTCTGTCTCGGGCTCGCGATGTTGTGCCGAGCAAGCGTCCTGCTCGTGTTCAACCCGTGGTTCTCCAAGAAACTCGCCTACCACTTCCGCAAGGAGACCACCATGATCGACGCAACCGACAAGCTGGCCTTGCTGCTCGCCGTCTCCATGAATAGTGTCGGCCGACTATTGATGATCTGCGCCGCGTCGCCGTCGCTGTTCCTGGCCAGCTTCCTGTTCGAGGGATTTGGGTCCATTCTCGACCCTGTGCTTCACTCGACGGTGCTCAAGTACAACCAGGCACCCGACCGCAACGGTGAGCTGTTCGGCTGTTTTGCGCTGATACGAAGCACACTCAGCGTGGCCGCCCCGACCTTCTTCCTCACCGTGTACACTCTGACGCTGAAAAGCGACCCAAAAGTCGCTCTATACATCACCGAGGCCCTGATGCTTGCGTCTTTGGCATTGGTGCTATCTCTCAGATAGTTTATATTCTTCTAATTTCTCCCGCTCGATCTCTTGCTGTCGTTTCCGTAACGCCTCGCCTTCCTCGCGGTCTACTATCAGCAAAGGAACGCGCGGCTCCTCTGCCCGGCCCGCAAAAACACGCTCTCTGGCCGCCTCGTCGTGCGTCGGCTGGTACAACAAATGCGAAAACGACTCCGGCTCCGTCATCGTGATCGGCTCCGGCGGCTCCTCGGGCTCCTGCACATACCCCAGATATGGCGACGGCGGCGGCGACTGCAACTCCACGCGGCGTTCCGGGGGTTCGAGCCGGGCAGGCACTTCCAGCAGTGACTCTGAGCGCATAGAGTTCTTGCGCGAGTAGGCAACCCGAATTCCCTGGCTCTGCAGCAACTGGTACACCTTCTGAGCTGTCTCGAGCGTGTCAAAGATGACGATTATCCGACGCAGAGAACGCAGCACAGAAACCGAGACGGGTTTGCCCTCGGTACCCCACTTCTGCAAACCCGCAAGAAACTCATCTAGAATATCGTCGTTCGCCTCGTCCAGCAGATACTGATCGGTCACCACGAGCGTGTTGGTCACCATGAATTAATAGCACAGCCGTAAAAAAAATAAAAAAATAAAAAAAATTCAAAAATATTCAAAAATATTGAAAAATAGCACATTTTTATTAGTAGCACACTATTTTCTCCTCTTGGAATCGCCCCCGTTCTGGTTCTCCTTCCCCCGCTTCAGCTTGTTCACCTTCTTCTCCTTACGCCCCACAATCGAGCGAGCCTGGTCCTCGTCCAGAGCCAATTCCACCAGCCCCTTCTCGAACTTGGTCAGCCTCACTTCCGGAGTTTCGTCCTTGGCAGGCTTCTCCTCCTCGCCAACGTCCTGCTCGCTGAATATATGCTCGGCAATATAAATCGGCAGTCCAGGCGACTCCAGCAGTTTCAATTGGATGGTCTTCAATGGCTGTTTCTCGAAATGCTGTGTGAGAGCCTGGACATTGTCCACGATGTTGTCAAGCGGCTGGCGGACACTGCCCAGGTTGAGGGTAAGATTCACCCCCATTGGAGCAACGTAATGGACAGAGTTAATCATTTTCGACACCTGGTTGGCCAACGTGGTCACCGAGAACACGTTTTCTTTGGTTTTGAGTCTGATCGGTAGCGGAAGTTTGGAGGTCGAGTAGAAAATCTTGCCCAGCAGCTTCGGCAGAGCAGTGATCAGGCTCTCGTCACTCAAAAACAGGTCGTACTCTTTCTGCAACTTTCTTCTGGCCTCGTAGCTCTTGTAGGCTCCCTTGAGCTCAGAAGCAGAGATAATCTTGGCAAGATGCGGGATGTTCTCCTGCTCAATCTTTTCCAGAGTATCAGCGTCGATCTGACCGTCCTTGACAAAGACACAGACCTTGAACTCGTTCTCGAGATCGTGCACAGGATGAGGAACCGCCACAGTCGTAGGCTTGAGCACCTGCTTTTTGCTAAAGAATTTGACACTGGTCAGCTGCATGTACAAACTGGCGTCGTCGTCGTCGAAGAGCTGCGGCTTGTCAGGTTTCTGCGATTCCTTCCACTTGATCAGCTCGGAAACGGCCTTCTTCACAGCGACATCTTTCACAAAAACACCCTTCTGGACCTTTGGCTCTGTGTTCACCACTGTTCCAGTAACTTTCTTGCCCTTCTTGGCTGCGCCAGCGGTCTTCTTGGTCTTCTTTGGTGGCATGCCTCTAGATCTAAAAAATTTAAAAAAATTAGAAAATATTTCACGTATAAATCGTCCCGTCGATAATAATATTTCACCTGTTCTTTTTATTCAATGGTGAGTATGGTTCCGTGCAATGCGCTAACAATTAGGGAAAACGCAAGACAAAGGCCGCTCCAGTTAAAAAGGTGAAACAGAAGCTCGACACACAGTTTTCGTGTCTGTTTTGCAACCACGAAAAGTCGGTAAATTGTACTATGGATAAGAAAATCAACATTGGCTCATTATCATGCAAAGTCTGTGGCCAGTCATTCCAGACGCCAATAAACTCACTCTCGCAGCCGATTGACATCTACTCGGACTGGGTGGACGCATGTGAGGCGGTTGCCGAGCAGGAAGCTGGCGATCAGAAGCAGGAGGATGAATACGACTAATATCTAATGTACAATATATTAAGTTATCTATTTTTTAGATTTGGGTTTGGGCTTCTTGTCCTTTGGCGCTTTACGAGTTCGGCGCGGAGGCGGGATTCGGGCAAGAGGCTCTGCCGGTGCAGCCGCGCGGCCTGTCTGCCGCGACGTACGTCTTGGTAAAATTTCTGGCTCTGGTTCCGGAGTACTGCTCTTTAGCTTGCGTCTTTTTTCCACCTTGAGCTCTGGAACAGGCTCCTCAACAAATTGCTGCGCCTCGTCAACCAGTTCCTTCAGTTCTTTGGCTTTCTCCTCCTCGATGAAAAACTCGGCTTCCTCCACCAGGTCTTTCACCGCCTTGGGCAGAGTAGCAGGAGGCGGGTTGCTCAGCTCGCCCCGTTTCTGCTCCAGCTCATACGAGAGCACGCGGCCGCTACGCGTCGACATTCCACTGCTGGTGATCTTGATTGGCGACTTAGCACGGTACAGCCTGTCGCCGTTGGACGACGGCCGCGACTTTGGTTTGCGCGAAGTCTCAGGGTCGGAAACCACACGCCGTTGTTTCTTTGAACTCTCGCTGTCGCGCGGTTCTGAGCTGTGGCGCTTTTGAGAGCGACCTCTCGTCCGTCTTGCAGGCGAAGAGTCCCTGCTACGCTCAGACTCCGACTGCGTCTCTGCGGTCAAAGGAGGCACGTCGCCCAAGGACAAGGCTAGAGGTTCTGGCTTGACGGTGATTTGGGATTCTGCTGCAGGAGATTCTGTTGCAGGAACATGGATCACGGGAACGTCTTCAGACTCGTTGGTGTCAACTCTTTCTGGAACATCTGCGTCGGAAAGTTTTGGAGAGGCCGCTGGTGAAGTTTCCGAAGAGGGCTTTGGGGAAGCCTCCGGAGAAGCAGGGTCAGGCCTGACGGTGATAGTTTGCACTGGTTCCTCATATTCTTCAGGTACAGGCTGGTCCTCAAGAGCCGTCTTCTCGTCCGGCTTTTGCTCTAGCTCCACTTCCGTCTCGGCGTCTGCAGGAGTCTGTTCTGCAACCTCTTCTGGCTCTTTTGCTTCTCCTGCCTCCTCTGTCTGCTCCAGCTCCGCATCATGCTCATATGGCTCATTGTCAGATGCGCTCGGAGAAACGTCGGCTAGCGTCCCCGAAGCAAAGTCTGCGAGCAGTCCAAGGAAGCCGCGTGTTGGAGAAGGAGATTCTGGGCGCGAACCTGCAACTTGCGAGTCAGAAACAGGACTAGAATCGTCATCTGCAGGCGTAGGGGATGCTGTTTGCGCTTGTGGTTGTTCCTTTGGACTTTCAAGAGCTTCAGGGGCTTCTTCGGAACTTTCCTCCGGAGCTTCTATATCCGGTTCCTCTGTACCGTCTGATTCTGCCTCTATTTGCACCGAGTTTTCTTCTGCAGTCTCTGCTGCCAAAGTTTCGCTTGGCTCCTCTTCGGACTCCGCTGCAGGGACGTGAATAATTTCCGTCTGTTCCTCTGGCTCTGCCGGCTCTTCCTCACGCTCTTCCTCATCTTTATGCTCTGTCGTCTCGACAGCGTGCTCTGTTTGTATTTCTGCTGGCAGTTGCGGCTCTTCTGTTTTTTCTTCCTCAGGAACCTCATCCAGCTGCTCTCGTGCTTCCAAATCCTCTCCTGCCTCTTTTTCACGGTAGCTCTTGTCTGCAACTTCCTCGGGCTCAAACCGATCTTCAATTGGTTCCACCTGTTGCTTGTCCTCAAACTGCTGTTTTTCGCTAACCTCAGATACATCCCTCCGGTCGACATCACTCTCCATCTCCATCATCGCGCCAGAGACAAAATCTCTCAGAGAGCTGAAAAATCCGGCTGGCTCAGCATCTGCAACCGGTTGAGGTTCGAGGTCTGAAACATCCAACTGGGACTTTTCATTTGCAAACTGCATTTCCATTTCCTCGTGCTTCTGATCGTCCTCCGCCTCTTCCTCTAACTGCGTCTTTTCTTCTTCCTTCTCCTCTTCTAACTGTTTCTCCTCTGGTTCTTTCTCCTTTTCTTCCTTTTTTTCATTCAACTCGTCCTTCTCCTCCTCCTCCTGCTCCTCCCCCTCTGGATGAACACTAATAACAGCCGTGGCTTCGGCCTCCTCTGGGGCCTCATTCTTCTCCTCCGTCTCCGTGACATCAACTTCCGGCGTCGAGATATCCATCATCGCCTCCGACGCAAACTGCTCCAGCGTTCCAAGCAATCCCGTCTGCACTTTGGCGCGCTTCGGCTCCTGCTCTGTCTCTGCCTCTTCGTGCTTCCGTTTGCCTGCCACCTCCTCGTCGTAGTCCTCCATAATACCCTGCTCAACCTGGTCAGAGGCCAATGACTCTGCAGGCTCTGGCTCCATCAGTTCCTCGGAGTCTGCATTCTCATCGTCGTAGTACACTGTTTGATTCGCAAGTACCGACTCTGTGTCGTCGTCTGCCTGCGTCGTGTTCAGCAAAGCCGTCGCATACGCCGCCTGGTCAATAGAGTCGTCGATCGACGCGTCGCCGGCGTCGTTCTCGATCACCGATGATTCGGCCACCACCTCAATCGCAGGCTCGTCGCCAGACTCGAGGTGTTCGACCGCAGAGTCCATCGCCGTGTCGTATGCCGTGTTTAGATACGTCGATTCGGCGTCGTATTCCTGCGATGCCTCGGTCTCAGCCTCCGGCGCAGTCACAAGCACGGTGGTCTCGCCCTCCGTAGCCGTCTCCATGTTTGTCTCCATCGCTGTCTCATCAATTTCAATGTTCGTGCTCTCTGCATCCATCGCATTGGACTCGGCCTCTTTCTCCGCGTCAATCTCGGAGTCTGGCTCCACAAAATGCACAGACTTCTCGGCACTCTCAGACACTATTGGCTCGCTCTCCTCGCTGGCCTTGTTGTGCACGTCGAACGCGCCCGACAAAAGGTCCAATAGACCAGGGTTCAGTTTTGGAGACTTTGGACTTGACACTCGTTTCGGCAACTCCACTGGCGGAGGAATTTTGTGTTTCTTGGTTGGAGCAGGCGGCTCAGATTCGGTTGTGTCCATAATAGCAGTTTCAAACGCTTCTGCAATCTCCGATTCCTCAGCGTTAGCTTGCTCAGATTCGCCCGCTTCATGAACTTCCTCCTCAGCTGCTTCCGTCTCTCCTGGCTCTTCCGGTTGTTCTATTTCCTCCGCTTCTGCTGTCTCCTCAGCCTTCACCTCTATGCGAGTGGTTTCGTCAACGACATCGTCTTCGTAGACACTTGTCTCCTGTTGAGCTAGAAGCGCGATCTGAGTCCAGTCTGGAACTTCGGTTGGCTGCTCATTTTCGTGGTAGGAATAATAAATAGACTCGTTCGCAACGGGCTGGTTCAATATGCTATCTGCCTCAGACATAATCTGGTCGATTTCCTGTAGCTCCAAAGGTTGCTGCATCTGCGGCTTGCCAGACGGGCTCTGGGAGACTTGGGAACCAATTTCATCTTCAACAGACTCTTGCACGCTTTCTTGTTCACTCTCTTGTTCACTTTCCTGTTCACTTTCCTGTTCCTCTTCACTCAGCTCCTCGCTTTCCTCAACACTCTCCTCTGCCTGACTCTCCCCAATTTCGCTCTCCTCCTCGTTACCTTCGCTGTAAACCTCATTCTCGCCGCTCTCCCCTTCACTCTCGCCATAATGGCTCACCACATAGTTGCTTATTGGAGGAAGTCGCTTGCCTGCAAACCGGTCCGTCATTGGCTGGTCTTCATAGTCCTGCGGCTCTTCTTGCTCCGACTGCTCGCTTTCAGAGCCAAGTTCAATCACCTCAATGGAATTGTCAGAATGTGCGCTCTCATTTAGCTGTATGTCAGATTCTGCTTCTCCTTCGTCATTCTCTTCCTCTTTTTCTTCTTCCTCTTCCTCTTGCTCCTCCTCTTGCTCCTCCTTATTCTTCTCCACCTTCGGTTCTTCCTCAGGCTCCTTCACCTCCTTGCTTTCACTAACTTCCCGAAGCAATTGCGCAAGCTTGGCCACCCGACTTTCGTCCTCCTCAAGCCTTTTCAGACTCTCGCGCTCGGCTAGGTACTCCTTGTGAATCTGCTCGTACAATTCGCGCTCCTCGCGCGCCGAAGCCGCCAAATACCTCGCATAACGCTTTTTCGACTCGCGGTACCAGCTGAAATCGTCCTTGCGTGTTCTCGGAATGCGCTTCAACGGCACCTCTGTTGCGGCGCTCTCTTTGCGAAATATGCTCCTCAATGACTTTCCGCTATTTTGTTCTTTCTCTCTGTGTACCTCTGGGGCCTCCTGCTCCGGCACAGGGTCTTTTATAGGGATGTTGGCCCGCTCGGCCAGCGTTTTCCAGTACTCGATATCCTCGGCAACAGACGGCTCGGGCAATCTCACCTCCACAGATGGATTGTCGCCGTATATTCTCGCTAATGCCCTGCTCAAAAACGGGTTCAATTCCGGATTTGCAGCGACCCGTTTGGGTTTATCTTGCGATGGCATTTGGTAGTAAATAAAATAAAGAAAATAATTTCGAACGCGGGTCGATCGTCTTTATTTTTTATTTTGAAATATCTACTCTTTTGATCTTGATGATATGGACCAATTAGATGCGCCGATTCCGCTCGAAATAGGGTACTACGACCCGTTCTCGCTTTACGCGCACCTCAAGAAAGACCTTGAGACCATCACACGGATTGATAAGCTCCATTGGAAGCCAGGTCCCGCCAGCTCGGTGCGCACCCTCAGTAATATAAAACTCAACTACGTCCAGTCCACAGACAATAAATATCTCAATTTCATTTTCATCAGCAGCACCAGCATAGACGAGTACCGCGCGCGAGTGCGGCCTGTGGTCAAACAATGGCTCAACAACGTCAAGTCGGCCAAGCCGACGTCTGTCTACTTCATAATTTTATACGAGAACACCTCGCACGTTTCGAGGGCAGAAAAACTGCTCAAAACTAACCTGCTGAACAAGCTGAAAACGGACTTTGTCGACGAAATGCTCACTTTCGACAACATTTTCAAAATCAAGTCAAGTTACCCGTCTGCGGTCGAGAAGAGGGAAGCCTGGGCCGGCCTGGCCAATTCGGTGAAAATAGGGCTTGTCGAGTCAATTGGCCATCGACTCGCGTACTATCGTTCGCGCGACACGCTAGACAGCATGAACGAACTTGCCCATCTATTTATGAGCATTGGACAGTTGGAGGACGCGCTGTATTGTTACAAGGATATGTTTGCAAAAGTTGATAAACTAGACCTCGACGAGGGGATTGAAAGCTGTTCATTTAAGGACCTGCCACTTGCCGACAGCGCGCCAGACATTGATTACAAGTCCAGGTTTAAGCTCAAGGCATTTTTCTACAAGCAGTCGGTGACCATTTTGCGCAAAACCGCGACAAGCGAGGCTCTCATGATTCGTACCCAGATGGAATGGATGCAGGTGCTCTCGCGTTTTATTGAGTCGCTCGACGAGAGCTACAAGAAGAACGAGATAGCGGTGGTTTTAATCACCGACTTTCTTAACAACGCACAGCTCCAGAAGCTACTGGGCGGTGCCGAGCGAGACCTGGCCGAGCTGTACGAGAAACTGGGTGACATCCGCATTTTGAGACGCAACGAGCTGATAAAACTCGCGCATTGCAAGGGTTACGTGCTTGCTGGTTCTTTGGTGGACATTCCGATGCATTCTGAGAAATACGAGCCGTTAGACGACGCCGTAAAGAGCATCCTAGAGTCAGAAAGCAAGTTCCAGGAGTACGCCATAGACGAGACGAAAAAAGTGATCGAAGAATATTCTAAAGCACAGTCGCGGCCGCGCACCGTCGACACGTTATCGACCGAGCTGGCACTAATATACTTCCACAACATGAAGAAGCTGGAAACGTCTCTGGAAATTTTGAACGACTCGTTCACCTACTTCAAAAACTCCGAATGGAAGTACATTACACTGGGCATCCTGAAGATATTCATCGCCAATCTTGAGCAGTTGAGTGCAACGTACGAGGATGTGCTCCCCGTGCTGTTGACTTCGTATTTGGAGCTTGTCGCCAAAGACGAGCCGTTTGAATCCGACAAGCTGTCCAAGATCCTCGACAACCTGACCGACCCGGTGGTTTTTGAGTCCACCGACCTGTTTGAGTGCGACCTTGCTCCCTGCATTGACCCGGCCGGCGTCGATACGTACGAGCTGGGAGTGCGGATCACCAGCAAAATCGTGCTGCCCGTGGACGAGATTGTGGTGAATTTCGAAAACACGCAGTTCCGGCTTGGCAGCTGCTGTCTGGAGAAGCACAACAATTATAAGTTGGAGTCAAAGGACCTGGTGTGTGGCGATTTGGAAGCTCGCAGCATCGTGGTACGGTCTGGCAAGCTGGAAATACGCAAAACACTCGACTCGCGTATTTTTGCATACCCCATTGAGCAGTTCTACAAAAACGGTCAAGTTCTTCAAAACACCGTCATAGATGCCGTTGTTCCACGAGTTAGAGACCTCAATAGGGACGAAATTATGCTCGTCGCCAGAGTTGGCTCTGAGCAGCTCCCGCGTTGCGAGTTTGTGTTCCACAAGACAGATATCGACCGAATGGTACCCAAGGCAGAGTATGTGGTTGAGAGCAACGGAAAGATTGTTGAAACGGAGGTGGAAAATGACGTGGATCAGCTGGTGTTTAAGTGCAACTGCTCGTTTTCTCCCGGCTCGACAGTGACGGTGCGAATTCCGTACTTTTTCCCGCCAGAGGTGTCAAATACGATCGTCCCCTTGTCCTTTGGGCTGGTCTTTGGCGACCATTCTGTGTACGTGACCAAATACCTGGACACCCAGCTCCAGATCGCCGTCTCTGTGCAGGACATCTTCAAATCGGCGCAGCTTTTCTCTAATTATTCCATCAACTCGCCGATCCACAACCGCCCTGTCAGGGTTCAGAAGGTGGATCTCACGTCGCAGAACTCGAAGGTGGTCACGTGGAAGCAGCCGCGCAACATCATTGCATTCAACGACCAGGGAACGACCTTTTTCTACAAGATCGAGAGTCTTAGCGATGAGAGTCTGAACCTGCAGATTGACTACAATGACATTGAGGACGAGATAGTTGTTGGACTTGAGAAAATGTTGGAAAAACAGATTTTGAGCGAGGAGCCGGAACTAATCAAATACTCGAATATTTTGCGCACATTTTTCAGAGCACAGAAACCAAAGCTCAACCATTACTCTTTGACGAATTGCATCAAAACTGACCCGTTTGAGACCAGACACCACCAGAAAGTCCTCTCGCAATTGCATCCTGCCGACGCCCAGAGTCTTGCCGACAGGCTGCGGGGCTTCTTTGGCCGCAGCTACGATATTTCTCCCGATCTGCAACAAGAGTTCATTTCCGCGGCTTGGAAACAGTTGAACATAGTGGTTACGCTCCCTGTGATCAACACAATTAACATTGTCGAGTTCCGGTTTGCCAAGCAGCTGCAGTATCTAGTGTGCGAACCGATTCACACACGCTTGTCGCTCCACGTTATCCTGTTCAAGTTGGAAGAAAAGGAGAACAAAAAAGTGCGGTTCCAGAACGAGCCGGAAATCCCAAAGAACATCAACCTCAAGCTGGATCTTGTGGAAAACGAGAACAACTGGCTTATCGCAGGACTGAAAAACTTTGACCTCGAACTGGACCTCCAGAACGACAAAAGTGCCGCCTACGAGTTTGATCTTGTTCTCACGCCGCTGCGTGTGGGTAAACTGGAACTGCCGCGGGTCGAAATCAGAAACAAGTCTGACTTCCAGATCCAGATGGAGCTCGACTACAAAAATAGCTCCGAGAACCTATTGGTAGTCTCTGAACTCAATAAGGTGACGTATTCATTCTAAATAGCATGCTCATAGTTCATAATCGAGGACAGTAACGATTTGGCATCTGGCTTAGACGACACCACTGCCGGCTTAATACCATTGTCTAGAAGATACTCCTCTGTCGTCGGGCCGATCGACGCAATTTGGAAATTGTGCTTCTTCTCCTTGAGGATATTCACAATGTCGGCCGTTCCCTGAGGGGAGAAGAAGATCAGCCACGACTTGTCTGGAGCCGTCTGCGACAGCTGCTCGTACCTGCTTTGTATATCTTCGAGGGGTTCTGTGCGGTAGGAAACGAGCTCCAGGACGTTAAAGTCGATGGACTTGAGTTTTCGCGGAATAATATCTTTGCGTATTTCTCCCGTGAGAAATAGCACCTTTTTGGCACTTGAACGGAACAACGGGTCACCGATGATGATGTCCGACAGAATGGAACCGTTCCCAGCGTCCTTGCCGCCACGAATATCTGTGAATCCCAGATTCTCTAAATACTGAGACGTCGTGGGGCCCACGGTGTACGAAGGCTTGTTGAGTATTTGGTCAAGCCGTTCAAATTTCTCGTGCCTCAGCTCCTGTAAAAGCTTGGCAAGCGTCTCGATGCACCGCTGGGACGTCACAATCAGTGCCTGGTACTCGTTCAGATACAGATCAGATTTGAGAAATTCCTTCACTTCTTTTTCGTTTATGGACGAGTGTCTCAGCAGCGGCAGAAACACTGGCTCGTACTGGTTTTGGCTGAACAGCTCATCGTATGGATCCGTAGGGACTGTTTTGTTTTTCAGCAGTATTATTCGAGCCATTATCCAATAGAGACGAAAATAAATGTCATTAAATAAAAAAATTATTTAGCAGCGGCGATCGACGCGACGGCATCACGAAACTGTCCTCTTCTCGACCAAGCGCAGCGGCTTGTAAGCGGAAGGGTCGTCCAAGCCCCAGGAGTCAGAGCTGCTGCTGGTGTTTGCGTCGTCGTCAGAAAACGAATGGCGGTTGTTTATTATTACGGACGAGTCCTCGTCGCTCGGCAGACGCTCGTCCATCTCCTTAAGCGTTTTGAAGATGATGAAGAAGTCCTCGATGTTCTGTTTGAAAATGACGTTGAAGTTGGAACAAGTGAGCTTTAGATCTGCCACCAGTTTGTCCTGGAACTTGCAAATTATGGTGGATAGGTTTTGCGAGTCTTTGTGGTTCATGGACGAGTTCTGCAAGCTGGTTTGGAATAATTCAAACAGTCTTGCCACAGTGGTCTCAATGCGTGTGTCGCATTCCTGGAGGATTTGGTCCTGGCTGAGATATTCCGTTTTGAGCAGATAGAATTCGAAAAGCAGCAGACTGAGCTCGCGTAGCAGACTGAAACACTGTTTCTTGCACTCAAAAATAAAGTTCTCAATGAACACGCACTCGTCCTTCAGGTACGCTCCTGTTTCCTCCAGCTTGCGCAACGAGTCTAGGTCGTCCAAGCCGAGCAGCTGGATCTGCAGCTGGGCGATATCTGACGTGAATAGGCCGTACAGAACAGAAATCCAGTTGTAGATCCACTGCTCGTTTCTGCTTGTAAACTGTCTCAGCTCTTCGCGCATGTCCCGCTTGGCGTCCTCAATGCCGCTGCGGGTCTTTTTGATGCTTTCGTCGTGCAATCCCAGCGTCGATTGTACCGTCTCTAGCTTCTTGCTGATATCCACGAGTGTCAGATCGGTGGACTCGCAATACGCCTTAAAATAAGCGTCCGAGTCAAGCGAAAAGTCGTGGTCCAGATCTTTTAGGACGTCGCTGAGGCTCAATTCGGCGCTTCCGTCCATGTTCCCTAGAACCTTCTCCAGTAAAATTTGCGAGTTTGTGAGCATCAGGTTGCATTTGCAAATCTGGATTTTGGCGAGCTCGTACTCCTTATCCATCAGTTCTGCCTTGATATCGACCTGCGAAACGTACTGATCAACCGTTTTCTTGAGATTTGCAGATTGGTGCTCAAGCTGCTGCATTTTGGTCGTGTAGGTTGATAGAGAGGACTCGAACTTGTGGAGGTTCTGCTCCGTCTTCTCAGAAACTTCCTTAATGGTGTCAAACCTCTGCAGCTCGTTCTTGATGTTCTGGCGACACGCCTTGATCTTCGTCTGGAACTTTGCCACCATCTCCTCGATCTGCAACATGCCGTTCTTCACCACCGTGTTGAGGTTCGCGTTTAGGGTATCGCTTTCCTGTTGCAACCGAACAGAAATGTTGTAGAAGAGCTCATCCTCCTTGGCCAGGAAATGGTTCAGAGTAGCCTTCAGGTCTGTCATTTCGGTCTGAAACTCGCTCAGCAGCCATTTTTGTGCTCGAAGCCGCCAAAATAGCACCCCAATCAGAACAAATAGCACGGCGAAAAAAAGTGCCCCCAATGCGAGCACCACGCTGAAAACCTCGAGCATCTCTTCGTATTTCGAGTTAGCAAGCGTCTGATTCTTGTTTGCGTTCTCAATGTCTATGAGTTCCTGTAAAAGATCAATTCCACGGTACTGGTCTTTGCTGGAAGTGACCATCGTGGTGATTATTCCTAGAATAGCCGCACTGAACCCTAGAGTAAGCGACTGCGCCGTAGGGTTAGCAGCTAGTTGGCACAGAGGATCAATGAATCGGTCCATCATTATGTTGTTTACCTTGCACAAGCGCGTCGCCTGTATTTATATACCTTTGGCATTTGCGTCGTGATTGGAAAAACAACAACATGTTTTGACAGATCAAAAAAGATGTGTCAGAATAATAAAAAAATCGGAATTAATAGAAAAAAAAATCCATGTCATGTTCAAATCGATATCCAAAACTTTCAGATCAAAGCCCATAGCCGTGCAGCCGACGGTTGTGGGCACAGACCTGATTAATCAGAGAGATCTGGTTGCAACGCTCAAGACGGGGTCAACGAGTGCGAAAATCGCTGCCGTCCGCCAATTGATCTCCTCCATCAAGACTGTAAGCATCTCGTCTATCCCGGAGCTGTGGTTTCTCGCCAAACAAAACCTCGAGCTTTCTAATTCGGACCAACTCCGTCTGGAGACGTTCAATCTGTTTCTCGCCTGCATTGAGGCTAGCGATCGTTCAACACCGACTAAAATGGCATATTACAAGGATATACTAGAGTATCTGGAGTCGGACATCGATTACAGCGTCCAGAGTCTCAAGTTGCTCACAAACGAGGGCCGTGACATTTATGACCTGCTAATATATCAGCCATATCCGTTTTTCAAGTACTTGTGGAGCACACTAAATAACCTGCCCGAACGAGAAGAATCACAGACAGAGTTCACCTTGTTTCTTGCAAATTGTCTGAAATTCAATTTCAATCTGTTCGAATCCAAAGACCTTGCGAAATTGCTCTCCAAAGTCCTGGATTTGGCCACGCGCGCCGCCAACATTGACACTCTCACCGCATACTTCCAGATCATAGACACATACATATCTCTCGGCAGTGTTCCACCTTCCAGCATTCGCGATATCGTCGATATTCTCGGCAGAGCCAAGCTTCTTGGCAACATCCAGCTAGACCACACGATAGACGGCATTTTGGTGACGCTTCTGAGCAGCCCAAATTATACTCTGCTCACGTTTGTCAAGTGCTCTGAAATTATTGGAACCGAGGAGAGGCCCGCATATGGCTGTCTGGTGTTTGTGCAAACATATTTGGATTACTACGGAGACACATCCAAGGTAGGTAGGTTGGTCACCGACGTGCTAGAGACAGCTAGTGGGCTTCTGTTGCCAGCTATTGTTTCCTGTCCGGCACAGACACAGCCAGCCGTGGCCAACGCTATTTGCTCTATCGTGCTCTCGCTGCTCGACCTAGGCCTTCTTTCGCAACGACAGTTTATGGACGCGCGGTTCTGGGACTGTTTGATGGCTATGGATTCTGAGGCCGTGGACAGGTCGACTTTCGGACGCCTCTTTGACCGTCTGCAGGCCGCCACTAATCCCTTATGGCGTGAGCACATCGTTCGACTATTTGAAAAAAATAGAGACCTTCTGTCGGAGTCGCAGCTTGACTACGTCATGGACAGCTACAACTCTGAGCTTAGGTGTGTAGCCATCACAGAAAACTGGCAGCAGAATTGTGAGTCGCTCATGAACACGTTCGGCACCACTGACAAGGTGCTTGCAGTGCTAGAGCTGGCATTTTTCGAGTCACTGGACATCTGCGAAAATCGCGAGCCTCTCAGCCACTATCTGGATCTCTTCCTCAATGAGGGCTTCTGGAACCTTGCCAACTATCCCGACACGCTCGCAAAAATTCTGCTCCGCATAGACAACCAGCTCTTAGAGTTACTCGTTTCCAAATTCCCCTCCGCTGCCGTGTTTACCCAGCATGTCGTGTATTCGCTGCTATTTCTTTGCCAGAGCTCCCGCAACACCAGCAAAGCCGGTGCTATTTTCGATTATCTCTTGGAACTGGCTTCCTCCACCATTTCTACCGACCACGACACTTTTCTCACCATCGCACGGCTCATGGCCCGCGCCAGGCCCGCAGACGACTATATATACTTCGTTGACGTCTGCGACGTGGACGGATTGTGCCATAACCTGGCAAGGAATGTCGACACCGGTCACATTCGCGACGAGAGCTGGAAATGGCAGTATCCCGAGACCCTTACGTATCTGCCCCGCGAGCTGCTGGAAAATTGCAGCCATAGGTGTCTCAAACGATGCGATCTTAGTGACTGGCTCGAACTGGTCGTTTTAACGCTCGAAACCTTCGTCCATTGGGAGGTGTATTCGTTCGTGCTTGGCCATCTGTGTCCGCAGCTGGCGTACTCGTCGCTGTTCCCGTCTCACGACCAGATCTTGCGGCTGATTCGCACGCTCTGCCATCAGTTGCAGTTGCGGTTCCCGTCGTCTTTCAAGCCGGTGGCCGTGTCGAAAACAGACGTCCAGGTCGCGCTGATCAGGACACTGTCGGCCATTCCAGCGTACCAAGCGATTTTTTCTAGAACAGAGGAAGACCTATTGATCAGCTCTGTGATCTCGGCACTCAAGTCCTGGGACAAGACCGGCATTCCGTGTCTGCATTTTCTCATCGTCTCGTGCTACGAGTTTTCCGCCTCGATCAAACGGTTTCTGGGCCCCATTCTGAGCATCCTGCAGACCAGATTGTCCACCGCTGCTACCGCTGCCCCCATCTTGGACCTGCTATTCAGTCTTTCAGAACTGCCTGCTCTAATTTCAAACCTGACCACGGAGGACTATAAACGCATTTTTGCCATTGCGTTCAAGTACATCGAGTACTCCAAGGACTCGTTCCAAAACAAAAAAGAGCACGACGTGGACTATCTGGACTCCTCGCTCGACAGACTGCCTTCGACCCAAACGTTCGAGGTCAGCCAGCAGTTGCTGTTGTTTTTAACAGCGATGTCGTACCGCGCAGTCTGTGGCTGGTTTCTTAAACTTTCGATGGACCAGCGAAGCGAGCTCGTTGAGTTTATCAATAAAAATCTGGTAGCTCTTGGTTTGGAAGACACGAAAAATAAAGTGCACTACGAGGCCATCAACCGGTTTGTGACGGCTGAAAATAGCACAAGACAGATTTTCGCCGTCGATACAGAAATAGACTATCACAAGGACTACGACACGCGCCATTGGCTCCACGGAGACGCGCTGCTCACGGTGGCGAGCCACAAACACACTTCCAAATCGCTGCTCACGCTGCGTCGATCGACGGCGATCGACCGTTTTGAAGTGAGGCTGCCAGCACGGCACACACACACGTCTCTGCAGCCGTCGTTTGTGGTTTCCGCGCTTCTGGGAGCTGGAAACGCCGATCTGAGGCCTTTGGAGATGGACGACCAGACTAGGCGGTCTGTCGCGGTGATGGACCGGATCCCGGTGGTGAACCTGCACAAAATCGGCGTGGTGTACATTGGGCCCGGCCAGACTACCGAAAAGGACATTTTGAGCAACCAGTTCGGCTCAGAGGCGTACGAGGCGTTTCTGACGCGGCTTGGAAAGCTTATTCGGCTGCGTGGTTGCACAGACTACTACGTTGGCGGCCTGGACACGCAGAACGACCAGGACGGCGAATACACGGTGCATTACCATTCACCGGTGTCCCACGTATGTTTCCACGTGACTACGATGATGCCTCACGGCACCGATGACGCTGTGAGCAGCAAAAAGCGGCACATTGGCAACGACTTTGTGAACATCTACTGGAACGACTCGGGCAAACCGTTTCTGTTCCACAAGATCGCGTCACAGTTCAATTTCATGAGCATTGTGATTGAGCCGTGCGCCGAGCAGTGCTACCGCGTGAAAATATTTCGAAAAGCAGGAATCCCGGGGATATTCAGCACGACTCACTTCAAGCTCATTAGCGAGCACAATTTGCCAAGCTATATCCGCAACGTGAGCACGCTGTGTGGCCAGTTCTGCGAGATCTGGACGAATTCGGACTGGCAGTTCAACTGGGAGCGCCGTTACAGACAGCTGCAGACAATTAGGGCAAGAGCTGGATAGATGGTTATGGATTACGGCTGTGCAGGCCGAAATGTATTTTATGTAATTTATTTATTTTATTGCTACGCGAATTATTTAAACGCGTTGACAACATGGTTACTGTCCTAGGAAACTCGGCAGCTTTGCGTAAAAGAAAGACGCTCAAGAAGTCGCTGAATTTCACCGTTATGGTGGTCGGCGAAAGTGGTTCTGGCCGCTCGACGTTCATCAACTCGCTGTGCGACCAGCTGATCGTCGAGCCCTCCTCGACAATACACATGTACTCTCCAGAGGAATTGGTCAACCCAGACCGCGAGATGCAGCTTAGAAAGAGCACCGTCGAGCTAGAAGACGGTGAGGGTGTCCGTATCTGTCTGAACCTGATCGATACCCCTGGATTTGGCACCAGCATGGATAACAGCGTGTCATTCCAGGTTATTACCGATTACGTCAAACACCAGTACGACGAGATTCTGATTGAAGAGTCGAAGCTTAGAAGAAACCCCAGATTCAAGGATTGTCGGGTCCATGTTTGTTTGTACTTCATCACCCCGACTGGCCACGGACTTAAAGAGCAGGACGTCGTTTTCATGCAGTCGCTTGGAGAATTGGTCAATATAGTGCCGGTGATTGCCAAGGCAGACTCTTTGACGCTCTCTGAGCTGAAACTGAACAAGAAACTCATCATGGAAGACATTGAGCACTACAAGCTGCCTATCTTTGATTTTAACGACGACTTCTTCAACCTGGACGAAGGCGCCGACGAGGAAACCATCGAGCTCAATAAGTATCTGGGTAAGACGCTGCCTTTTGCCGTGATGGGGTCCAACACGACGCACAAGGACCCAGCGTCGGGCGAGGTCAAGCGTGTAAGGGTGTATCCGTGGGGCACGATCGATATCTTCGACAACGAGATCAGCGACTTCCTGTCACTGAAAAACACGCTACTCATCACACATCTGAACGACTTCAAGGATTACACTCACGAGGTGCTGTATGAGAACTACCGTGCCAAGACTCTCGGAGAGGAGGGCGAGGTCGGCGACGTTAGCGAGCTCAGCAGGGCCAGAGTGTCTTCGATGGCCACGAGCATGACGGGCGTGGCCAACGGAAACGGTGCGTACCAATCGCCGAAGGTCGCTGATAGTCCGGCCTTGGACGACAAGGAGGAGCAGATCAGACTCGAGGAAGAGCGGCTGCGTGCGTTCGAGGAGCGCGTGCAGCGCGACCTAATGCTGAAGAAGGAGGAGATCGAGGCTCGGGAACGGGAGCTTGCCGAGATCGAAAGAAGACTCGCTGCCGAGCGGCTCGAGGCATGAGCACTATAGGTAAGTAAATACAAGTAAGGTACACCAATTGAGGCATGTGGCCCGGCCCAACACTTAATTTTTTAGGCTAAAAAAGGGGCCGCGAATTTGCATGTGATAGAATCTGGCAGGCAAAGGTGCATTGTTGGCTCCGCAAAATCAGGGCAAATTACGGGTGGGAACGAGAGGTATTTATATTTTGCAAGGTTCTCCCTTTTTCGAAAGGCGATGTGCATGTGATTGCGAATTCAACATTTTGGAGCGCGAGCCTTATAAATAATGAGGCTTTACACATGTTTAATTTAGTCACAAGACATGGATTACGTCGACAAATTCAAGGACATTTACTGGGACCTCGCCAAGGACATCGACTTCAACTCCAAGAAGATCCAGACGTCGATATTCTTTGTGGTGTTCAACCCATTGTACTGGAACTTTGGTGCCAGACTCGAGTACAACACAAAACTGCTGTCCAAGCTGGCTTTTGGCAGCAAGTTGCTTGCCGTGTATGCGTTCTCCTTGACCGTCTTCACCCTCGGTTTGATTAGAGACCACATCTACAGAGACGCTATTCTGGACCAGCCGACCTCTCCGTTGCTGGACACGCCGCTTGTTAAGGCTATTGGGGCACTGCTGTTTGCAACCGGCTCTGTCTTTGTCTCCACCTCCATGTATAAACTAGGAATTGTGGGAACTTACCTCGGAGACCACTTTGGCTTCCTCAAAGACGAGAGAATCACCGATTTCCCATTCAGCGTGCTCGACAACCCAATGTACGACGGATCCACTCTGTGTTTCCTGGGAACAGCATTGTGGTACGGCAAGGCCTCGGGAGTGTTTATTTCCGGTCTTGTCTACGCCATGTACCAGCTTGTTGAACTGATAGAGGAGCCCTTCACCGCCAAGATCTACTCGAAGCGGGATGAGCAGAAAAAGGCTAACTAGACTGAAAGTGTAACCAAGCGAACTAAGTGTATAGATGCGAACAAGCTTCTGGTGATGAATTTAAATGTAGAATTATTTTGTTGGATTATACTACCTATATTATATCATGTGCTACCAAAACCGGGTCGCTACTTCATGATCAAAAGGTGTAGAATTCTACGCGTATAATGCCTCTTTGGCCAAGTGGTAAGGCGTCGCACTCGTAATGCGAAGATCACCGGTTCAAATCCGGTAGGAGGCATATTTTTTTGCATCAGGAAAAACCAAAAATAAAATCAACAGTACGCATAACACAATCAATTCAATCATTCTCGTAACATTAAATCTAATATCTATTGTCTATTATCCTAGTTAAAAATCAATACCAATGACCATGGCCAACAATGCCATTCTCACAAACAAACCGTAACGCATTTGCCTGAAGTAGGCTGCTCTCTGGTCAAAGTCCACCTCCTCCTTGATCTCATTGACTCTTGGAAGCGGATGCATCACACACATGTGCTGTTTGGCGTGTGCAAGGATCCTGTTGTCAACAGCATACGAGTCCTTCAGCCTCTCGTACTGCTCCTTGTCGGCAAATCTTTCCTGCTGGACTCTGGTGCAGTACAGCACGTCAGACTTGGCAATGATTTCCTTGGTGAGCTCTGTGGACTCTCCAACAAGCATTCCTGAGTCGGCAAGCTTCTTTCTCATGTTCTCCGGAAGTCTCAGTTCTGGAGGAGAAACAAGCTGGATTCTCACCTGGTAGTGTTGCAGTAGCTTGCACAGAGAGTGCACCGGTCTTCCATACTTCAAGTCTCCCATGAATGTGACCGTGATTCCGTTAACAGTACCCAGCTCTTCTCTGATGGTGAACAGGTCCAAGAAGGCCTGGGTAGGGTGTTCTCTGGAGCCGTTGCCACCGTTAATAATAGGAACTGGAGAATATTTAGCAGCAATATCTGCACTTTCCTCAGAAGGATGTCTCAGGACAATAGCGTCGGAGTAGCACGCCATGGTTCTGATAGTGTCCTGCAAAGTCTCGCCCTTCTTGACAGAGGAGCCCTGTTCGGAAATCGAGACAACACGACCGCCCAGTCTCTGCATAGCAGCGTTGAACGACGAGGCGGTTCTGGTGGATGGCTCGAAAAAGGCCGTGGTCAGGACGCGGCCCTTCAACACGTCCAGAACACCTTCTCTTTCAACAGCAAGTCTCATCTCCTGTGCAACAGCAAACAGAGCGTGCAAATGGTATCTGGAGACCTGGTTAACCGACAGAACAGAGTTTCTGAGGAACGGATTGTCGCCCTTGATGTAGGAAATTATGGCATTTGGCAGCGACAGCTCTCTTGGAGGCATCGAGGAAACAAGGTCGGCACCGGTCGGACCCTCGTGCGACTCTGAAATTGCGCTGGTGTCTTTCAGAGAGTCAATGAGGGTGGATCTTCTGGCGCCGTCAAACGAGTATCTCGAGGCTCTTCTGGTGGTGGTAGCCGGCGAAGCAGCCAGTTGTGCCTCTGCCACGGCCGGAGTGCCGGCAAGAGATGATGGGTGCTGGACAAGGAAGGCGTTTTCTCTGCCGAGAGCCTCGGCAACGACAAACTCGCCCTCTAGACAGACAGTCTGGCCGTTCATGTGCACTCTCTCAACGGCACCCTTGAGGTTTTTGGACTGGAATGGCGACCACACGCTTCTCTTGGTTTTGAGTGAGGACATGGCTCTGTCAACGTCGACCTCGATCATAGACTCGTTGTCTCTCAGGTTGAAGATCTTGATTGGGTTGTCGTGCAATTTGGCAACGATGTCCTCAAACGTCAACTTGTCTTCCGCAACGGCAGAAAGCAGCAGCGGCAGCGTGTCAGCAATGCCGATGGCAGCAGTCACCGGCTGGCCAACATGTTGGGCAAGCAGACTTGGCGTCTCGCCGACAGAGAAACAGTCAACAGAGTCCAAGTTGTCCCATAAAGCCTTTTGGTCCTCCTTGGTAGGCAGGAAGGTTGCTCCAGGATACTCTTCCTGCGAAACAAACAGCGAGTACACAGACACGTCGCACGACACCTGCAGACCTTTACCCTTAGACATGGTGATCAGAGCCAGGTCATCCTTGCTGGTGACGTTGGTGACGTGGATCTGTCTGTTGTAAAGGGAGGCCAGCAAAAGCACAGAGGCCAGGTCGGTGGTCTTGGTGTCTGTGACAATTGGCTCTTTCTCCGGCCAGACGCCAAAGTGTGCCGAAGTGGATGCAATTTTGTTCTTGAGGAACTCCTCCGAGCGCACAAGCAGATACGACGTGAGCGAGGAAACGTGCTGGATCTGGGTCGGGTTTTCCTCGGTCGCAGCGACGCCAAACGAGAAGTCCGTGTAGGTGGAGTCCTGGGCGAGCTCGTGGGCCCTGGCCAGAGTTCTGGCGTCGACAATGAACGATCCAGAGTCTGTAACTGGAGAGATGGAAGTGAGAGTGAATCCGGCGGCCAGAGCAGCCTTGGTGACGGCCTCGATGTTGGCGGAAGCAGAGTCCGACTCGAACGATGGCACAAACGTGGAGATCGAAATCAGGCCTGGCAATTCAACGGTCTTGTGCGAAGTCTGCGCGTCGATGTTGGACACTTCCAGACTCAGGTTTCTGGCAATGGCCTCGATCAAAAGCTTGGCGTTCTTGACATTGGTAACCAAAGGAACGGCATAGTCAACGGCCATCCTTCTTGTTCTGTAACCCTTGGACACGTACGAGGCCGGTCTTCTGAATCTGTTGGCCGATGGCAGGTTGATGTACAGGTCGATCAGGTTGTTGGCCAGGTGCTGCGTCAGCGAGTACTCGGCCTTTTGTTTGTCGTCCTCTCTGTCAGTCAGCAACTCCAGATACTTGACTGGAACACCGTGTTCCTGGATGAAGTCGGCAGTTCCGGCCGTCGCAAACAGGTTGTAGCCGAGCTCGTACAATTTCTTGATGGAAGGCAACAATTCCTGTTTTTCCTTGAATGAACCAATGGACAGAAGAATGTTCTTCTTTGGCAGCTGGAAGCCGGTCGAAATCAAAGACTTGAGATAGGCTTCGTACTTGTTGTGACCGAAACAGGCAACCTCACCGGTAGAAGCCATCTCGACACCAAGAACAGGGTCGGCACCTGAAAGTCTCGAGAACGAGAATTGGGGAACCTTGACAGCACAGTAGTCGTCCGGCAGCTTCTCGCCAGGGTACGGCTTCACAGGAATGTCCATGATGGCCTTGGTAGCCATCTCGATCATGTCGGTGCCAACCACCTTGGAGTTGAATGGGAAAGATCTCGACGCTCTCACGTTACACTCGATCACCTTGATCTCGTTGTTCTTGGCAATGAACTGGATGTTGAACGGTCCAGTCACGTCCAGGGCCTTTCCGATCTTGGACGTGGCCTCGACAATCCGGCTCACGGTCTCCTTGTCCAGGTCCTGTGGAGGAACAATCAATGTGGCATCACCAGAGTGGACGCCGGCGTTCTCGACGTGCTCGGCAACAACGTGCATGATCAGCTTTCCGTCCTTGGCAACGGCGTCCATCTCGATCTCCTTGGCGTTCTCAATGTACTTGGTCAGAACAACGGGGTAGTCTGGAGAAACCTCGACGGCCTGCGAGAGATACGACGCCAGGTCGGCCTTAGAATAAACAGTGTTCATCGCAGCACCAGACAGAACATAAGACGGTCTCACCAAAACAGGGTATGTGACCTTCTCAGCGAACTCCTCAGCCTCCTGGATCGAGGTGAGCTCTTTCCAGGCCGGCTGGTCGACGCCGATCTTGTCCAGCATTCTCGAGAACTTGTATCTGTTTTCGGCCGAGTCGATCATTTCCGGCGAGGTACCCAGAATCTTGACATTTTGTCTGTGCAAAGGCAGAGCAATATTGTTGGAGGTCTGGCCACCCATGGAAATAATGATACCAGAAGACTTTTCAAGCTCGTAGATATCCAGCACTCTCTCCAGGTTGATGGTCTCGAAATACAGTCTGTCGGCCTCGTCGTAATCGGTAGAGACGGTTTCCGGGTTGTAGTTGACCATGATAGTCTTGAAACCTTGTTCTCTCAGCGTTCTGATGGCTCTGACGGCACACCAGTCGAACTCGACAGAAGAACCTATTCTGTAGACACCAGAACCCAGCACCATCACACCGTTGTCGTTGAAATCGACGTCGCTGGAGTCCGCGTTGTATGTCATGTACAGGTAGTTGGTGTAGGCAGGGAACTCTGCTGCGACGGTGTCGATCTGCTTGACGAACGGAACGATACCGTGCTCTTTTCTGAGTCTTCTGATGGCCACCTCGTTGGAGTTGAGGAACTTGGCAATCTGTCTGTCCTCGAAGCCGAGCTGCTTGGCCTGCTTCAAAATCGACGCTGGCAGCTTTTCCTTCACGCCATATGACGCGATCTTGTCGGCGTACTTGACCAGTCCCTCCAGCTTGTTCAGGAACCATCTGTCAATGTTGGTCAGCTTGTGGATCTTGTCAACAGTGTAGCCCTCGGACATGGCGTTGGCAATGGCAAAGAGACGCTGGTCAGAAGGTGTCTGCAGCTCTGAATCGATGTCGATGGACATCAGGGCCTCTGTCTTGTTGAAACCAATGTTGTGGTAGTCCGTCGACCTGATAGCTTTCTGAATAGCCTCCTCGAACGTTCTGCCTATGCTCATCACCTCTCCAACAGATTTCATGGACGACGACAGCAAAGTCGAGACTCTGGTGAATTTTTTCAGGTCCCATCTTGGAATCTTCACCACACAGTAGTCCAACGACGGCTCGAAACACGAACAGGTGGACTTAGTGACAGAGTTCTTGATTTCGTTCAATGGGATGTTCAAACCAAGCTTGGCGGCAGTGTAGGCAAGCGGATATCCAGTGGCTTTGGAAGCCAGCGCAGACGATCTGGAAAGTCTGGCGTTGACCTCAATAATGCAGTATTCTTCCGAGAGCGGGTTCAGAGCATATTGGATGTTGCACTCACCAACAACACCCAAATGTCTGATGACGTTGACGGCAGTGGTTCTGAGCATGTTGTAGTCCTCGTCAGAAAGAGTCTGGGACGGAGCAACCACGATCGAGTCTCCGGTGTGGATTCCCAGCGGATCGAAATTCTCCATGTTACAGACGGTGATACAGTTGTCGAAAGCGTCACGAACAACCTCGTACTCGACTTCTTTCCAGCCCTTCATGGACTTTTCAACAAGCACCTGGGGAGAGGCAGCAAAGGCCTTCTGACACAGGTCCATGAGCTCCTGTTCATTATCGGCGAAACCAGATCCAAGACCTCCCAGAGCGTAGGCGGCTCTGACAATGACCGGGAAGCCGATTTCTTTCACGGCAGCGAGCGCCTCGTCAATGGAAGATGCAGTCTGAGACTTGGCGCACTTCTCGCCAATCTCGTCCATGGACCGCGCAAACAGCTCTCTGTCCTCGGTGGTGATGATGGTGTCGATCGGCGTACCGAGAACCTTGACTCCAAGCGACTCGAACTCGTCTTTCAACTGGATACCAACGTTGAGGGCGGTTTGGCCACCGAAGGTGCAGTAGATGGCATCTGGCCGCTCGTGCTTGATGACTTTTCTCACAAACTCCGGCGTGACAGGCAGGAAATACACCTTGTCTGCCAGACCCTTGGAGGTCTGGATGGTGGCAATGTTAGGATTAATCAGGATGGTGTATATTCCTTCCTCTTTCAGGGCCTTGATGGCCTGCGAGCCAGAGTAGTCGAACTCTCCGGCTTGTCCAATGGACAATCCACCGGAACCAAGAACCAGCACTTTCTTGGCGTTCACGCGTGGATGCAGAGCTCTGTTTTCGTCGATTTTTCCGCCAGGGAACTCCACAGCCTTGAGTTTCTTGGAGCTCTTGAACTCGATAACGGTCTGGATAAATGTGTCAAACAGGAATTCTGTGTCTCTTGGACCAGGGGTGGACTCTGGGTGGAACTGGACCGAGAAGAACGGCTTTTCCGTGTGGTAAATACCCTCGTTCGAGCCGTCGTTCGCGTTGACAAACAGCTCCTTCCAGCCGGGAGTCAGTGTGTCGGTGTCGACAGCGTACCCGTGGTTCTGCGACGTGATGTAGCACTTTCCGGAAATGGTGGACGTGCACGGAATATTGTGGCCTCTGTTACCGAATTTCAGCTTCAAAGTCGATGCGCCCGAGGCTCTGGCCATCAGCTGGTGGCCGAGACAAATCCCGAAAATCGGCGTCTTGGCCTCCTCGAGACACTTTCTCAATTTCTCGACAACGTCGGTCATGACAGACGGATCGCCAGGACCGTTGGAAATGAACAAACCATCGTACTCCTCGTTGGTGAAGTCGTAGTCCCATGGCACCACCTTGAGCGAGACACCGCGGTTCACAAAGCATCTGATCTGGTTGTACTTCATACCCACGTCGACAGCAACGATTCTGATCACCTTGCCGTCCGGACCCACTCTGGCCACCTCCTTAGGCGGATCGTAAACCACAGGCTCCTTGGTGGAAACAACAGCAACCAGGTTCTGCGTGTTAGGATCCACCCACTCAGGAACAACAAAATTGTCTTTCCAGGTCTGAGGGTCCATGCACTCGGAAACGCTCGTGCCTGGCTTCTGCAAACACAGTCTACCGAGAGTGGAACCGTCTTGTCTAAGTTTCTTGGTCAAAGCTCTAGTATCGACACCGTAGATGGCAGGAATACCCTCGCTCTTCAACCATTGGCCTAGAGAGGATTTCGCAAGGTAGTGAGAATATTCCTCAGTATAATGAGCGACAACTAGACCGGCAACATGGATTCTGTTGGACTCAAAGTACTTTGGCAGCTTCTCAACAACCTCATCCATTAATTGGCGGTCTGGAACACCATAATTACCCACCAAAGGATAGGTAATGACAAGAATCTGACCCTCGTACGAAGGATCAGTGATCGACTCTGGATATCCCACCATACCGGTCTGGAAGACAAGTTCACCAGCAACTGCCTTCTCAGCACCGAAGGAATATCCTTGCAATGCAACACCATCCTGGGTCTCCAGGGTGATGAGAGTGTCTCCAGTACTCTCCATTGGCGGAGAGATTGGATTGGAAAACTTCACAGACATGGTAAAAAAAATATTTTTTTCTAAAATAGAGGTTAATATATGTCTTTGTCTACGAGAGGGCTACAAGTCCTCTCCTTAACTCACGTACTTTAAGTCCCTTTTCAAGCTCTGTAGCCAATAAGAATGTACAAGTGTTGGGATGGCAGCAATCAAAATCCAATTGGGGTTTGATGGGAGCTGAAAGAAGGTCTTTGTCTATGAGAAGGAGAAGAAGAAGGGAAAAAGAAGATCCTGAGGAAGCTATATAATTTAAAAATAAAAAAAATTTTCAGAAAAAGAAATAGGTCGTGCGACGCCGAAGATGCAGATGCGATGATTCAGGCCAGTTGGAGAGCCGGAAAAACAAGCACGGAGCTAGCATGGCTTCTCTAACTGCAGATCAGCAATGGCTCCTTGTTTCGTCACTTTCTCCGCTATTTTTGACAGAGTTTTCCTATTGATCAAATTTTTTTCCAACATGCACATCTCGTTACGTAGCATGCAGACTGCAGAAAAAATGAAAAACAAGATGGACGAGTTGGGAGTCGAACCCAAGACCTTTCGCATGCTAAGCGAACGCGCTACCAACTACGCCACACGCCCAAGAATACATCGTTTTTGGTCGGTGCTCTTGATTCGTGACTGGCCTTGGAGACAACGAACGATACGCAAAAAAAAAAGAATTACCGATTCCGATACCGGGAGTCGAACCCGGGTCTGCCCGGTGAAAGCGGACCATGATAGCCGTTACACTATATCGGATAATTACATAATTGAGTTCGCGGTTAGGTAATACATTGAGGGCTGCTGGGAGCTCGAACTTTCGTTATTAATGGTAATTACGTGGGGGTAACGTTGGCGATGGGGACCTATTTGGAGAAGAAATGGTGGTCCCCAAAAATTGCGTGGGTGGCGGTGCATAGATTGGATGCAATGGCCGTGGTGGCTGGCTAGGAGGCTGCACATAAGGGCGCTGGTACCGCGATCGCCCTGGCGACGTTGAGTGAGCACGCCGTGAAGGCCTAGGTGGGCGTTGAGGCGGCCTCTGTGGAGGTGGGGGTGGGTTCTCGTCGTCTGCCAATGGCAGTGTATTCGCCAAAGACGCCACTTCTGAAGACGACTCTGAGTACGCTGGTGGATCAGCCGTGGGGCGGGTGTCATTAATGGACAACGGGTCAATTGCCTGGTTATTAGGTATGCTGATTTCGCCTGGCGATGGCATTTCAGTGTACTTTGGCGATGGGGGCATGTTTGCAAGGACCTCCTCCTCAGAGATGAGCGAATTTGAGGGCGAGTTGGGCGTTGCGGGCCGTGAAGGCAATGGTGGCAGCGGAGGCGGGGTCTGCTCCCCCACGGGAGGCACAATGTGAATGTCTGGCACGCTGGCGGCCATCAAAAAAGGATTATTAGAGTGAGACATGGAATTTAAAATAGCAGCCACTTCGCCATCTTTGCACTGGAAAAAAAATAACCAACCCAAAATTAGCTAAGCTCACTTTTATTCTCAAATTTTTCATGTTTGGAGCAGTAAGAACGGTCCAGAAGTCTGGCACAAACCTTCAGTTTGTGCGGACTAAGCGTATCCGTGCAGGGCTGGATCCTGTTGCGCAGCGTGTGGTTACTCAGCTTTCGGTTATATCTGCAAACAGAAAAATGCCCAAGATGCTGAAACTGTCGAAGGAAGATTTCGTCAAGCATGTCACAGTTATGAGAGCGTGGGCGGTTGTGCGTAAGGAGAAGAAGCAGGCTGAGGAGGCGCAACTGAAACAGCAATATGAGAGCATCAAGGAGGCCAACGAGGACCTGAAGCACGTGAGCCAGAAGCTGTTCGAGGCCGCCAACGAGCTGGAGATCGGCAAGCGGTTCCCGCTGGAGCTGCGTGTGCCGACCGAGTATCCGAGTAGAAGTGGGTGGTTCTACGACTACACTCCACGCAAACTGTAAATAGAGCACGATATAACTATTATTACCAGACCCTCTGTACAAAATTGGTGACTCTTGGTCTGTCCGGGTTTGGCAGCAGGAACCATATGATACAAGTGCATGTGAGCAGTCCGATAACAAAGGGCATGCACACGAAGGCGCCCGCGTACTGGGACACAAGTCCCACCAGGAAGGGGAACAAGGCGCCGCCCGAGGAGCCGAAAGCAGTCATGATGGTGAGCGATATAACCTGGATTTTCCGTGGCAGGATGCGCACGGCAATGGTGATCATGAGCGGGTAGATCGGGCCGATGAAGATGCCCGCAAACGACACAGCCACGGCCTCGACGATAAGTATTGGGATCACCCAGCCAAGCACCGTTGTGATGATAGCGCCTATGATCATGATGGTGACACCGCGCTTTGCTCCAAGAAACTTGTGGATGTTGGTGGTGAGGAATAACCGGCCGATCGTAAGACCGCCCCAAAACCCGGACGAGACATAACCAGTGCTTGAGGCTTCGCCTCCGCGGTACACTTCCAGGAACGTAACCACCCAGCCCCCCATCGAGACCTCTGCGCCTTGGTAGAAAAGCACAAAGAACGCCAACAGCCATGTACGTGGGTTTTTTAGCGAAACCTTTAGCATACTCTCCTCCTTCGGCTCTTGAGGGCCCTCCTGCTGCCGTAGCGTCTCGGTGAACCCGAGCGTCTCCTCCAACATCGTGTATTTGCCGTCGTCCTCTCCCGGGTTCTCCGAGGTTGGAGTGTGGGCCTTTGGCTCCCAGTTATCCCACGGTTTCAAATCGTCGTCAGCACCTTTAAACGCGAACCACATGTTCCAGAAATTGAACATGGACATACCAAGTAGAATGAGGTAGTATAGATGCCATTTGACGCCACTGTCAATCATTCCGGTAGCGATCAAGGGACCCACACACGCTCCCAGCCCGTAGCCCCCGTGGAAATAGCCCAGATATTGGGAAGACCTCTCAAACTTGGACAGGAAGATATTCTGCTGAGACAGGCACGTAGCGAGACCGAGACCGCCGAAAAAGAAGCCCACCACGACGAGCGGGAACTTATAACCCGGGCTCACCAGCGCGTACATGACCACCAGAGCCAGACACCCACCCGACGTCATCTTGCGCTTTCCCAGCAGAGGCTCCATCTTGGGGCAGATCAACGCGATGATGATGAACCCGATGGCGTTGGCCAGCCAGATTAGCGACACCACTGCATAGCTGATGTTGTAGTACTTCTCGATGGTGGGCAGCAGCGCTCCTGGTGCTGCGTCGGAGAGCCCAGCCGACACGGCCCATAGCACCACTGAGATCACACGCCACTTGTTGCGTGGCGGGTTGTCCAGGGTCATTCCGCCCTCCACTTTGTGGCTGGCGCCCCCCAATCTACCGGACTCAAAAGACGTCGACAGAGGCTGCTGTGCGGGCGGGATTGGAGGACGCGCAGAAACAAGACCCTTGGTGGAAGCCAGGTCGAAGTAGGAGTTCGTTCCGGCACCATCGAAGTACGAGTTTGTGTTCAGCTCATATCCCGGCGTCGTAGGCAGCGACTCAGGAACCACCGGCAGGATGTTTGCGGAGTCAGTCAAAGGAGCGATGCTGTTGTGCGGCATCGACGTGGACGTTCTGCGGTGGACAGTGCCCTGCTTTGAGCCCTGCGAGTCCTCTTTGCTCTTGAGTTCTGTCAATTCATTCCCGTTCATAGCGTCAGTGGAGACAGAGGGCAAAAGAAGAAGAACAACTAGGAGATGTGAAGAAATGATTAGAAATCTATAAAAATTTGCGGCAGGTTGCCAAATCGGGAAACGCCCCGAATCTGGGGAAATTTAGTGGGACGTGGAGTTTACAGGTCGATGAGATTTTCCGGAATTGCGAGTGGGCTCGTGTTGGACTGGACGGAGCTTGAGTTTTCCAACGGCATGGTTGTGTGGAACTCGCCGAAATTCTCGTTGAGATTCGAATGCGTGTCTGAGCCCTCCTCTTCCTGCCCTATTATGTCCTGCAGACTTGAGCTGTCGGCTGCACCTGCGCATATCTCGCCGTAATCGACTTCCCCGCCCTCCTCGTCGCTATCCTCACGCCGCTGCAGCTGTTCCTTCATCTCACTGATTAGGTCGGCGTCCTCGGCCGTCGGCGCCGGCTGCACAATCTTGTCGTGTGAAAGGTTGTCTGCGGCAATTTTGCTCTTCTCCCCAAACAGCCGGCCAAACAGCGTCCTCTCCTTTTTCTGTGGCACAGCAGCCACCGACCGGTACTTGAGAGCCTCCTGCTCTTTGCGCAGCCGCTCCTCCCGGATCCGTTTCTCTCGCTCGCGGCGCTCCTTCTCCAGCTTCTGTTTCTGCTGCCGCTGCGCTTCCAGTCGGCGGTCTATTATGGTGCGGCTTTCCATGGCTGCCGTGCGCAGCAGCTTGGAGTTGATCTGCTGTGTCTTCTTAGCCGGCTTTGCAGTCTCCCTGGTGCTCGACCAGCTGAAAAGATTCGTCACGCCCGCCTTTGTCGCCACTCGCTTCTCCACGCTCGTCCACAGCGCCGCCACAGCCTCTGCTCGGCGGTGAGTTTCTGTCTCCAAATGTGCCGCGCGGCCCCGGTAACTTTTGTGCTGGTGCTGTTGCTGCCACTGTCGCTCCGCAGCAACAAGCCTTAAATACTTGCCCGTCCACTCTCCTTCAAAACTCATCGTCGCGTCGTCGCACGTCGCACGTCCCAGCCGCGACAGACAGCTGTAGTCCACCTCGGGTCGGTCGACTTTCACTTCCTCGAACTCGCCAAAATCGCCAAAATCGTCTTCGTGGGCCTGATCACTCTCATTGGCAGCGTTGTCGTCTGTTCCGCCCGGGGACCCGCTCTCGCCTTTCTCGCTTATCCCTTCCCATGTTTCCTGTTCTTCCCTTTCCCCCACGCAAACGTCCTCCCACGGGTTTTCTGCAAAATCCATATCTTTTTTTTTTATTCATGTTTGAAATATTCACGTTTCCCCAGTTCCCGCAAAACCCAGTCTTTGCGGCCTATTTCATCGACGTAAGCAACCAGAAACACATCCGCGACAGGCTTCTTGCCGCAGATCCTGCCTATAACTACGCTTTCGTGAACGGAGACTACCTGCTCACCCTCGAACAAGTGCTCTCGGCTGTCTACAAGACACTTCTGGACGACTCGTTTGACCGAAAAAAATCAAAGTCGATTAATACCGAGATCATCTACAACCTTTCGCCACTGAAGAACATCCTGGAGTGTTTAAAAACGTTTGGCATCACCGACAGCCCGCAGTTGCTGGTGATCAAGATTTTAAACAAAGACGACGACCCAGAAACCGTTTTTAGCCAGCTCCAACAGCTAGTCCAGGGAACCCCCACACAACTCTCTGACCAGACGCTCCAGACCCACGCAGACGTTGCCAGAGTGCGCAAGTTGTTCAAAACCCAGGAATCGGATCTGGCAAGACTCTCCAGAACACTGGTCGCAAACACTCAGCTAAAAACTCTATGATGCTGCGCCACATGCTGCGCCGCATCTTCCCTGTTGGCGTGCTCCTCTACCTACTTTACATCCAATACGCCTACTGCTATGTGGTCTGCAAGCAAAACATCTACGACTCGGGCTGGCATTCCGCTGGCGTGGGGCTGATTGTCGGCGAAGCGGTACTTGTGGCGCTGCTTCTGGCGTCGTGGGCGCTCATGTTTGTCGCTGGCCCGGGCTCGCTCCCTGTGGCGGTGCCACCGTACAACCTGAACAGCTACTACGCCAACGGACAGCTGTATGTGCGCGGCGAGTTGGACGAGAAATCGCCGTCGGTAGTGGACGACGCGGCGCTCATTGCGCCGCCGCAGATGTTTCTCTGCAACGCGGACGGCCTGCCATTCTGGTGTGCACAGTGCCGTTCCATCAAGACATTACGTGCACACCATTCCTCCACACTGGGCCGCTGCATCCCGCGTTTCGACCACTACTGTCTCTACATCGGCACAATAGTGGCGCAGAACAACTACGTGTGGTTTCTGTGCTTTGTGTCGTGCTTCGAGCTGCTTTTTTTCTACATTTTAGTGTCGACGTTTGCATTTTCCAAGGCTGTGCTCAGCTACGGCCGGCACCAAATCCTGCACCCGGCCGCGCTGCTCATGATCGTCGTCAACGAGCTGTTCACGCTACTGCTGTTGACGCTGAACATGTCGATCGGCCACATTTTCGAGCTCAACGAGACCAGCATCGACTTTCTGCAGCTCAGCAGGGCCCGACAGTACAGATACACGCTTGGCTCACGCCAGTCAAGGCTGAAAAACATTCTATTTCGTCGCAAAATTACCAAAGAAGAGGCCCGCATAGGACTCGTCAACTCCCAGCGGTACGTCAGCGTCGAGCATCCGGACGCACGCAACGTGCGTGTCGTGCTGCCGGTGCCGGAAACAGTCCATCCTTATGACAAGGGTTATTTGGAAAATGCTCTGGACTGGTTCAGAAACCGCAAATTCACCACAGCCCAGGAAATTGTTGCGTACGAATATGAAATGTTGTCACCGCAATTTCGGTCCTGGGTCCTCCAGCAAGTCCGCGCCGGCGAAGGCCAGATTTTTGGTAGCACGCCGCTCACCCCTGTGGCCGTCTAGGCCATGTTTGCATACGCCTTTATCAGATCTCTCTCGATCGAGAGCGTTTCGTGGCGGTACTCCACGCGGATGTCTGGCACGTTGGTCTTCTCGATGTCGTTGCCCTCTCTGCCCGGCTGGTCGAAATTTGCGCCGAGCCAATGGCGTTTCAGCTGGTACTCGAACCCGCTCATGAACACCGAGTTGCGCGCAAGCTCAGACATGTCCACGTTCGACAGCTTATAGATCTGCGCGGCGACAGAGTATTCCTCGATCAGCGGCTCTCTGGTGTACGAGAATTGCAGCGGGTCGTCTGTCGACAGCGACACGTTGAGACCGCGACGGAAGTAGCTCGGGAACGGGTTCTTGTCGTACGTCAGGAACAACGCGTTGTTGGACAGCGGAGACATCGCCACGCCGATCTGGCACAGATAGTACAGGTATTGGATGTACGGCAGTTTGCGCAGCAGAATGCCGTGCGAGATGCCCTCGGCGGCCAGATACGCCGCGATCAGGTGCTCTGGGTCGCCCGCCTCGCCAGAATGCGGCCGCAGCACAAAAGTATTAAACCCGCGGCGCACTCTCCATTGATTCAGCGACGCAATGTTCGCGTACAGCGAATAGATGTAATACGAGTACGGCGGATTGTTTGCCGAGTCCCAGTTGCGTGGGTACGGGAACTTGCGGTGGAACCGCTTGTCGGCCTTGCTTTCGTCGTCGACCGAGTCAAATCCAATCACACGCTGCAAAAACACAAATAGTTTCGGGTGCGACGAGGGGTCCTTAGTCACCTCAAATAGGGGCTTGAACACGTTGAGCACCAAGTCCTGGTAGTTGTCCACAATGCCGCCCTTCTTGTACACGTCATACAGCCGCGGGATCTGAATCAGCCACCGCACATTGTGCGAAAAAAGCTTGTGGTCCACCACCCACGCAGCCAGCTTGTCCCATTCGTCTGCCGACCGGCCGTAGATCGAGATCCGGTACTCGGCCATTTGGTACTTGGAGCTTTCCAGATCGTCAAACACTTCTTTAGTCAGCTCGGCCAGATACCGGCCCTTGATATAATTGTCGGTCTTAAGAAAGATCTCTCTGAGCCGCGATTCGCCAATCGGGTTGTACTTGAGGTTGAACTTGTCAAACCGGTGGAAAGTGTCTCTGTGCGCGTGCATGTCCAGCGTGTCTATACTCAGGTCGTACGCGGTCAGGTTCAGCGACTCGAACACCTGGCGCAGCGTCAGGACCTGGCCATCTCTAATAATCACCTTTTCGTCCGGACACTTGCGCATCTTGTACTTGATAAACCGCAGCAAATGTTTCTGGTTCATGCAGGCCGAATGGTGCACGTGTGTGTCCACCTTCCGCACGTTGTAGAAGTCTCTGTGCGGGTTCCGCTTGCTCTCGGACGTCTCGTCGTGCTCATTTAGCAGATAATACAAATTCCATTTGGCTTCCAGGTACTCCAGCCGCTTGAAAGCAAACGATTTGGTCGGTCCGTCCGAGGCGATCGCCGTGATCTGCTCGAGATCGATGTAGTAGTCGCGCATCGTAGGAATCTGGACGATCTTGTTCCCGCTGCTTTTCTCCACCACCTGGAAAACGTCCTCGTCGTCCAGCACGTAGTCCAGCTCGGGATCTGGGCCCGGAATGTCCACCTTGGCAATGTCGAAATTCTCTGCCAGTTGGTCGCCCTGGTCCGGGTTCCGCTCAATGCTGTACTCGTCGCCCTTCTTCCAGAACGGTGGTGGCGGATTCGGGTAGATCCGCCATTCGGGCTTGTTTTTCGGGTTGTCCTGCGGCCGCTGCAAAGATAGCCTCTGGTACTTTTCGCGAATCTGGATACATCTCTGGACGTTCTTGTAGATCTCGATCAGTTCCTTGGACGGCGCCTCGATAATCGAGTTGTGGTCGTTCAGCAGCAAACTACCCATCCGCGCCTTGGCCCTGAACAATTCGCGGTCTGACGACCCCATCGGACTCATCTCGTGCGTGATCGGGTTGTACGCAAACTTGCCACCGGCCATTGGCGACGCGTGCTCAAGCCCCGCAGGCCGCGCTGAGTGCACGGACGACGAGCGCGAATTTTTCGGCGACGTCGCAATCGAGTGAAACGCCTTCACCTTGGCGTCCTGGTCCCTGAGCATCTTGTCCTCGGTGTACGAGTAGTGCACCGTGGACGGGTCCTGGTCGCCCGTGTAGACGTAGTCGTCGTCGGAGGCGCCGCCAGCGCTCGAAACGCCCGACGACACCACCGGCGTCAGATTGTGCGAGATATCGAGCGGGTGGGACATAAACACTACTCTAAGGCTAATTCTTTTTTTTTAGGATTATTTTGCACTATATCAGTATCTGGTGTACGGGTGTTGCGTCCCTTATCAGGGTCTCAGTCTCTTTGGATCTCTTGGGAACAGACTGGCTCTTCTGATGTTCTTGAGATCCAAGAAAAACATCAGCACTCTCTCCAGGCCGATTCCTCCGCCCGCGTGCGGAGCACAGCCGTACGTGAATGCTTGGATATAGTCCGACAGACCAGGCGTAGTGGTGTCCACGTCGTGGGCCTTAATTCTCTCGGCAAGCAGAACTGGGTCGTGGATCCGCTGTGCTCCCGACAAGATCTCCTCGCCGCGCATAAAGAAGTCGTACGAGTTCGAATAGTTGCTGTCCTCCGGGTCTGGCATGGTATAGAACGGTCTCACGGCGAGCGGGAACTTGTCGAGGACGTAGAAGTCTGTGTCGTATTTTTCTCTCACCAGCTTGCCAAGTAGCTTTTCGTTCTCGGTGCTGAGGTCGTCGTAGTCGCCGAGCTCTCTGCCGGCATCTCTCAGCATCTGGATGCCCTCTTTGTAGTGTAATTTCACCATCTTGCCGTCCTTAGGCAGCTTGAACTCCTCCACTGGGAACTGCCTTCTCACCGTGGCGATCTCCTTGGCGTATCTGGTCTTGAGCTCGCTGAAAATAAACACAAACAGCTCCGACAGCAAGTCGACGACCTCGTGGTAGTCCTCCTCGATCGCCATTTCCAGGTCCAGACCCACAAACTCGGTCATGTGACGGTGAGTGTTGGAGTTTTCTGCTCTGAAAACGGGAGCAATCTCAAACACCCGTTCAAAGTCGGCAGCAATCAGCTGCTGTTTGTAGAACTGTGGTGACTGTGCCAAGAACGCACTGCCTTTGAAGTAGTCGACCTTGAAAACGTTGGCTCCGCCCTCCGAGGCAGCAGCAATCAGCTTTGGAGTGTGCGTCTCGACAAAATTCCGCTCGAGCAAAAACTCCTTGAACAGCTGGCAGATGCCGGATTGCAGCCGGAAAATGGCCTGGTTCGTGACCGTTCTCAGGTCGATCACACGTGAGTCCAGCCGGGTGTCGAGGTTGACCACAGGAAGCCCTGAGGCCTCGGCTTCGGCGTCGGAACGCGAGGCGTCCTCGATCAGTAGCGGCAGCTGTGCTGGCGTTTCGGAGATGGTGTAGATCTTAGAGATCGAGATCTCCACGTCCTGGATCGTGGCGCTTTTCACCAGCTCGTCCACCTTCTTAACCACACCGTGGACAAGAACAATCGACTCGAGACTGAGCGAGGCCGCCCATTTCACCATCTGCTTCGACACAGAGTCGCCATTGGCCTTGATCAGACCCTGGATCAGCTCGTCCTGCTGTCTGAACAGGAAAAAACTCATGGTGGCGCCCTGCTGTCTGGAATTGTGCACTCTAGCTCTGAAAACCACCTCCTTGCCGTCGTCCTGAGGGGTAAGAGTTTTGAACTGAATTCGAGGGATTCCCGTCTTGCGGTTGGACTGCATCAATGGCAGCTTGCCGTAGTTGTCCTTTGCAGTATCGCTGGCGGCGTCGGCGGCAGCCTTGGCGGCCTGTTCCTGGGCAATTCGAGCGGCGGTCTCTGCCTTTTTTCTCTCCTTCTCGCGCTCTTTCTCGAGCTTCTTGAGCGCCTTCTTCGACAGCGGCTGGCCGTCAGGACCAAGAACAGTTTCCTGTCCAGCTTTTGCGGCTGGCTGCGCCTCCAAATTCAATTTCTCGACTTTGTCTTCAAGACTCATTGGAAAAATAAATTAGATGATTTCAAAATTTTCCGTAAATGAGTAACTTTTTCGACTCTATACACTTTATTACTAGCCAAATAAATATCCTCCCTACTTACAACTCGGTATTCTCCAAGAAGAAATAGTTGCCACTCAGTTTCTGCTCCTTGTCCATCTGGGAGTCCAGCTTGTTGATTCTCGGTCTGAACGAGTTAGGGTCTCTTCTGAAAGTGACGTTAAGGTTCTTGAGGAACCGGTTGCAACCAGTCAGCAGCGACTCGGCCTTTCTCGCCGTGGCAGACTTCGACGGCACACCCTCGAACACCATCACCTTGTCGGCCATGTATGTGGCCATGATGAAGTCGTGCTCGACGATAAAAGCGGTTTTCTTCGAGTGGATGATGAATCTTCTGATCACCTTGGAGCAAATAATACGCTGCTCCGAGTCCAGGTAGGCGGAAGGCTCGTCAATAAGGTAGATGTCGGCGTCCATGCCGAGCGCAAGGACAATAGCGACTCTTTGCAGCTCACCTCCCGACAGGTGCTGCACCTCCTGATCGATGATGTCTTCGATTTTGAGCGGCTTCACCACGTCGGTATTGAACTGCGGGTGCAGGAATGAGGCCCTGATCTTTTTCAAGAACAGCTGTCTCACGGTTCCGGTGAACTTCGGAGCGATCTTTTGCGGTTTCATCGAGACGTTTAGCTTTGGCGCCTTGCTTCCATCGTCTGGCGAGATGGCTCCCGCAAGAAGCTTACACAGCGTCGTTTTTCCGGTACCGTTCTCTCCCATCATCACGATGATCTCGCTGTCGGAGAACTCGCCGGCCTCCACGGTCAGTTTGAAATCTCCCTGCGTCTTGGTCATTTCTGGGTACTCCATCGAGTGCGACTGGTCCACAATCATTTTATCGGACGCATCAGCAAGTCTGAATTGAAGCGACTCGGTTCTGAACCTCATGTTTTCCGTTGGGATGTGGCCGTCAAGGAAAATGTTGATACCCTCCCTCACAGAGGCCGGAAGGGTCACCACACCGTAAACGGAAGGAACACCGTAGAGAATGCAAACGAAATCGGACAGATAATCCAGCACAGACAGATCGTGCTCCACGACAATCACGTAGATGGTTGGCTGAAGAAGCGATCTGATGATAAAGGCAGCGTTCAGACGCTGTTTGACGTCCAAATACGACGAAGGCTCGTCAAACATGTACACCTGGGCGTCCTGGACACAGGTCATTCCAATAGCAAATCTCTGGAGCTCTCCACCAGAAAGCTTCGAGACCTCTCGTTTCAGAATTCCCTTTAGTTCCAGCGTGTCGACCACTTGTTTGGCAGCGTCCTGTCTTTCGAGCTTGGCCTTGATTAGTTCACCGACTTTGTTGAGCGGTCCTTTAATGGCACGAGGAATGTTATCCACGTACTGCGGCTTGATGATGGCCTTGATGTTGTCTTCCAAAACTTTTGTCAAATAGTTCTGCAGCTCTGATCCTCTGAAATGTTTTAGAATGTCCTCCCAGTCGGGCGGATCGTCGTATCTTCCAAGGTTGGGCTTTTCCTTTCCGGCAAGGATCTTGAGCGCGGTGGACTTTCCAATACCGTTGGTGCCCACCAGACCAAGCACCTGTCCGGGTCTTGGAGTAGGCAGTCTATGCAATTTGAAAGAGTTGGCCGAGTATCTGTGGGTGACCTCTTTTTCGAGGTTGGTTGGTAAATTAATGATGTTGATGGCTCCAAAGGGACACTTTTTCACGCAGATACCGCATCCGATACACAGATTCTCCGAAATAAAGGCAATCTTCGAGGTTGGCGCCACCTCGATACACAGCTTTCCCGTCTTCACCACGGGACAGCTCTTTCTGCACTCTTGTCTGCATTTTTTGGGCTTGCACTTGTCGTCCGAGACGATGGCGATACGGGTATTTTTCTGACTCATGCTAATTAGGGAATATGCAACACTCCGGCACTACTGAATGCAAATTGGCCGAAAACAGCTGTGAAGGGAGGAATAAGTACCGGTTGGAGAGTGTTTGGATAATATTTAAAAAAAAATTTTCAATTAGAGACTTTTCGCGCGTGGGAACATTTTTACGCACGTAATTAGGGAGCTAGCAGGGTTTCGCGGTCCCATATTTACGTTTCTGCTGGTTGCTTACAATGACGCAAATATGATTGGCCAGGGGGATTTCAGTGCTGAGACCAACAAAGGGGGAGGGTTATGGTGAGTCGACAAGAGTCTAGGTACTAATTGGCTGTCCAGCGGCCAGCTCGTGGCAGAGAGCAGCAAGTCCAGGTCAGATCATCGTAATGTTAAAATCTACGTAAAATAAATGTATGCAAATTAAATAACACACAAATTAAATATGCTACCAGCTATGAAGAAGGTCAACCTTCGTAGACACATAAATCACAATCACGCGTTTTTCCTCAGACTAGGGCGTGTGGCGTAGTTGGTAGCGCGTTCGCTTAGCATGCGAAAGGTCTTGGGTTCGACTCCCAACTCGTCCATATTTTTTGTTTCCCAAAACCCCTTTTTTTAGATCTACATGCACACCATCCGCCGCTAGCGTTAGCACAAGCCATGTCTGGCGGCCTCTCAACAGTTTGTCACGCCCGCACGCCCGCGCGCTACCGCTCAAGCCGCCCCCGGCCGCCTTCTTCCCAATTCGTGTCGCGATAAGCGTCCGCGCTGGACTTCCCGATTCGGCAATTGCCGACTTATCAACGGGATCCGACTACCGCCAGCACCCTTATAAATACCTCTCACTGCCTCCTGTATCCGCAATGACTGTTGACAACAAAGAAACCTCCTACGTGTTCCAAAAACAAATCAACGACAAGGGCCTGCTCTGTGTCGGTGCCAAGGGCGACGGTATGTACCTCGTTCTGGAAAACCCGCACACCAAGGAGCAGAAGGTGTTGTTCGACGCTGTTTCAGGAGCAGCCGTCAACTCGCTTCCTCACCAGGACCCAGAAATTACTGAGGCCATGGGCCAATTCGCCAAGGAGTCCGTTTACACTTTTGGTGCCTACTACGCCAACTACGCTGCTGAAGACCTTGGAAAGTTCCTTTGCGAGAAGTCCGGCGGCGATTTCGCGTCTGCTCTGTGGACCAGCTCGGGTAGCGAGGCCAACGAGAACGCCATGAAGATTATCAAGCAATACCACAACGAGCTCAAGGACTACAAGAGATGCAAGTTCATTGGCAGAAAACAGTCGTACCACGGCTTCACCACCGGAACGCTGGCCATCGGTGACGGATCCAGAAAATACCAGTTTGCCGACATTCTGATCGATGAATCTAAGACTCCAAAGGTGTCTCCAGTGTACCCTTACAGAAACCAAAAACCGGGCCAAACCGAGGAGGAATACACTAAGGAGCTGCTGGACGAGCTGGAGCAGACTTTCATTGACAACGACCCTAGCACGATCGCCGGAATGATCATCGAGACCGTCGGCGGCTCGACTTTCGGCACCTCCGTGCCAACCAAGGGCTATCTGGACGGCTGCAGAGAGATCTGCCACAAATATGGTGCCCTGTTCATGCTGGACGAGGTCATGTGTGGTCTAGGAAGATGCGGCTACCCATTCACCTACAAGTCGCCAGAATTCGGTCTGTCTTCGGGCGGACCAGACCTCTGCTCGGTCGGCAAGACCATTGGCTCGGGCTTCGTCACTCTTGCTGGCCTGCTGATCTCGCCAGGCGTGAAAAAAGTCTTTGCCGAGGGCTCTGGAAGCATTCTCGGCGCCCAGACCTACCACTCGCACGACTTCAACTGCAGAGTCGGCCTGGCCGTCCAAAAAAAGATCTACAGAGACAACCTGATCGAGAACGTCAGAATCAACGGTGCATACCTCAAGGAACAGCTCAAGCTCAAGCTCAAGGACGCCAAATACGCCGGCGACGTGCGCGGAGCAGGAAACTTCCTTTCTGTCGAGGCCGTCAAGGACAAGGCCACCAAGGAGCCGTTCGATCCAAAGGAGAAGGTCGGTACCCAGCTCGGCAACTTCTGTTTCGAAAGAGGCATGACCATCATGGGTGTCACAGGCACCATCGAGAGCAAGCTCGTCAACAACTCCGAGCTCGTCTGTATCGGCGATCACGTGACCATCGCTCCAGCGTACACGTTCACCAAGGAGCACTGCGACTTCATTGCTAACACCATTGCCGGCGCCTTTGCCGACTTGGAGAAGAAGTATGCTGCCTGAGCAAAGCTCAGTGAAAGGTTAATTAAAGGTTTCTAGTAATAAAAATAATTAATGGAACTACGCCGGCTGGTCAGGAGCTACCCAGTCGGTTGCGATAGTTTTGGACCCGCTGTTCAAAAAATGTGCCATTCCAGCGGTCAGCGTCTTCCAGTCGAGGCGGTCCGTACTGTTCGATCGCAAGCCCGCTTGCTACCGTCGCAGAAATGCACGCCTCCTCCAAATCACCGCTCAGAGCTAGCTGCGTAGCAAAAGCCCCCACAAACGTGTTACCGCAGCCTGTTGGGTCCACAACCTTGTAGTCGCTGCGGGCAGGGTCATCATGGTATGCGGGAAACCACTTGATTTGGCCATTGGCGTACAGAAGCGAGCCCAAAGCGCCGCACCGCACCAGCAGCACGCGGGCCTTGTGCATGCGTGCTACCCTTTCGCAATTTTCTTTATCGGTTGGCTCAGGCTCGCCAAAAAATGCAGCAGCCTCTGCCGCGTTGGGAGAGAACACGTCGACGTGTTCAAGGGCGGCATTCAGGGCCTCCAGATGTTCTGGCCGACACCGGTCAGGAATGGCTTCGTAGACAATTAGCGGCTTGTCTGGTCGCGCAGAGATGATGGATTCCAGCATTTCGCGCAGAGAGCCAGGCGAACAGAGCAAATGAAACGACCGCGACCGGATCAAGTGCTCGTGCTGCTTCAAATCGGCCACCTCGATTCTGCGTTTGGGCGTCATATATTTGAACTCACGCCAATCGTTGAGTCCGTACTTGTTCCATCCGCGCGTGCATAGCCGTGTATTGTCGTAGCGGAAGACTGCGCCCAGATTCCAGCTCTGCAGCTCTCGCAATATTTCTTCAGGACAGTCGCTGCCGATATCTATAATACCACCACAGAGCCTGCTCTGCTGGCTTCCGAGGACAATCCGCGAGCCCGCCATGGCAAATACGCCACCTCCGCCAAGAACGTTGTAAAGGGACGTTCCGTCGGCGAAATGGATTTCGTCGAGGATAAACATGCCCAGGGAGCAGAAAACGGACATCGATAAATTTATTTGATTTATTTTTAATTTATTTTATTCTAAATTATTTTAATTTAATTCAATTCATTTGATTTATTATCTATTCAGAAAATAGCTTCATCAAGCCTGGCTGCAGGGTTGTTCTCAATAAAGTCCAGATCAACCTTGTGTCCCAACAGCTCTCTAATGTTGCTGACCGCATACTTGATCATCGTAGGTCTCTCCAGTGACAATCCCCAGCCCAAGACTCTCATATCCTTTGGCAGACCCATGGCCTCGAGCATCTCCGGTCTGAACATCCCGGAGTTGCCAATCTCGACCCACTTGCCCAGCCCGTTGTGCCAGGCGTAGATCTCGAGCGAAGGCTCGGTGTACGGGTTGTATGTTGGCTTGAATCTGAGGTCATGAACACCCATCTTGTCGAAGAACTGCTGCATGAACCCGATCAGGTCTCCAAGCGTCAAATTGTAGTCTGCAAAGACACCTTCGACCTGGTGGAACTCGGCCAGATGGGTCGCGTCGACCGCCTCGTTACGGAACACCCTATCGATCGAGAATAGTCTGGTTGGTTTTGGATCGGCCGCCAGCTTCTTGAGCATCTGCGACGAGATCGCCGTGGTATGTGTTCTCAGAACAGTCCGCAGCGACTCCTCGCCCTTCCACGGGTATCTGTACCCGATCGACCCGTACGCGCCATCCTGGTGCACCGTCTTGACGTTTTCCCAATACTCCTTGTCCTGTGGCTCTTTTGCTGTAGCTGGGTCTTTCAGATAGAATGTATCCTGCAAATCTCTGGCAGGATGCTGTTGCGGCACAAACAGAGTATCAAAGTTCCAGAAACCGCTTTCAACGTATTGGTTAGAAGGCATCTCCGAGAACCCCATGCTGAAGAAGATCTGTCGGAACTCCTCTCTGACCTTGTTGAGCGGATGCAACGCTCCAGCAGACGGCATCACGCCCTGAGAGTCGAAATTGTACGGCTTGAACTCGGCCTTGCTCCACGAGCCGCTCACGACCATGTCGCTGGTGATGTCGGTTTCCAACTGCTTGATTTCCAGAGCGAACTCGGCGCCCTTCGAAACGCTGTACGTGAACACTTTGGATTGCGTAATCAGCTTTCTCTTCTTCAGCTCGGCCAGGTCCTTCTTGTTGGCCAAAGTGCCTGTCTTCTCGATCTCCTTAAGCTGCTCCGCGGTCGCATCTTGTACCTGGCTGCCCGCAGCGACCTTGGCGACCAGCTTATCGCCCTCCTTGGCGATCCAGCCGTTCTTGAACGCTCTGCCCTGGGCCACCTTTCCGTTGCTGCCCATCACGCTGTCGACATCTGAGATCTTGAGTCCGTCCAGCGCCTCCGTCACCTTCTGGAGCAGCCGGTACTCATGTGAGCCGTGCGCAACGATATCCTTGGCCTCCGCCGTCAACGTCCACCTGTCGCTTTCGTGGGTCTTGTATTCCACCATGTTTCTGGCCGCGAGCGACATCAGTGCCGCCTGCATGGCCGCCGTGTCGACATCCGCAAACTCGGCCGCCGTGTTGGCGATCTGCTGCTTTTGGCCCAGCGTGTGCAAAATTCTGAGCTGGAGCGACGACATAATTAATCAATTAATTATTTCTTTATTTTCGACAAATTTTTCTTGATTCACACCCACCTACCCATGTCCACCGATAGAGCCCGTTTTTTTTGCCAATGGACAGACTGCGACGCCGTGTTTAGCGCGCCAGCAGAGATGTGCGTGCACGTGGCGAAACACGCCGGCGACGGGCACCGGTGCCGCTGGAACCTGTGCGGCCGACAGTGCGACTCGCCCTCTGCGCTGCTGAGCCATCTGGTGCTCCATTGCAAGACGCCGTTTGCGTGTCTGCGCTGCAGCAGCGAATTCGCCGCCGTCGACGAGCTCTACGAGCACGAAAGGCACCACAAACAGCCTGTCGCGGCCGATCCACTCAGAGCAGACCTTGTGTCATACAGAACCGCATCGCTGCCCCGTTTGCGCGGCCAGTGTCCCAAAATAGAGCGCAAAATTGCACAGTTGCACCAGCAGCTTGTGCACACGTACACGGCCAGGCCGCAGATCGACACGGCCACGCTGCCGGCAACAGCTCTCGAACAGTACGCTGCGCAGCTGGAACAGTACCATGCCAAGCTGGAACGACTGCACCAGTCGCTCAGCGCCGAATTAGCGGCCACAGACAGACAGAAAAGACACTACTGGCTGAAAACACAGCGGCTGGTCGACGCACTACACCAGTTTGAGAAAACAGAGCTCAATATATGAGATTCTATTCGTTTCTAAATTTGACCGTCTTGAGCGGGCTGTACAGCTGGTTGTACAGTTCGTCCGGCGCATCGCGGCCAATCAGACGTCTTGTGTCGACGAAAGTCTCGTCGAGCTCGCGCAGGTTGCGCACGCCCAGCAGCCGCATGTCCATCTCGAGCTCGTCCTTGAGCAGCTGGATGGCCTTGCGGACGCCATTTTCGCCGTACGACGAATTGGCGTACAGGAACGGCCGGCCGAGACCCACACCCACACGCACGTTCTGGCCGCCCAGGGCCAGCGCCTTGAGGATATCTGTGCCGCGACGCACGCCGCCGTCGATGAATATCTCGAAGTCGGGCCGCAGCTTGTTGCGCCGCTTCAGCTCCGGCACCACCTCGGCAAGCAGCTCGACGGGCGGTGGCGCCGTGTCCAGCTGCCGTCCGCCGTGGTTCGACAGCACAACCCCGTCGAATCCGTCGTCCACGGCCTGCACCACGTCCTCAAGCCGTTGCACACCTTTGATCAGCACGGGCAGCTTGGTGCTCTGCTTGATTTTTTTCACGTCGTCCCAAGTGAGCCGCGTGTCGATGAACGACGACAGCGCGCGCGAGGCGCCCTGGCTGCGCACGACTTCGTTGCTCTTTTGCACGTCCGACTCGCCTTCGAATTTCACCCGTGCGTCCTTTTCTCTGTTGCCGAGGCTCGGAGCGTCCACGGTGACGAAAATGGCTTTGATGCCGAGTTTTTCGGCTTTCTTCACCATTTCAAACGCCACGTTGCGGTCCTCGTTCACATACAGCTGAAACCACTGCGTGGCACCAGGGACGCGCGCCGCAGCGATCTCCTCGAGCGAGTTCGACGCCAGGGTGGAAATCATCTGGATCACGCCCTCCTTGCCCGCGCCGCGCGCAATGGAGCACTCTCCGTCCGGGTGGCCCAGCTTCGCGAGCGCCGTCGCGCTCACGTAGAACGGCACAGACGTCGGCGTGCCCAGCAGCGTCGTGCTGGTGTCCACCTTGCTCACGTCCACCAGGACGCGGGGCCGGAAATAAATGCGCTGGTACGCATAGTGGTTTTCTCTCATGCTCACCTCGTCGTCGGCGCCGGACGAGTAGTACGCCCACGCACCTTTGGGGAGGATTTTTTTCGCAATGTACTCGAAATCGTGCAAATTCATCACCTCATTGACGTTTGGCATGTTGGCCACATTTTCGAGCCGCTCTTCCTCAAACTCGTCTTCGGCCACTTCCAGCGTCGGCGCAGGCCCGTCCAGCTGCCCGAGATGCTTTTCTTTCGGAAGATGTTTCTCGATAGTGCCCTTGGGATGGAGCTGCTCGAACAATTCGGTGGCATCGTGGCCGGAGTACCGAATGATAGGAGACTGGCCGCCTGGATGGTGGGGCAAGAACTCTGTCATGTCGTAGACCTGGCCACGGATGGCCACCCAGCAGTCGTCGGGCCGGTTGTGCTTGACGAACTCGGCAACGGGCACAATGCGCTTAGGCAGGGCAGGCGACTCGCTGGAGAGCTGCGGTCTGCCGGGCAGCTGTGTGCACACGAGGGCAGCTCCTAGACCGGCCACAATTGCGGCGCCGAGAGATCTGCGTGGGAAGCGCTTAGCAGACGACGCCAGCGTACGGGACAGCCTTGGCAGCGGCTTTTTGCCCGTGGTAAATGCTCTATAGGAGGTTCTCCACATACGTATCGATGCTAAAAAAACTCGAGCCTGATATATTTCTGAATCGAGGTGGGGCCACCCCCGCGTGGGATGAACTCCCGCAGCCAATGGCGGGATTTCGCCTGGTCAGCAAAAACGAAAAAAAACAATGGACGAGACCGGAGTCGAACCGATGACCTTCTGCTTGCAAGGCAGACGCGCTACCAACTACGCCACACGCCCGAGATCTTCTGTTTTGGCGTACCCTGCAGCCATGACGCACCCGTCATCTGCAACGATCTGGAGAAAATAGCTACCTGCACACAATCTCTGAAATGCAGGGCGCCTTTTATATATTCCTCTGCGCCATCTCGTATTTATCTAAATCGAGCACCGCCACACAAAGCCCTAGCCCTGCTTGTTCTAAAAAAAAAGCCTAATTTGTAAACAAATATTTATCTCCCCCATGAACTCTGTCAGGGCGGCCAGGCGGCCCTCCACGCGCTCCTACGCAGACGATGACGACCTCTCGCTGCTGGCCGACGAGTCGTTCCACCAGTACGGCTCGATCAACGAGGAACACTACATACAGGGCCGAAGGGCGTCGATGAAGTCGTCCATGTCGCAACTCAACCCACTCAACCTCATTCCCACCAAGACGACCGACGCAGGCATCATCCTGGAGGTCGAGACGTCTACTTTCCAGGAGCTTGGCCTGCTGGCAGTGAGTGCGATCCCGCTGGTGATCACGTTCTTGCTCCAGTTCTCTCTCACTGTTGCGTCCGTTTTCAGCGTGGGCAACCTCGGCTCGCAGGAATTGGCTGCCGTGTCGCTGTCGAACCTGCTCTGCAATGTCTCTGCATACGCCATCATCCAGGGAATCGCGTCGTCGCTGTCGACGCTGTGTCCGCAGGCGTACGGCAGAAAAGACTACAGGGCCGTGGGCATGCATAGCCTGCGGTGTCTGGTACTACTGTTGCTGCTGTACGTGCCGATGTACGCGTTTTTGCATTGGGGATCGCGGCCTCTGCTGCTCAAAATCATCCAGGACGAGCGGCTGAGCGACCTCGCCTCATCATACCTGAAACGGCTGCTGTACGGCGTGCCTGGCTATATTGTCTTCGAGGTGCTGAAACAGTATCTCCAGGCGCAGGGCATTTTCCATGCGTCGACGCTTGTGCTTGTGCTGTGCGCGCCGCTCAACATCTTTCTCAACTACCAGCTGGTTTGGAATGAGACGTACGGTATTGGGTTTCTGGGGGCCCCCACGGCCGTCGTGATCACCAACTGGTGCATGGCATCGATGCTTTTCTGCTACGCGGTGTTTGTCAACGGCTACCAGTGCTGGTGCGGCTTCTCGCGCGACGTGTTCCGCAACTGGAGCCGTACCTTGCAACTCGCAGGCCCCGGCGTGATCATGATCGAGGCCGAGTGGCTCGCGTTCGAGATCATCACCTTTGCATCGTCCAAGTTCGGCACTGCCGCTCTAGCGTCGCAGTCCATCATGACCACCACCGGCTCGACCATTTACCAGATCCCGCTCGCGATATCTGTGGCCGCATCGACCAGAGTGGCCTGGTTCATCGGGTCGGCGTCCAAGGACGCCGCCGTCAAGTCTGCGCACGCGGCCACGTGGATGTCGGTGCTTTTTGGCGCGATCAACGCCGTCGTGCTCGTGCGTTTCCGCAAAGAAGTGGTCTCGTGCTTCTCGAGCGACCCCGAGGTCGTCGAGCTTGCCAGCAAGGTCCTGATCATCGGTGCCGCGTACCAGGTGAATGACGCCATTGCCTGTGTCAGCGGCGGCGTCCTGCGTGGCCAGGGCCGCCAGTACATCAGTGGCTGGCTCAACCTCGTCAGCTACTATGTTTTTGCGCTGCCGATCGCGTTTGCTTGCGGATTCCACCTGCACATGGGACTCATTGGCCTCTGGATCGGCATGATGTGCGCGTTATGCTTTGTGTCGCTTGCAGAGTGCTACTACGTGCTCACCACCGACTGGGACACTCTCATCAAGAGGTCCATCGAGGAGGGCATGAAAGAGCAGGCCAGCTTCCAGGAGGCGCTGCTCGATCAGGCTAGTTTCCAGGAGGTCATTATCCCCGGCAGCGCGAGCCTGCGGCCTGTGCGGAGCCACTCGCTACTCCCGATTCCTGTGTAACCAGCATAATCTCTACAGTCGATCGACGCATGTATTTTCCAGGGGAAAAAAATATAAAAAAAAATACTGGAATATATTTCACTGAACCAATGCTAGAGGACTCTTCTGCCACAGGGCCCCCCGTCGGCCAGCAGATGCCCCCGCGGATAAAGCTCCCGTCTCTAGCGTCTCTAGGAGACGACTTTTCCCTCCCGCCCCTCACGGCAAGGGTCTCGGAGACCGGGTCTGTCGAGACCAAGATCACGCTTCCCTCGCTCTCGGCGCTGACTGAGTCGATTCCAGACGTTCTCAGGCCGGTGGCCAGCATTCCAGCGGCAACTATAAACCACCTGGCCGAGGAGCGCTCTCACAAACCCTCTTTTGGCATCAAGCATGAGGACGGCCTCGCGCCGCTACCGTCGCCCGAGCCTGCCGTGCGCCTCGAAGCTGCCGGGGTGCCCAAGACGAGCCGCCATCGCAACACAGAGCCGTGCTATTTTTTGCAAAACGTCCCAGACCGCGGCGAGCAGTCCCAGCTGGCCGAAGCCGTCCCCGTGCACAAGCCGTCCTCCCAGGAATTTGCCGCCCCTATCGCCTATATCGAGTCGCTGAGCGCGGAGGGTGAGCACTACGGCGCCGTCAAAATTGTTGTGCCGGAGAAAAAGCCAGCCATCGAGATACGGGGCAAACTGGGCGTCCGGCGACAGACCAAGAGACAGCAGCGTATAGCGAACGCGGGCACACGGCCGGTGCGCTCGCGCGACCAGCTGCTACGGCTGGGCTTTGAGCCGCGTTTCGATGCCTCAACGGTGCAAAAAGCCGGTCTTACGGTGCCAGATGCGCACACTCTTCCCTCATACGATTTTTACCACTGGTCGGAAAGTAGCGTCGACGAGGACGACGCAGAGACCGAGTTTTTCGCGGATTTACGCGAGTTCGACGCGCTAGTGAGAGGCCCAGAGCTGGGAACCGAGAACGGGTTCTGGGAGTCCGATTTCGACGCCTTCTACGCCCTTCACACGCCTGCTCCGTGCGCGCAGCCTGAGCCCTGGAACCTGCAGTATCTGGGCGTTTGCGAGGGCTCGCTGCTGCAGTATTTGAGCGAGGAGACGTCGCTGCTTGCGCCACGGGTCCGTGTGGCGTCACGATACAGCTGCGAGAACTGGAGTCTCGAGGATCATTTTTTGCAACGCGCAGATCACCACCGCTCGGGCGCGCCGAAAATATGGTATTTTATTCCGCCGAGCGAGCGCACAAAATTCGAAGAAATGCGGACAGCGCGGCCCGTGGCGCGTGCGGCGCTCAAGCACGAGCCGCTGCGTCGCTTTATCGAGCCGGGGAGTGAATGTTTTGACGAGTCCGTGCTCGTGACGCCCGCGCAGCTGCGCGCGCACGGCGTGCAATTTTTTGCAACCGTCCAGTTCCCGGGCGAGATTGTCCTCAAGTACCCAGGGACGTACTCGCTATGCTTCTCGCTCGGCACAAGCGTGAGCGAGAGCGTGCGGTTTGCGAGCCGCGCGTGGCTGAAGAGCGCGCTGCCCGGCGCAGAGTGGCTGCAACGGCAGCAGCTGCCGCCCGCGTTCTCCACGTTCCGGCTGCTGACGAGTGTGGCGGTGAACTGCGACGACCGCACCGTGTTGGCGGCGCTGGAGCCAGTGCTGGAGACGCTTGTGGCGCGTGAGACCCAGCTGCGCGAAGCCGCACGGGCCAGCCACATCAAGGAGACCTCCACAGCGGGCGCCGCCGGCACGTCCGTGACTGAGGCCGACCTAGCAGATGCATTCCCCTCCTACGTCGTGGTGAGCGACCGACGCCGCCCGGAAACGCTTACCATGTCTGTGGCGCGGTTCCTGGCGACGCCGCGTGAGAACCATGAGCTCCGCGCCGAGCTGTGCGTGCAGCTGTCGGACGACGCTTTGCGTGTGGCGCAGCGGTCGTTGCGCACGAAGCTTGTCACCGGCGCGCAGTGGCTCGCGCAGTACGATGCGCTCATCGCCGGCTACGACAAGCCGTCCACGAAACTGCTGCGCCCGCTGCTCGCTGAGGGCGACGCCATCTTCCAGCGGCCCGAAGCGCTAACTCCACAGGACTTGCCTGCCTTCGATACGTACCGGCAGCTCAAAAAGTACTACCGCGAGACGGAGGACTGGGCGGCGCGCGCGGCCAAGTTTCTGCAGTTCAAGGTATCTACGCGGATGCGGCAGCGTCGGGGCGAAGGCCACGCCGACCCCGATTCCTGGAACGAGCTTGCAGACCTGGATACACTGCTGCGGCAGATCCCGCAGTTGCCCGTCTCGACGCCCGAGATGGACCAGCTGCTCGAGTACTGCGGCGAGCTGGCCAAGTACAACGACATGGTGCAGCAGCTGCTGCACCGCCCGGACGACAAGGAGCTCGAGAGCCTGCATCTGCTGGGCAGCTCGCTGGGCGTCAGGCTGAACTCGTATCTGCTGCTGGACCGTATTTTGCGGCGCAGCAAGTGGCTGCGCAAGGTGCGTGCGCTGGACTACGCCGCCGTCGACACGCGGGAACTGGCCCAGTTGCTGGAAGAGGGCGAGGATGTGGCTGCAACAGGCGACAGGGAAACCGTCGAGAAGCTGCAGCAGACACATGAACAGGCGCTGGCGGCGAACCGCGAGTTGCTCGCTAACATCGACGATGTGGCGCGGCTGCGCGAGCTATACGACCAGTACGAAAGCCTGCCGCTCGACCACGACGTGCGCCAGCAGGTCTCCCGCGTGCTGGACGAGTACGCGGCTGTGTACGCGCAGCTGGAGCAGATCGCACAGACGGTGCAGCTGCGGTTCGGCGAGCTCGCGCAACCGGACGAGCTGCTGCGCATGATCGACTCGAACCTGCGGTATTTCGACGCCAGCTTCCAGCCCTCGCGGCCGCTGCTCCAGGAGATCACACAGAAGGTCGCGCGGTACCCTGCGCTGGCGGCGGAGCATCAGACGCTGCAATTCTACGAGCACCAGGTGGACGTGTGGTACGAGCAGCTGGTGCTATATTTCGGGCTTGCCAAGGTGAAAAAACTACGCAGCTACTTTGAGGAGTGGCAGCGGTTCGACGAGCAGGTGTTTGCCGAGCCGCCCGACAGCGCGAGCTACTGCGTGTGCCGCATGCGCCACGAGAACGGCATCATGATCGAGTGCGAGGCGTGCGAGCAGTGGTTCCATTTCGGGTGTCTCGGGCTGCGCGACGAGGACGAGGCAGAAATTAGCGGCTTCCTGTGTCCGATCTGCGACGTGGACATGCGGTTCAAGTCGACGCGCTACCATCTGGATCAGGTGGACAGAAAGCCAACGCTGGCGCAGCTGGTGGAATTTGTGTACTGGTCCAACTCGCAGCTGACCGTGCTCCCGCCAGAGTACCGCAATATCCTGTGGATTCTGCGCAACTGCTACACATTCAAGCTGAGTATCTCGGACATTCTGGAGAACGACCTGGCGGGGATCCGCCACGCGCTGCGCCGCATGGAGGGCTGTCGCGTCAACTTCGAGGACGACCGCCGCGTGCTGCGCGCCAAGGTGGCCGAGCTAATGCGCGTCGATCGACGCGTCGATACGGTTGCGCCCGAGTCGCAGTGAAAAAAAAATAAAAGGTATAGCAAATCCGTTTAAACACAGCACAACCATCCACCCCATGTACGCCCGTGTCTCGCTCACCGCGCGCCACGGCCCCGTGCTCCTGCGGCCCATATGGGCCCGTGCGCCGCTCAGCACGAGCACACGCGTCTGCCACGAGCACCAGCACTCGAGCAGCCCGCCGTCGACACCCCCCGTTCCACCCCAGTCGGGCTGGTCCAAAGTCAAGGATTTCTTCAACCCGCACCTCCCGATGTCGCATCTTGGCGGCCATTCGCACTCCCATGCGGCCCCGCACGCGCACTCGCACGGCGCCGACGCGTCGAAGCTCTACGACACCAAGGACTGGGCCAACGAGGGCGTCAAGATCACCTGGATAGGACTCGGAGTTAACGTCGCCATGGCCGTCTCCAAGTTTGCCGGCGGGCTGTATTTCCACTCGCAGGCGCTCATTGCCGACGCCGTGCACGCCGTGGGCGACCTCGTTTCCGACGTGCTCACGCTGTCCACCGTCAAGTACAGCAACAGGACCCCGAGCGAGCAGTATCCGTTTGGGTTCGGCAAGGTGGAGACGCTTGGCTCATTTTTCGTGTCGGCAATTCTGCTGTACGCGGGGCTCCAGATCGGCTGGGGCTCGCTTATTGACATCTTGACGCCCGTCTTGCCGCACAGCGTCATGGACGTGCTGTCGTACTTGCCCGTTCACTCGCACAGCCACAGCCACACGCACGACGCAGGGCACGCGCACGACGCCGCGGCGCAGGCCGTCCAGACAGCAGACATCAACGCCGCGTGGCTGGCGCTGGCGTCCATCGGCGTCAAGGAGTGGCTGTTCCGCGCGACCCGCAACGTCGGCGCACGGCTCAACTCAAAAGTGCTGATCGCCAACGCGTGGCACCACCGCGTCGACTCGCTCACGTCGGTTGTGGCGGTGCTCACCATCTCGTCGGGCTACTTCCTCAACATCTACTGGCTAGATTCCGTGGGCGGCCTCATCGTGTCGGTGCTGGTGATGAAGGTGGGCATCTCGGGGCTGTTCCAGTCGTTTAAGGAGCTCATCGACAAGGCGCTGCCGTCGTCGGACCCGCGCTACCAGAGCCTGCGTCAACTTACCGACGCGCAGCTTGCCCGCGAAAACAGCAACCTCAAGGTGAAAAAATTGTCCGTGCTGCCCTCGGGCACCAACCTCAATGTGATCGTCGACGTCACGGCCAACCAGAAGGACTACACCAACCACCTCACCCTCGAGCAGATGAGTCACATCGGCGAGAGCCTGAAAAAACAGCTCAAGCTCAACCACGACAACCTCAAGACCGTGTCGGTGCAATTTGTGCCGCACGAGGACAAACACTAGATTCTGTATTAAATGCTACTTTCTGAGCCATCTTTTTTGCCGCCGTCTGCGACGAGACGTCCTGTAAACACGTCCATCTGCGCTGGGTCCACGCCAAAGCCCAGCTCGCCCGTGGTCACGTACACGTACAGCTTGTGCCCGGCGAAAAAAAGCGCAACCACAAACGCCCCCAAATACACCTTGAAGAACTTTTCCACGCTCGCAGCGCCCTCGACGGGCAGCACAGCGATCCACAGCTGCGCCACCAGCACCACCACGCCAAAACCAAAGCATACGTACGCGCCCCACAGGCCCGTGCGCGACACGTAGCAGAGGTCACGTGCACTCTGCCCGTGCGCGGCGAGGCCGCTGCGGAAGCGGACCAGCGAGAACCCGATCGAGCACCACGTAAGCAGCGAGCTGAGCCCAGACAGCGCAAGCAGCCACGAAAACAGGATCTGTGCGCCGTTGCCGACCAGCGACACGTAGCTCAGACACCCAAACGCCAGCGTCACGCCGATGGCCACCATTGGCCGGCCGCCCTGGTCGACAAAGCCGAAGCAGCGCGGCGCCATGCCCGCCTTGGCCAACGACACCAGTGTGCGCGAGGTGGCGTAGATTGCCGAGTTTCCAACCGACAGGATGGAAATCAGAATCGCCACGTTCATGATCGACGGGAGCACAGGAATGCCGGCGTTGCGGATTGCAATCACGAACGGCGAGCTGTTGGCGCTTCGTTCGCCTCGAGCCATGAGTCGCGGCTCATTGTATGGCACCAACAGCCCCACCAGCGTGAGTGAGCTGATGTAGAAGAATAGAATCCGCCAGAACACCTGTTTGGACGCCTTGGGGATCGACTTGATCGGGTTTGGCGTTTCTGCTGCACACAGGCCGCACAGCTCTGTGCCACTAAAGCTGAAGGCGGCGGTGACAAACACGGCGACAACGCCCTTGAAGCCTGCTGGCGTGAACGGCCCCGGATCTTTCCAGTACCGGTCGAGAATGGCTGCGTGATGGGGCACTCCGCCGAACAGGATCACAAGTCCCGTGACCAGAAAGCCGAAAATAGCCACGATTTTAGTCACCGAAAACAGCACCTCTGCAAGGCCGTAGATCCTCACGGGCAACATGTTGATGAGGATCATCATGACAAAAAACGCCGTGATCAGGTAGCCGTCGCCGATCGGGAACCCGTCCCAGAACTTGAATGTGATGGACGCGGCGCTGAGCTCGAGCGGCAGCAGCACCAGCCACTGCATCACGTAGTTCCAGCTGATGGCAAACCCCCAGCTCGGGTCAATGAAGGTGGTGGCGTAGTACGAGAACGCCCCAGGAACAGGGAAGTTGCACGCAAGCTCGGCCAGCGAGTGCACCATGCAGAACACCATGACGGAGATGAGCGAGTAGCAGATCAGGATACCGCCGGGACCACCGTCTCTGAGCGACTGGGCGGAGCCGAGGAACAGGCCGGTGCCAATAGACCCGCCCAGCGAGATCATTTGCATTTGGAACGAGCCGAGCTGGTGTTTCAGGGGCACGTCGACACCGTTGGTCACGGCGGCGGGTTTGAATGTGGCTAGTGTGCGGCGCAGCCAGCTGGTGGAGGTCTCTTGCTGCTCGAGCTCGACAACACTGATGCTTTTCTCTGAATCCATTGTTTGGTTCAGCAAAGCCTGCGCGTTGGTCTTATATAGCGCATTTGGTGATCTGTTCTGCTGAGGTGCTACCAAATTGAGATTCTAGTGATTTGCACAAATATTGGCAGAAAAATAAAAAAAATACATTTAATCTCCCCAGCATGTCGCTCAACACCTTTGACGCAGAAACAGCAGACAACCTCGAGGATATCGAAAAGCAGTTCGCCGTCAAGGCCGTCCAGCAGATGGAAACTTACTGGAACCTGCTGCAGTCGATTCCTGGCAGCAAACTCAAGCTGACCAAGTACGACGACGAGATCGTCGAGGAAGTGCTTAAAGACTTCCCGGAGTTCGCGTCCCCCGAGGGCGTGGCGAAGGTCAGCGAGGACGACATGAAGTCTGCTGCCGGCAAGGCTCGCTGGAGAAACTTTCTCAAGAAGTTCGAGGACAAGGTGCAGGACTACAATTTCGGCACACTGCTTCGATCGGACGCCTCAAAGGAATACGACCAGCACGGAACTATCTTTGTGGTGAGACTGCAATTCTACGCGATTGAAATTCTTAGAAACAGATACGGCTTGAATGACTGGGTGTGCCAAAAAAAATAAAAAAATAAGACATATAATATTTTATTTTATTTTAATTCGTCGTATTATTATGAGTACACAATCCGCCTAGTTCATCTTCTTGACCAGGTCGTTGATGTAGTGCTCTCTGTTACCAGTAGATCCACCCTGGATGAAGTGCTGGAACTTTCTTCTCACACCCCAGCCGCCAGATGGGTTGGACAGCTTGAATGGCCACAGGAAGTTGTTGGCCTGCTTGAAGTTTGGACCAACGGTGTAGATCTCGTGGATCAGGTCCTCAATGGAGATGATACCGTATTTTCCGAGCGAAGCCTCAATGATGGCGTTGTCGGAGAGAGGGATTCTCTGCTTGTTGATCTTACCGTAACCTCTCTTGTAGATGAGGTGCCTGATGGTGGAGAGCGATGGGTAACCGTAAGCAACGTATGGCTCGACCAGCTTGATGAGCTCGGAGGTGGCCTTGGTGACCTTGACGAACACACCGGCGTTGATTTGGGTCAATCTCAGCAATTGCAACACCTTTCTTGGCTTTGGAGCAATCTTGTTGATACCCTTGATTCTGACGACAAAGACAAGCTTTGGCTCGGCCTCGACGTAGTAGGAGCCGTTAGCCTTGGCCTCTCTCTTGGCAGCAATCAGAGCTCTCTCGGCATCAGCGTATTCCTTGGTGTAAGCCTCGGTTCTCTTGAAGATAGCGGCTCTCTTTTCCTTGTTGGCCTAAAATAGTTAGTAAGAATGGAAAATTTTTTCGACTTCCCAAATCAGTCCCGAAAGATGGTTAACTAACAAGCTTCATTGCCTAAGCTAGCCGTTTCAATAAAGGTTTTCATCAGCTGATGGGAAGTCTCAAAGCTTATACATACGGCCTTTCTTGCCTTCTTCTCGGCAGCGACCTGCTCAGCAGTCTTGGCAGCCTGCTTGGTCTTCTTGATTTGAGATTCTGGTTTAGCAATTCTAAAGGTTAGTAGCGGGAATCCAGAGTAAGGCCTCTGGAGGTTGCACGTGTGAAACGCAATCTCTGCCACATTCCCCGCCAGGAACTGTCCCCAAAGAACATTCCCAGCCTGTAATGTCTCCAGAGAGAGGAGGTAAAGCCTGGCTCTCTTTGGCATCATTTTAGCTGCAATCGCTTTGCGCGATACGCAGCAGCACCATGTCCGAGGACATGAACAGGGTGTCAGCTGTATCCGGTACCGGATTACAGGGCGTTTGACAGTGAGATAAGTACGAGGAGTGCGGGCCTGCCGCATCGCTTGTAATAATCTCAAGACCACGCCGTAGGCGTGAGTGTCATGTCACAACAAGAACCGTCCAGATCCTTGCTCGTCAGCGATCAACATACGGAGCAGCCATTGTGTAGTTGGATGAGAATATTTTTGAAAAATTTGAAAACTGATGAAAAAAAACTGCAAATAGCTTGGCACGTGATATACGCAAGGGTACACAGCCCTGTCGTCGCGTCGATGTTCCACTCCAAAATGAAATTCAGGAACCATAGCCCAGAATCATAGCCAGCCCCATGACCGAGGTTATGAGCCGTGGAGCGTTCCTTTCGAGTATGTAGGTCCCTTCCATACTAACACTCAGACGAGAAGGACTACAATCATGCTACCGACAAGCAGTACGAGATCCTAAGAAAGAAGGCCGACCGAGCTTTCCAGCAGAAACAGCACTTCTCGAGCGAGTCGCAGCGCGCGTACAAGCAGGGAAACGGAGCTGCCGCAAAGAAGTTCTCGGAACAGGCCCAGAAGTATGCCCAGGAAGCCGAAAACTATAACCGTCAGGCCGCAGAGTACGTGTTTAGGGAGAACAACTTGGACTCCGACTGCAACGACATCGACCTGCACGGTTTGTATGTGAGAGAAGCCCAGTATATCCTCAAACAGCGTATCATCAACGGTATCAGCAGAAATGAGCACCATCTGGAGTGCATTGTCGGCAAAGGGCTACACTCAAAAAATGGCATAGCCAAGCTGAAGCCTGCCGTCGAGCAGCTTTGCAACGAGGCCGGCCTGAAGAATTACATTAACCCAAAAAACACCGGTGTTTTGATCATTGAGCTGGCTGGCGCTCGGATTCCAGCTTCCTGGAACGACGTCAATCCGAACGGCATTGGCGCCATGAATGAGCACCAAAACGTTCCAGATGACGACCACGTCCAATTGCAAGGAGGACAGCCGTACCAGCAGCCATACCAGCAGCAACCGCAGTATCAACAACAACCGCAGTACCAACAATCGCACCAGCAGCAAAATGCTCACCAACAGTCTATGTTTGAGCAGCTCAACACCCCGCAGAACCAAAAAATCGCTGCGCAAATCTTCAAAGCTATATGTGCTTGTATTAAATAATGTATTTTAGATAGATTTTCGATCTAAATTGTGGGGGAGCCACTTCGCTATTTTTTCCCAGCCACATTTGTGGCTCTGCACGGTGCTGTATATTCGTAGCGCAAAATCCGAGTGGCGAAAAACATTCCAGCTTATGGTTGCAAACAAGATAAGAGAGCTGATCTCGGCTACTCGAAGGTCTGCGCGGAACATCCGCCAGACGCTCGATGACGTTGCCGAGCAGCTAATAGCCAATCAGCGGCAACGGCAGCTGGAATTACAGCTCGAACGCGTGCCGGTTCGAATTCCGACAAAGAGTCATCCTCTGGCCAACCGCAGAGCTCGCGGCGTCCAGTTTGGCGCTTTTGCCGGGGCTCAGCGCTATTATTCCACCTCGCGCAGAGCGCCAGTGCATTTCCGTGCGGTCTCAAGATCCTCTGTGTCGTCTGTCACCAGAAACATTGTATATCAGGTGCAGCCTTTTAGAGTTACATTCCGAGCCGGGTGCAACTATGCGCCTTCTTCACTATATTCCAATTTCGCCCGCCACAACGCGAGAATGTATTCCACCTACGGCCAGACCTTAACGTCACAGGCAGCACACAATCTTTCGCAGGGACTCCGTGCCTCGTTTCTCAAGGGCCACGAGCTGCAAAGCAAGCTGATGGGAAGAGACTCCAACGGTTCGCAGAATGTCAACCAACACTTTGTTGAGCACAACATGCAACTTGCCAGAGCCGAGAGTGAGACGGATGGCTGTGTTGTCGAGTTTAGTCTCAAGTGCCACGAGCGCGCACTGCCTAAGAAATTCCTCTTGGACGACGAGATTATGCAGGAGTTTGAAAACGCCTATCTCGTGAACGAGTTCCAGTACCGCATGTTGATATTGAGCGACATCAAACGTTTGAAGGAGATCATAGGCGTGACTGTCATCGAACATCTGGACGATAGGAATCTTATCCGATGTCATTTCCCCAACTGCGACGTACCCAAGATGGAGACCATGCTAGCCGAGTCTGGAATTCGAAGCGGCGTAGTTAAAGGCGTCGAGAGCCGCTCTGCATCGATGGCGAGCGATGCTGTTTACTCGCTCAGCTCCATCGACCCATGCGATTCCCCAGATTTTGACAATTTTGACGGCTTTCTTTCCTCAGACTCTTCTGCTTCCGAAGACGACCCGCTCTTCTTTTTTGACGAGCATCCGGTGCTTTCCTCCAGTGAAGGTTTGGAATTTCTAGCGCCAGATGTCCCTGTAAGCGAGATCTACAGCGACATGGACGCAATTATCATGGTTGATGACGGGACTAGGTAGGCTACTTATGAATTGAATTTTAAATGAGAACACGAAACCCGTGCACCACCCTTTAGTGTAAATAGATAAATAAATAAATAAGTAGGTGTTTTCTTCGCAATTTATTTGGAGCGTGATTTCTGCTTTCCATGGCACGCAAGAAGAACAGAAAGCAAAAGATGTCAGGCAGCGAGGGCACCGAAAATCCTGTGAACGATATGGAAACCACCACCCCTGAGCGTCTCCAAGAAGAGGATAATGAGACAAAAGAATTGCAAGACCCCCAGGAACTCAATGCTGAGACCGAGACGGAAGAAATGGGGCCCGAGGAAAATGGTGGGTATAATGATGGCGAGTCTGCGGCTGATTCAAAGCAAGACTCGGAGGCCGAATCTCACGATGAGTTCATCGATGCTTCCGGTGTCACTCTTTCGAGCAACGAGGCCAAAGATGCCGATGCTGAGCCTGAACTTGCTCCTGTTCAAGAAAGAGAAGACGAGTTGGAGGAACATCTGGCTGCCCCCATTGAAAACGACCAAACTAGTATTTCCACAGCTAAATCCGTCACAATCGAAAAAACAGATAGTTCGGTTAAAGATGATCCACAGAGTTCCGCTTTGATAGCAGAAGCCGGCAGCTTATCCTCAGAGGTTCCAACCGAGGAGCCTGCTGCGGAGGAAAAACTGGCTGCTCCAGAGCTTCCTCCTCGTGTGCTTTTGGAACATGGGCATCGCGATGAAGAGCCTGTTGTGATAGCTTCTGACGACAATATTCCACAAGAACAGAACGGGGAGGAGAGACAGAATTCGGACTATTCAATGAAGAAACCTGTTAAGACGCTGCGGAAATGGTTTGCGTTCAACATGAAGGGCTCGGAGGAGTCCAACGACAACTTTAACGAAGTTATGAGCGAGCTTGCCGGCCCACGGCATCAAAGTTTGGCATTTTCACGATACTGGGAGAACGTTGAGGACCTCAATTCGCAGTCTACCAAAGACCGCGAGCTGCTGAGTCAAGGTGCTAACGGGATTAAGAGGACCTTCAACGAAATCAAGACAGGAATTGAGTACACGAACGACGACGAGCTGGTAAAGAGAATAGACTGGGAATTTTGGTCTGAAGTGATTAATGATTATAGTTCTGTTCTCGAAAACAAATCAGTGGAGCTAATTGCCAATATCACGAAAGGAATACCGCGAGAGCTCCGCGGAATGGTGTGGCAGGTGATCTGCAATTCTAAGTCAATGGAGCTGGAGGAATTCTTCCGTGCCAACCGCAACTGTGAGAGTCAGTACCAGAAACTGATCAAAAGAGATTTGGCAAGAACGAGCTTTGTGACTAATAGCGCTGTCAGAACGAAGATCGTCGACCTGTACGAGATCATTAAGGTCTACAGCATATATGACAAGGAGGTGGGCTACACTCAGGGAATGGCATTTATCACGGTTCCTTTACTGATGAACATGGAAGCCAGTGAGGCATTCTGCATGCTGGTGAAACTCATGAACACATACGACTTCAAGCAGCTCTTTGTGCCCCAAATGCCCGGACTTCACTTGAAACTGTACCAATTTGACAGACTCATGGAAGACAAGCTGCCTGAGCTGTATTTACATTTAAAACGAGAAGGTGTGAGGTCCTCGATGTATGCCACCCAATGGTTTTTGACAGTATTTGGCTATAAGTTTCCGTTGGAAATGGTGTTGCGCATATACGATATTGTCATTGCGGAAGGTATTGAGTCCCTTCTCAAATTTGCTATCAATCTGATGATGAAAAACCAGAAACAGCTATTGGAATTGAGTTTCGATGACTTGCTACCATTTTTGAAAGACAAATTATTTTTCTACTACGTTGACAACAGCGGTGACGATAACGCACCAAGAACGCTTGCAGATGGCTATTCAAACAGGGAAATCTCCATTGATACGTACAAACTTGAAGACTTTGTGGCCGACTCAATGGCCATCAACATCCTCCCTGTGAATCTTAAAAGATACGAGGCAGAGTTTGTCGAAATCCACAAGCTTGAAGGAGAGATGGAGACCGAAATTTCACAGCTTAAGACAAGAAATGGCCAGCTTTTGCGAGACATAAGGAATATCGAGGCAGCATATGCTACCCTTAATCGGGAGCACGTAGAGATCGCCAACGAAATGGTACAAGGAAAAATGGAGATTGCTCATTTGCAGGACGAAAATAGGCAACTTCAGGAACAGATCGACGAACTAACAGAGAGGCTTCGAAGGCTGGAAAACCAAAACGACACGAACGTCGACTTTACTGGCGAGATTTCTAACAACATGAATATGGAAATCCAAAAGACTATGGAAAGAAATCTCGAGGTTATGGAGGAAAATCGGTTGTTGGAGGAACAGCTCGCGTCGGTGACGAAAGAGCTCGCGGACACAAAAGCCGAGATCAGCGAAGCGAAGGGCAAGTGGTTCAAGAAGGGTGGCTTTTGGTAATATGTATAGAGCTAAAATACATCTTTACACGGAGACAAAATTACATCGAAAAATACAGTAATTTGTTGCTAGCTAAAAAGTGTGTGCTTTAACATGATTTTGGCGCTCAGAGATGTTATCAACGGCGTGCGGGCCTTTTCGAGCACAGCAAGCACCCTGGGTCGCAACTATAGACATGTGGTTGATCGCCAACTAAAGAAAAAAGTTGAATACAAAGTTGGTGATTTGAAGCCAAGAAATTTGAGAATACCTTCTGAAGCACCTAAGTATCCGCCCTACCCATACGGAGAGTCTCCTATATTTAAAAGAAGTAATCGTGGACTGTTTGGAGGTCAGTTCATCGTTTTTGGAAACAAAGTCTCGGAACATAAAAACAGGGCACGCAGAACATGGCTCCCGAACGTGGTGAACAAGAAACTATGGTCTGAGTCTCTGAACAAAATGGTGCCTCTGAAGCTGACTGCGCGTGTGTTGAGAACAATTACAAAGGAGGGAGGTCTGGATAACTATCTCACGAAGGATAAGAGAGCTAGAATCAAGGAACTAGGTCCTTTCGGATGGAGACTCAGATACGATGTTTTGAAGGCTCAGGAACGTGCCAAAAAAGCCAGCGTGAAGAACTACGAGGTGTTGAGTGACGTAGATGGAAACGAAATTAAAGTCTTCTTCAAAGGAACATACAATGGAGAGTCGGTTTCTTTGGTGGTTGGAAGAAGAAAGCTTTTACAGAAACTGTATCCTGTGGTGAAGCTTCACACGCCTGGAAACCTCAGATATGCCGCATTCAACAATAGACGCAAGAGCGCACCTTTTGACGAGCTTCTCAAAGAGTTTGAGCACTACAAGGTGGACCTGAGCGACGTCATCGTGAAATAGATCATATGTACATAGACATCCGTACACGGAAAGTATCACATTATTATGACAAAATTTCACAGTCACGGACAGTGGTGTAGGGGGTAGAGTTTAAGGGGTGGGTCAAATTCGTCAGAAACCCGAGTTGTAGAATGGCAGACCTGGGTACTGAATATGAAAATTTTCACAGAAATTGAAAGAATACACTTTACACATCGAAATGGCTAAGTCTGGTATGTATAATTAGACACACAAGAGAGACACCAGGATGTTGATTTGATGCGAGAGACATTGGGATGACTACATAGGCCAGCTGGATTTAGATACCGACTATACGCACAGACACCTTGAATAAGACGATCAACCTTGGGGTAATTTAAGACAGCTTCCATCCCATAAACAGAGTTTACGAACAGTATACAATAGCTTTCCATCAGTAATGTTTTGCTGTCTCTCAAGCACAGTTTCATACTAACATTCAGGTATCGCTGCTGGTTTGAACAAAGGTCACAAGGTTGAGGCCAAGGAAGTTGCTCCAAAGATTTCCTACAGAAAAGGTGCTCTCTCCAAGAGAACCGCTTTCGTGAGATCTCTCGTCAGAGAAGTCGCTGGTCTCGCCCCATACGAAAGAAGAGTCATCGAACTCATCAGAAACGCTGGTGAGAAGAGAGCCAAGAAGCTCGCCAAGAAGAGACTCGGTACTCAGAAGAGAGCTAAGGCCAAGGTTGAGGAGATGAACAAGATCATTGCTGAATCTAGAAGACACTAATTGCACAGTATTTGATACGAGCTAATAAAATATAGTATGTGGTGCGAGGTGTAGTTCGCAAACGGTTTAGCCTTTGGCGATCCGGGTGTTAGTCTTGCTAAGGAAAATTCTGTAGACGTGGGAGATTAAGGCCACATGTTTAAAGCTGTTAGGACGCGCAGCTTGCGTTTCTACTCTTCCAATCATCCTCCCTCGTACTTCAGGAACCCGGCGGAACCGCCCAAGACGCTGGACGAGCTGCGACGGCCCGCCATGGGACCGCCAGAGGCCCAGATCTCCAGCTCTCAAAAGCTGAAAAATCTCGGGATCGGGTTTGGGATCGGGTTTGCGTCGCTCACCGTCAGCGTCACGCTGGGCATCTTGCTGTACGAGCTGCTGGAGAAGTTGAAGGAGAACGAGAGACAGCTTGCCTTACTCCGCAAGAATCAGAAAGAGATGCTCATCCAGATGCAGAACTACAAGAAGAAGATCACACTTGCCTCGGTGGAAAATTCCAAGAAACACATGATGATCCAGGGCAAGATGCAAATGCACATAGCACTACTAAGACAACAATTGATAGACCAAGGCATCGATCCGGTGAGCATCGACGAGGCCATAGAAAAGTTCGAGGAGAATGTCCGCATGGAAACCACGCCCACCACAATCAACCTGTGGGTTCCAGGAGAATCTCGCTTGAAATCACTAATACCGGACGCTCACGAATATACCAAAAATAAATGAAATAGGGGTATAAATGGAAAATTTTCGCATAAAAAGTTGTTTTTCTAAAAAATGTCTTAACTCAAAGGCGCCCATTAGAGTCACAGGATATGGTTGTCAGTTCATATTTTGTGCTCGGGTTAGCCTAAGATCATCGTGTTTACACCGCCATTCAAACGGAGTCAGGCTTTACCGGCTTCGTGTGGTCCAAAACATACATCTATCTCACCAACTCTGCATCCAATTTTTCCTGCGTGCGTTGTTGTACTTTCAACGCTAGCAGTCGAGGGATCGGACAGCAGGGCGATCTCGCGTCCTGGCCATTTTCTTCGTAGAATTTTGTGCAGCACTCGTACAACTGGTCTATCAGTTTAGTGCATCTTGACTCGTTGTAGTTGTTTGCTTTGAGACAATCTGTGACGTTAGTTCGGGTCGATGCCTGGTCTACTCACCTTGGATTGCACAGGCTTGTGGTTTGCAAGGGTCTCCGCAAGAACTCATACAATAATTGTCCTGGCCAGTTGCTCAATTATATACTATTTTTCAGGTCGTGCGCCGCCTTTTTTAACCAAGGGGAAATTGATGGGTCCTATTTAAGGGGCAAAGAGGGAAAAAACAATTGTTTGGCCAATCTCTTTCCGCAATTTCCTAGAATCATGTCCGAAGATGTGCCTGAAGAGCTTTCGTCGGCCGTCTCAAGCCAATCCTCCATTATAAAGCCTAGCATCCTGCCCTCAGACACGCGCTTCTTCACTTTCAAGATATTTGGCGGAGCTGGTCATAATCCTGCGCCCATCAAACTCGAGGATGTGATTGTGGCTGGGTCAAACTTGGAGCTCCTAGCAAACACAAACACATGGGGGCTGCTCCAGTTTAGATTACGGCGGCAATCACTCAAGAGATTGCACCGACTATATGGTTTATTACTTGATCTATGGAGCTGGGTCCAATGGACGCTGCTAGTCTTGGATGTGTACTTTTGGTGGCTTGTCCGCTCTCTAGGGATTTTCCCCTCGTCAGTGGATAAACCGTTGGAGCCTAGTACTGCCTTTTCTCAGATGTCCAATGAACCTCCATCACAATCTAGAATTAGGAGGATATTACAGTTACGTACCACGATTGGCAACCACGCACTAGCGCACTCGCTGGCTACAAGCATACCAAAGAGCCAACTGACGGTCAGACAAGCACTGGCAGGCAAACGGGTCCCCAAGCATTTGATGGCCATCTACGAATTGAATCCGTTGGTTGTCCCCCCTCCCAGAGAATTGCCCACTCCTTACTTGACGGCCGAAAAAAAGATTGTGGTCCCCGATAAGAAGGAGATTTCCCAGGTGCTATCGGAGAGAGCTGAGTGGGCAGCGGCTCATCACACGCACAAGGCCTCAGAGGTTATGAGAGTATGTGCGGAGTCTGCAAGGCTGGTATCATGGGCGCTCTTCTCAGGAGTGAAGTCCCTCACGCTCTACGAAAGAAGTGGCAACCCCTGGAAAAATTTGGAGAGACTGGGATCAATGATCCAGACAGAGATATCAGCATTGAGTGACACCGATTCTTTTGAGAAGACCTGGATTAAGCTGGTAAGAGTAAACAACTCCGAGACCATAACGATAGAGAACAACGAGATACACCGTGAATCGCCGGACAGATCATCAGGCGAGGATAGTGGGCTTGCAAAGTTACAGCCGGCACCGGCGAGCTCGCAGCTGGAGTCGGCCCAAATCTCAGAGACTTATAGTGCAGGGGATGGACTGACGATTACGTTGGTGAGTGAGGAAGATGGTGGGCAGAGAATGGCGAAGATGGTGAGAAACTTTGTGCAATTCAATGGCGACGTCTCTGAAATAGAGTCGTATGTAGACAAGGAGCTGGCTGTGCTGGATTCCCCGGAACTGATCATAAAGTTTGCCAGAAGACGCGGAATGCCGCAGTCTCTGAGTGGGGCGCCAATCTACAACTTCGAGAACCGTCCATTGTTTGCAGTCACACGGGACCACACCAACTTCCCTTTCTTCATACAAGCTGTCGACTTATACTCGCAAGCCACAGCTAAAAAGGAATAACTAACTCTCTGCACAGCCGTAAATATTAGATGTCCTTATCGCAAACTGTATTTGCCTTCTAATTATTATCCCTTTTTTAACCATGTCTGCGAATTTGGTTGCCGAGCCAGAAGTAAATTCCTTTGAGTTTGTGAATCCCAGGGACACATATCCTTATCGCGAGATCAACTTAAAACCGCCAATTTTCAATGAGGCTGGGGAATCATTGTCGCCCTCTCTAACAATTGGGAGAGCGAGCCACAAAGGCGAGAAGTCGGAAAGACAGGAGAAGCAGGACAATTTTCTTGTTAATGACGCTGCTGTGAGTGCCAATCACATTCTAGGGTATGTGACTCCTGTCAGCGACAGCGAAAAATCAGCAATCTATATCAAAGACGTTTCCCAACACGGGTCTTACTTGCTACGCTACGGTACCTCTGATGCTCTAAGATTGAAAAAGAATGGGGCCCGCATTATGCTGCGCAATGGCGATATCATAGGGCTTGTTGTTCTTGGCAAGTGCCGAGTCGATGATCCATTTGAGATATTTAGATGCACCAAAGTGCAATTCCAAGTGGTGACAGACTACCAAAAAAGACTGCGTGCCGTTCGGCTCAACCGCAACGAGTATCTGAAACTGGCTAGTGAAAAGCCTGAAGAGGACCTCTGGGATTGGACAATTACCAATTTGACCAAGAACGAGGTCGCGTTTGGAGGACTCAAGGACGAGCATTTGGAAGCGCTCCGCGACATGTGCAAGACGTCTGAGCCGCCAATCACCGAGTCCACATACATTGGTGCAGGCTCTGAGGACTTTTATGAAGAGGTTTCAGACTCAGGGAGCGAGATGGAGTGCGGATGTGCCGAACATGAGACAGGTTTCTGGGCCCATGATTTATCAGATTCTGACAGCGAGGAGACGCCTAGCGAGGAGCTTGACTCTGACCATATAGTTGAGCTTGTGTGCGAGGAAAGCTGCAACCTGTTCAGCAGCAACGAGCAAGACTCGGACTCTGCGCCTGAGGAAGAAGCCATTCTTAAGGAAGTGATTGCCGAGCATGTGGAAATTGCCTCTGAACCAGAGAAGGAGCCCGAGATCAAGATCGAGTCCGACTTGGAGGAGCGTTCGTGCAGAAAGAGACCGATCTCGGACACTGCTGTTACTGTCTACGAGATCCAAGAGCAGGAACCGGTGAAGAAAACCAAGAAAGTGCAGGCCAAGCCGTTCCTGGCAGGCCTTGCGTTTGGCTCCGCACTGACGTTTGGTGCCCTTTCCGTGTTCGGATCCTACATCGAATAAATGATACCCAGAATGTTATGTTGTTGCTATTTTGTGTCTATTCTATCAAACTATGTCCGTGTTTTTTATAATTATCGATTCCCAATTGGATTTGAGCACAATGGCTAATTCGCCGAGCGAGAGTGCACCCACACCCACTGCGAGACCCAGCCACAGCCCAAACACGTTCATATTCCAGCTGAACGCCATAAGCACCTCGAAAGGCGTGGCTATTAGATAGTAGCATATCATGCTGAGCAGCGATCCGATCCGCTGCCTGCCCTGGCTTCGTAGGATGGCTGCACAGATGACGTTAATACAGTCCAGAAACTGGTTGAAGGCAACCACCAGGAACAGCTTGCTGGCGTTGGCAACGAGTTCTGGGTCATTGGTGAACAGTTTAGTGAGTCGGGTTCTGAATAGCGCCATCCAGCAGAAATTGAAGACACTGAGGAAGCAGGCCGCAAACAGCGACACGGTAACGGCAATCTTGTAGTTTTCGGACTTGGCTCCGATGATGTTGGCCAGCCGTGTAGAGCAGCAGATACCGACCGAGAACGGGATCTGGAAGCCGAACGACGCGACGGTCGAGACGATCGACTGCGAGGCCAGTTCCAACGAGCTGAACTTTGCCGACAGAAACGTGATCACTTGGAACGCAAAAGCCTCCGACAGGATCATGAGCACACCGGGAAGTCCCAGAGAAAAGAACGGGGCCCATTCGGAGGTAAGTTGGCGGAAAGTGGTGTTATAGTGCCAGCATTGGTAGCCGTCGATGAACCAGATGTAAAGACATAGAGAACTGGCAATCAGCCAGTAGGTCGACACAAATGCTAGCGGGGGTGCCAAAAAACCGATTTGGGGAATCAACAGATGGTTCAGTGCGACGCTGACGGGCACAGCGAGGAATATTATTCTAGTGGGGGCACTAAACTTGTTCTGCGACTGGAGATATCTCTTGGAACACTCGAACGTCACAATGGCAGGAATGGCAAACGGCATCACACGGAGGTATTGCGCACACAGGCTGGCCAGGTTTTCATCTCGAGTGACCATAAAGATAGCAGATTCAGCATTTAGCCAGAATAAGCCACTTGGAATTAAAATTAGCATCAGTATCACAGTGCAGCGTTGGTAATACAGACCCACTTTGGAGTAGCTGCCTGCTCCAAAAGCTGTGGAGCATAAAGTGTCCATGGATGTGGAAAATCCATTCACTACCACAGGTCCTGTGACGTAGAACGTAGTGAGCGATAAGGAGCACGCCGAGAGATACGTCTCCCCGAGCCTGCTCGAGAAGTAGATAGGAATCATTATCTGGAAAAGATACTGGAACACGAAGGTCAGAAGCACCGGAATTGAATTGGTGACCACATATCGAGCCTCGTTAGAAAACGTGGTGTCTGCGGGCGAAAGCTTGAGTGCTTCGGGCTCCTGGGTATACAGCGGCGCGGAAGATACCGCAACTAGTGGCGACCTTTCGTCAGGCGACTTGGACGACATAGTGGACTGGGGTGCGGATGGAGGAACGATTTTTTTTAGCGGATAAGATTTAGTGCCGCTAGATAACGGTATGTGGTGCAGAGGTGCAGGAAGCAGAAACTGATAGTGGAATGGAGCTAGATTCGAAAGGGGGGGAAGAGAAAGAGCGTAGACAGTGGTTTATGGGCTGTGCCTGGGTTCACCGGCTGAGGTTAAAGAATGGGTTGACTTAAATGAATTTTCAGTATTTAAGAAATATCTATAATTAAATCTATAGTAGTCAGTACATAATAAGTATGGTGTAGTTGAACAAACCATGGGCAAATATGCCATGCTATTGACAAAAGTGCTGAGCTCATTCTCTGAGTTTATCTCTTCCAGCACATTTGGATCATATGTCTATATGACGGAGTCGGCGCCGCTAAAGCTCCTTCCATTTTGTGCTACCACCGTTCTTTAATTTTTCCCAAAATAATTATTTTATTTAATGAGTTCGCCGTTTTCTGGAAGAGCTGGCTTGCGGTCGCCTCGCAAGAAGCGGCTCGAGGACGACGATCTACGGCTGGCAAAACTGCGCAGTCCCGCCAAGCGGTCGATGGCGGAGCTCAATCGAGCGGCAGTGGAGCGGGCCACGCGACTCAAACTGGAGTCTCTGCAGGACGACGAGGACGAGATCGACGCCGAGGAGATGGCTCTGGCAGACCGAATAATTGCCGAGAGCAAGAAGGATGGGCTGACACCTCTGGAGCTGGAAGAGAGCGAGCACGAAAGCGGCGAGGAGTCGGTCAGCGAGTTTGAGGAGATGGAAGAGGCCGAGGACGATCCGATGGAGGACGTTGACGATGGTGTTTCAGACGACGAGTTTACTGGAAAACGAATACGACGTCCACGCAGGGCTGCACAAACAGCGTTTCGCGCCTCCAGAACGCCAGAAGCGAGCGTTGCGCCGCTCAAGGAGGCCGATCTCAAACCGCTACAAATGAGCACAGTCAAGCTAATGGAAGTTCCCAAGATCGACAGAACCGAGGATCTGCTGCTTAACTTTGCGGACGAGGAAAAGTCGCTTTTCTACGATGGCCACGAGGGCTACTTTGAGCAGCAAAAGCTGAAAAACAAAAAGCCCGGTACAGCGTCCATGGCACTGGCTCCAGAGCTTAATTACGAGGAGTATGAAAAATACAGCAAAATCCTGGAAATGTCTGCTGAGCATCAGATAGCAAACTTGAACAACTACTACCGGCTCCAATTCTCGCAGTGGACGTTTGAGCTGCAGCAGGGCTTCAATCTGGTTTTCTACGGTGTTGGCTCAAAACGTCTTTTATTGCTTGAATTTTTGCAGCAACATTTTCTGCCCGCGGTGCCGGGCGCAAAGTGTCTTGTTGTCAACGGGTACAACCCGGACTTCCGTCCTAAAACGCTGCTGTCGATGATCCAGGAGACCGTTCTCGGGGTCAAGAATCCTATAGCACCACACATTCACGAAACATTGTCCAACATTAAGCAGAACTTCGCACAGAACGGTGACCTTAGGTGTGTCCTGCTGGTGAACAACATTGACGGCGAGGCGCTGCGCACGGACAGAATGCAGCAGATTCTGAGCGAGATCGCTGCAATTGAGCAGGTGCATTTTCTGTGCACCATGGACAATCTGAACATGCCTATTTTCTGGAACTCCAGCATGCATTACAACTTTAACTTCATCTGGCATAACATCACCACATATAAATCGTACAAAATCGAGAACGGGTTCAAGGATCCGCTTGGACTGGGCAAGAGCAACAAGTTTGTTGGCACACAGGGTGTCAAGTACGTTTTGAGCTCTCTCACGGCCAACGCCAAAAACCTGTACCGGCTGCTAATTTTGCAGCAGCTGGAGAAAATCGATCTGAGCGTGAGCCACGACGACCTCGACAAGAGAGGCGCCACAAAGGGCAGCAACAGGTACAGTCTGCTGCTCAAGGAGTTCTACCAACAGTGTTTGTCGGAATTTATTACTTCCAACGAGATATCTTTTCGCACGGTTCTAGGAGAGTTTGTGGAGCACAAAATGTGTACGCTCACGAAAAACTCTGCCGGTGCAGAGATCTTGTACGTTCCGTTCACGGTCGACGAGATGGAAAAGCTGCTGGAAGAGCAATTTGTATAATTAGCTGTGTTTTTTGAACTGGAACTTTGACCGACACAATGGACATGTAGACGAGCCAGAGCTCTTGAACCATCTGTACAAACAGGCCGAGTGGAAGTTGTGTTTGCACGTCGGACAAACTTTGTTTGGCGTCGAATGGTCGATAACATGGACGATCGAGTAGCACACGGCACAGTCATCGTAGTTGTCGAAGTTGGCCTTGACGTTGTTCTTGAAATGCTGGATGGCCTCCAAAATCGTGCCGTTCTGGAAGTTGATCACGTATTGGCACGAAAGAATCCACGATTTCCATTTTTTCTCGTCCACTCCGATCCTCGCTGTTCCGTTCACGCTAATCGCTGACAACGGGTAGTTTTTCGGCAAGACAATCGACATCTCCAGCTTCTGCTCGTCGATCTCGTACACGCAGCGCACCTCGTTCGTCGTTCTGTTCAGCCGGATACTAAACTCTGGGTCCTTAATACTGTCCTTTTTCTCGAGTCCCGCAAGCGTCTCGTCGATCAGTAATGGACTCACGTTCTTGACAATAAACGTTTCAACCTGCGACTTGTGCTGCTTGTTCCTGATCGACTGGAACCAGGTCTGTGCAATGTTCCCACCAATGTGTTTGCACACCAGATACATCAGATGGTACAGCAGGTCGTCGCCGTCGCTATCGATGACGGAATACTCCACCAGTGCGCGGCGGTTGTCCTCTGTAGGCTTGAGGTCCATATCGAACAAAAAGTCCAGGAACTGGCCCATACGGTCTTCGCCGAGCTCCAGAATGTAGTCCTGGCGGATTTTCTGTGTGATGTTTTTGAAATGGTCGAATATTAGGTACCAGCTCCACAAATATTTATTGGTTGCAACTTCGTTTTCGTCTGGTAGCAACACGATATTTTCGAGCAACGGCGCCGGCAGTTTTGTTTCTTCGTCCTGGTTCAACGTCGCCTCTACGACAAGCACGTCTTGCAGCTCCGGAATGACTTTATGCAAAAGGAAAACGGCCAGTTTCTGCACCTGTGTGTTGGGAGAGGAGAGCAGCAGGAGCAGGTCGTCAAATCGCTTCTTGTAAGCTGTTGTTGGCACCTGGTCGCTGAAAACACGCGTCAGCAGAGCCAGCACAAGCTGGCCGGTCTGGCCGGACGCAGGAGCAAACAGCAGCTCCACCAGGTCTGCATAGACATCTTCCTCATCCCAATCGACCTGTTGCTCATGAAGCACGCCAAACAGCTTGAGCGAGAAGTATGCGAGGGTGGAGTCGTTATCGCCCGAGGTGACGATGCTAAGCGATTCTGAACACAGCGTGGCTCCTAGTGCAAATACCTTCTCGCTGAAATCCGACGGGTAGTTGGTGTCGCAAACATGATAAATTTTTTTGATGTAGATTTCAACAAATTGGCACAGCGCGATTCTGACCGGCACAAACGACGGCTCGTACGCGTCTTCCGATTCTGGCCAGGTGGCTAACCCGTTCAGCATCATGCCGAATCTCTGGGCAGGGAAAAGCTGGACGTTTTCGCCAACATAGTCCAGATCGAGGTCTATAAGCATGTTGAGCACGACCAGGCCCTGTAGGCCGTTGGTGGTGACGGTTTGTCCGTGAATTCTTAAAAGATCGGCGCACGCTTGGTTACGCACGCGGTCAAACGCAGGGGCGGTGAGAAATCTGTTGGCGCTGGTGGCTAGGATGGCCAGTTTCACGGGTTCGGACACCCTATTCAAATTGTAGCTGTTGAATGTCGACGATTGCATAGTTTCAAACAATTTCGTAAATATCGTGACCAGAACGCGTGCAGCGTAGAAACGTACCGCAACAGAGGATTGAAGATGAGTCAGAACTCCAGAAAAGTCGTCCTTCACGAACTGGTCGAACAGGTCTGTGCCGAAATTTAGCTCCGCACAGACGCGGGAGTGGAAATCAAGAGCTCGGTTTTCGTCATCCAAAAGGCCTAGAAACACGTAGTCCATAGCAACTTCACCGACAAGAGCCAGCTGAAACGCCAGCTCGCAGGTTAGAAGGCCTGTCCTAGAAGCCAACTCAAAATAAAATTCGATCTTCTCCAAAAAGGGTGCAAATCGGTCTGCGGCAGTCAGCTCCCCTGCTGGAAAAAGATAAATCCCCAGTCCCAGCTTGTTTGAGACGGCAAGCCGGTGGTCAACATTCTCGACCAGCCCAGCCAGCTCGTCAACCACATTTTCCGGTAGCACTTTTGAGGCAAGCTGCGGTTTGGCAGCCAGTCTGTCCAGAAGTGCCGTTCGGTCGGCCTCGACTACACCCCTCGCAAGCGACGAGATGTACAGCTGCTCGAAACGGTGGTCGTCAAGGTTTTGCTCAAGCTTGTCCAGCAACGAGTCGGCCTCAGCACTGCCCAGTCGTTTCCAGAGCGCAGCCAGAAATTTTTCGTCTGCAAACGCAAGAAAAACGTCGTTCTGGTAGTGCCGGTTGCACTTCTGCAGAAACACCGCCGTGTCGGCCTCAGAAAGCTTGCCGAACATGTTTCGGAGAACGTCTGGCGTGAGAAACTGGAACACGTAGTCGTCGGCGTCGGGCGCAACGGAATCGGCTTTCTGGTGGATATAGGTGCTCACTTTGTCGCATCTGGCAGGATCGAAGCCGGGAATGTCAGCGATGTACTTCAAAAACAGCTCCATCTCGTCGCTGCTGAGTTTAGCAGCAATGTCGTTGATGGCGTCGTAAACATCCACATTCAACTGCGACTTTGCTATGTCTACCAGCAGAGCAAAGACAGGCTCGAAGAACGACGGCGTGACGACTTTCGACGCGTCGCCGACGAACGACTCAATCTGAGAGCGGAACTGCACACAATTCGTCCGCACGACGGTCTCGATGACAGAAATTGCCAGCGAGGGCGGCACGTACTCGTCCTGTAAATCTGTGAGTGACTCGACCGCGTTGGAAACCAGCTCGTCGAGCAGATCAGAGCCGACGTGGAGCAGGAGACGCACATAGTTGTCGACGAGCACAGCCGTGTTTTTCACGACCAGACCGAGGTCTACAAATTCCACGGCGCGACCCGGCAGAGCGTTGAGGATCTCAGAGTTGAGATCTAGCAGCACGTCGCCGTCGTCCTCGGCAATATTCGCAACGCCGGCCATCCCGGAAATCACATTGGCGGGGAGTTTGCGCGAATCCAATGCCGGAACCAGCACTTTGAGCACGCGGTCGACACCACAGGCAATTCTCTGGCAGTAGCCGAGGTAGCAGATCCATGCGTGCTGAGAAAAGACGGCAAATTTCTCGGACCTGACGTCGTTCTCAAGGATTTCTAGCAATGAGCTTCTGATCTCATCGTCCTGGGGCAGCAACGGCAGCAGCGTAGCCACCACTGAGTAGTAGTGCGGATCCGAGTTTAGAGAGCCCAAACGCAGCAAATCGAGAATGCGTTGGGTCGCCTTTCTGATGCCAACGATAGTCTGAGAGTCCTTTCTGAGGAGCGCGACGACGGCTTCAAGTATAGGAATTATTATGCCGGAGTATAGAGCCATATTTTTTTTCTCCAGATTTAGGCCCCTGATAGCAGCTTTGGCAAGGTGTTTGAACAGCAAATCGTCCAGGTCAGTCTGTAGTAGTCGCTGAAGCAGCGTGTACATGCCACCTTTGATCTGGAGGTCTTTGGACTCGAAAAACGAAACAAACTGGTCGGATTCAAGCAGCTCTGATAAAAGCGTCTCGTCGAGCTGTATTTCGCCGCTGTTCTGTCTGGTAACCAAACTGATCAGCATCTGCACTCCTGTGTGTACCGTACGCAAATACTTGATCTGGCTCTCTTCCTTGCCAACGAATCGCTCGTCCGAAAGCGTATCTATAGTCTCGAAAAGAAGCAGCTGGTGGCAGTAGGTGAGCAATTGCTGGGCAAAGATTTTCCACAGATTGCTGGTTTTCTCCGGAGAGTCTCCGAAAGCAGCGGAAATTGACGCTATGGTGCCTTTGGAAACAACACGGTCGTTCTCAAAACACCCGCTCATCCAGATCCCCACCGTGTCGCGCAGATACTTGACGTATTTCTTGCCGAGAAGCGCCACCAGCTTCGACTGGATCTGGTGCGCGGTGAGCCTGACCTTTTTCGAATTGTCTGTTGACAGCTTTGCGTACAGCTGGCACCACGATATGAGCACAAGCTCGTCCTGGAATTCGGCGCCGTTGGAGTCGACAATCGAGTACAGATCGACAATCGCCTTTTCTCTTGTTGTATCGTCTCTCTTCAGAAGGGCCTTGAATACGAGCTTGAGGTTTGCGGAGGATAGTAGATTGGGGTCTGGCACGCCCGTGATGTAGTTGAGCGAGACCTCGTAGCCATTAGTGCCGAGTCCGTGGGACTGGCCGAAGGAGCCAAACGAACGAAATGACATATTAAATAGCTTTATATGAAAAATTAAATTAAATATATTTCCGGAGAAACCGTCGACACACACGCCATGCGCCGACAGCCGCTTCAAATTATTTGCAGTCGACAAGATTGGCGATTCCTCATGCAGTAAAAAATAAACATCCCCCCCTGTTTACAATAAATAAAAGTTTCTTCCTCACATCGGTCACAAGACCTGCCATAGCTCGCCCCATTTGCATTCCACAAACATGGCCCGCAAAATTGCCATCGAAGCTATAGAATTCCTCAAAGGCAGAGTGTATCTCGGCAGCTACGACTACCATCCTCAAAACACAGACGACCTGGTATTCTTCACCGTCGAGGACGCTCTGCCGTACAACGCGTTCCATCTGGATTTTGGCCCCTTGCATCTTGGCCATCTGTATAGGTTCGCCGTCACTTTGCACAACATTTTGAACGACAGTGCTAACAAAAGTAAGGCTGTTGTCTTCTACTCCTCCACCGGCGCAAAACAAAGAACTAATGCCGCTTGTCTCCTGTGTTGCTACATGGTGCTTGTCCAGAACTGGTCACCCCACCAGGTGCTCCAGCCAATAGCTCAACAAGAACCTCCATTCTGTGGCTTCAGAGACGCTGGATACTCCAACGCCGACTTCGAGCTCACCATCCAGGATGTCGTGTACGGGGTCTGGCGGGCCAAGGAGCGCGGCATGCTCGACATCACCTCCTTCAATTTGGAAGAGTACGAGCAGTACGAGAGAGTGGACCAGGGAGATTTCAACGTTATTTCCAAAGACTTCATCGCATTTGCATCACCCAAGCAATCCCGACCAGGAGCTCCTCTCAACGAGCCTTTCCGCAAGGTTCTGGAGTACTTTGTCAACAACAACGTCCAGCTGGTGGTGAGACTAAACTCTCATTTGTACGACAAAAACGAGTTCGAAAAGAGAGGTATAAAACACATTGACATGATTTTCGAGGACGGAACCTGTCCAACCATGGAGTACGTCCAGAAATTTATAGGAGCGGCAGAAACCGTCATCCAAAAAGGAGGTAAGATTGCCGTTCATTGCAAGGCCGGCTTGGGCAGAACAGGGTGTCTTATCGGCGCCCATCTGATCTACACACACGGTTTCACAGCTAACGAATGTATCGCATACATGAGAATGATCAGACCGGGAATGGTTGTTGGGCCGCAGCAGCACTGGCTCTATCTACACCAGAACCAGTTTAGAGACTGGCGGTACACCATGGTGCTCGACGACCAGCCAGATGAGGCCATTGGAGGACTGCATTCTTTGGTTCCCTACACGGTTATCGAGGAAAGAGAGGCCCTTGTGGTTGACACAGAGCTGCGCCGCCACGTCATGACGCCTGTCCGCAGACGGAAAGTCTCTGGAACGCTCAAGATCGCTCAGAAGGCTGTTCCCATGGAAAGCCCCGGCCAGCCTCGTAAGTACCGCTCGTCCACAAAGGAGAACCAGCCGTACTCCAATTCTGACGAAGAGGCGACCTATGAGTCTATTGCGCATCAACTCTCCAGCCCGCAGCGCAAAAGTACGAGACAGGATGAGGCATATTACGGTTCTGAGTACGAGATCTCTGAAAAGACGAAGAAAACCAGTCCGCAAGGATCTCCCTACTTCCGCCGCGTGTCGACAACCACGACTACGACCACTACAATTTCGTCATCTCCTACGCATTCGGCATCCAACGAGTCAGCTATTTTGACTATGCCCAAGCAGAGAGCCTCTTTGGGATCCAAGGAGGGAAAGGTGAGAGGAAATGGCTCTAGATTGTCAAGCTCCAACGAGAAAGTGATAGGCAACGTTGGGGTGAGAAAGGTCTCTGCTCCGAGAAGGATCACGTCAGGGGTGTAATGTATTTCCGCTTCGTATTGCTCTTTCAAGCTATTAGTGCTCAATAAATTCAGTTAGAAAATCACTAGCCTCCACAGCCTCGCAACAAAACGTAAATAGTAAATATTGATATATAACAAGAAGAAAATAGAGCTCATTTATCTTGTTGGACAGGTATTCCCTTCAAAATGAGCAACGGCAACATCAGCAGCCGTCGCAAATCTCTTATTCCGCGACGAACCGTGACACCCACTGGGTCGCTACGACACATTAGCGGGGGGAATAGCTCTAGAAGCATACTTCCCATGCCGTCCTCAACTAATGTGGAGCCCGCCCCTGCTAAATACCGAACGCCCAAAGAATATATTGACATTCTGGAGGCATACGTTGACCAAGATTTGATCCTGGAAAAACAACAGACCACACAGCTTATACAGAAGATCAACGTGGTGATGGCCCAGATCCAGGAGCTTACAAACGAGAAGAACCAGATCATTCGCGAGAAACGCAAGATACAGAGTCTGATAGGTGATCTTAAGGCAAACTACGAGAATCTGGACAAAACGCTGGTGATAAAGAACAAAAGTATAGACAACGAGGTGCGACACAACAAAAAACTCTTGGAAGTGAAGAAAAAGGAGCTCGACGAGAAATCGCGCGAAAAAGTGCGGGAGGTAGAGCTTCAGATACACGAAATGATGCAGACCACACTACGGGATGAGGAGGAGGATCGTGTACGGGTACAGGAGCTGCGAAAATTAGAGATACAGAATACAGAGCTAGAGGAGGAATTGCGACGGTTGCAGGCAGATAACAAGCGCAAACTTAACGATGTGCTGTCAGAGGTGGACACTGAAATAAGGGCGAAGAATAAGCGGAAGGAACAGGATTTATGTGAGCCGCGGCGGGCGGTTCTTGAGCTGAGAACTAAGTTGGGACGAGCCAAAGACGAATTGTCGAAAAAGGAGGAATCGTTGAAAAAGCTGGACTGCACAATCGAAAAACATAAGGCTGCTCTTGACAGAATGCAAAATTACAAAGGAACGCTGGATGAGCAGATGTTGGCGCTCGAGACACAGAAAAACGAGCTGGTTTCGAAACTAAAGGCAGTGAGCGCGAAAGTGGAGCTCTTCATTGAGACAGACTATACAACTGCGCAAGAAGAATACTCTGTGATCCAAGAGAAAGTGAACAGCGAGAGACTCACGCGTCTCAAAATAGAAGATGAGATAATGGAACACCAAGGCAGGCTCCGGGTCATGGTGGAGCCACAAGCGCAGGTACCAGATAAATTGGCCGGCTGCATGACTGACTTTTTGGAGGACCGGGTGTGCGTGTTTGTCGAGTCCGCACTGATGGGGGTTAACTATATAGTCCTCGTGATCCAGTCGCAAAAGGACTATTTTCGGATCATTCAGGAGCATTTGGAGAAACGCAGGAATACGCAACGATATCAGAACTGGCAGATTGAAATTTGCGAGCCCGTGACGAGCCACATGGCAGAGCGAGAACTACAGGTGACGAGTTTCAATGCCAACACGAAAAAGAGACTTGCGGCTAGCATCATCTGCGTTGCGTTGGACGGGAGCAGCATTTCTGCCCAAACACGCGAACTCTGCGAGAGCAGAAAAACAATGGTAATCTGGGGACACAAAGATAAGGATGAGACTGCTTGTGCGTTTTGGCAGCAGCTGGGGACGTTACAGACGGCCAGACGAGATGCTACACAGATGTAGATTGCGCACGCACGACCTTTTTATTAGTGGGTAAAAAATTTCAGGAAAATTAAATATTTCACCAACCATGATGAGACCTTTGATGTTAAAGGGTCACGACCGTTCGTTGACCCAAGTGAAGTTCAACAGGGAGGGAGACCTTCTTTTTTCTGTTTCGAAAGGTAAAGAGGCGTCTGTCTGGTACTCGTCGAACGGCGAGAGACTGGGGACTTTTGTTGGACACAACGGTACCATCTGGTCGATTGACATCGATCCCGAGACCGACTACGCTGTGACTGGTAGCGCTGATTTTACTGCCAAGCTGTGGAAGGCACAGAACGGGCAATGTATTCACACATGGACGCTGGAGTCGCCGGTTAAAAGAGTCGAGTTCAGCCCGGACGGCAACCAGGTGTTGATAGTTACCGACCAGGTGATGGGCCAGACGGGTAAAATCAAGATTTTCGACATCGATCACACACAGAACGCGCAACCATCTACTCCGAAGCTGGAAATCGTCAACGAGGACGGCCCTGCCTCGAGATTCACCGTGGCAGGCTGGTCGTACGGAGCATTCTACATTTTGGCTGCCCACGCAGACGGAAAAGTGAGCAAGTATGATGCCAAGACGGGCGAGCTGCTAGGCAGTACGAAAAATCAGGAAATGTTGCTGACAGACCTGCAGTTTTCGCCCGACAAGACGTATTTCATTGTTTCTTCCAAGGACAAGACTGCGTGCTTGTACGACGTTGACCGTCTGTCTCTGCTCAAGCGGTACACTGCGGACGTGCCGATGAACTCCGCATGCATCACGCCGGTCAAGGAGTTTGTGATTCTGGGAGGAGGTCAGGACGCCCGAGAGGTGACCACCACGTCGCTGTCGGAGGGTAAGTTCGAGTCGAGGTTCTACCACAAGATATTCGAGGAGGAAATTGGCCGTGTAAAGGGCCATTTCGGCCCGCTGAACTATGTGGCCGTGCATCCTAAAGGAACGTGCTACGCATCTGGAGGAGAAGACGGTTTCGTTCGTCTGCACCACTTCCACAAATCCTACTTCGAGTTCCTCTACGACGTGGAGAAAACCGCCCAGGCCACACAACAGTTCGAGATCGAAGCTAAATAGAAAACAACTCGTCTATTGGGTCTACGTAGTGAGCATTTCCTCTATTTTTTCGCGGCCTCGGCCTGTCTGCGCTCCTCGGCCGCCTTTTGTTTTGCACGGAGGATCTCCGCGTCGCGTTCCATTCTCTTCTTCGGGTCGCCCTCCTTCTTGTGCCCCTTCGCCTGCTCCTGCTGCTTCTTCAGGTTCTTCTGTCTTGCCAGCTCTCTTTGGTTGCCCCGTGCCATGGCCGATTGCAGCTCATTTTCCAGAAAAAACAGATTTTATTTTCTAAAGCTCGGTGCGAGGGTGCCGGATCTGGCTCGCAGCTCAAACCAGATTATTTGTACTTTTGTGCACTCAATACCATTTCAGGTGCACGGATGTACTTACCATGATCAGCGCATTCTTCGTATATAACGGCAAGGGCGAGGTGCTGATCTCGCGGCTGTTCCGTGACGGCGTCCGCCGCAATGTCTGCGAAGTGTTCCGCATCCAGGTCATCTCCAAATGTTCCGATATAAAGTCTCCCGTGCTGACCCTGGGCTCCACTTCGTTTCTGCACATACGTCACGGCGCGCTGTGGATCGTCGCTGTCACGCGTTCCAATGTGGATGCTTCAATTGTTCTCGAGTACCTCCATCGCTTTGTGGAGCTGCTGAAACGGCTTTTCGAGCTGGACAACGTTACCGAGGACGACGTCAAGGCCCACTTTCCGCTCGTTTACGAGGTTCTTGACGAGTCCATAGAGTCCGGACATGTCTCCAACTTGGACCTGTCCACTTTGCGGCCGTATTTGTCCTTGCAGGCTGCCGAAACCGGCAGATTTAAAAACAGCACCGCCAGTGGCCTGCTAGCAAAAGCAGGCTCCATCAGACGCAAGTCTGCGGGCAAACTCCCACAGATCATCAACGCTCCGCTCGACGCCACCGCCGCATCGCACCCCTGGCGGCCGCAGGCACTCAAATACAAGAAAAACTTGGTCCAGATCGACCTCATCGAGGACTTCAACCTGCTCACCACGGCGAACGGTTTTGTACTGCGGTCGTTTGTCGAGGGTCGCATTTTAATGGATTGCCGTCTCTCCGGGATCCCAACGTGTTTGCTGGGCCTCGTCCACGAAAACCAGAACGACGCATACCAAGAATTCAAATCTAGCGACTGTACGTTCCACCAGTGCGTCAACCTCAAAGATTTCGACGAGCACAGAATAATTAAATTTATTCCTCCCGACGGCAAGTTCGAGCTGCTAAGCTATCGCACAGACGTGGAAAACCCGCCGTTCAACGTCTACACCACCAGGGAGCCCTACAGCGGTGGCTCCGAGTCGTCCTACACGGTGGACTTGGAGTCTGCATATCCGTCGAACGTCGCTGCCACTAACGTTGTTGTCCGAATCCCTGTGCCGCCTGGAACGTCGAAATTGCGGGCAAACACAGAAACTGGCAAGTGCCGACTTGTAGAAGAGGAAAACGTGGTGCAATGGAGCCTCAAGAAAATGAATGGCGGCCAGAAGCACAGGCTGCAGTTTGCCGTGCCCAACACTCCGGCCGACGCTGTGGCTGCCAAGCCGCCGATCTCGCTCAGCTTCTCGATCGACTCGTATTCTGTGGGAGGCCACAAAGTTAAGTTTTTCAAAGTGCACGAGCCCACCATGAATTACGCCACAGTCAAGAGCGTCACATACCTGTCTAGAGCGAAAAGCTACGAGATCCGTATGTGATGGGGGCATCCGTACACCAGATACAAAAATAAAAAAATAAGGATTATTTATTTCCCCGCATAGAGCTGTTTGGATGTTGACGAGTCTGTTGCGAATGCAGCCTTTTCGACCGATACTGTCGTTGCAGACTTTGCGCAATGTGTCGCAGATGCGGCAGGTGAAGCTCTCGTGGCTCAATGGGCCTTCAAGTGGCGAATTCCAGATGGCTAGTGCGCGGTTCCGGATCAGGAAGCGACTGGACGAGCTTTTGCGCGAAGCGGTGCCATACGGCGATCTCAAGCAGCTGTTGCTTAGCAGTGTTGTCTCAGATAAACCCTACACTCTTGAACGAGCGACAGATCGATATTTGACCCAGTTTGAGAGACCAACTGATCGTACAGAGGTGCCCGGTACAGAGTCTTCAATCGTGAGCCACGAATATTACAATGCGCGCAAACAGAGATACGAGGCAAAGCTGAATAATTCTCGGGTCATCGACCCGCTCTCATCACCGCAATACCTGAAGTTCTTCAAAGAGCTGCGAAGAGACCACCTTGGAATATCGCGGCTGCAAAAGGCATACTTCGCACTGCCCCGGCCGGCACCGTTGTACATGCAAGCACAGGATCTGGAGTTCTTCATACGGTATCTGTGCAACTGTCCGCATGCTTTACGCAAAGACACCTTTGGAGTGCACTTTTTGCACGACATGCACCAATCGGGACTGAAGCTCGGTCTCGGCGAGTTTTTCAAGCTGCTGGACTCCTTGAAAGGCATAGTCACGCTCGAATCGGTGTATGGGATGTACAAGCAGCAATGCGGCGTGTCTCCCACGTTCATGGGACGCATGCTGAACTACTCGCTGTCTGCGCGAAATATGGCCGGCTGGGACATGGACATAAAAAGTGCGACCACCAGGTTGCAGCATCAGATACTGAGGGACCTTGTGGATCACAATGTTGTGCCGAACATGTATCTGATGCAGCAGCTACTAAAAATCGGTCGACGAGCGCCGGACGCGTTGTTCCTGTTGGAGATCACGGAGCTGGCTCTGCACTGCCGCGTCGTACACAGACAGACGGTGCGCACTATAGCGAGCTGCATGGTGCAACAGCAGGAGGAGGATCTGGCTGCCGAGTTTCTGCAAGCGTATCGACTGCTGAACGATCGATTCGACACAGATCTAAACCCGAGTGTACAGTTCCAGCGGGGCCGGTTGCTCGAACATCATTTGGAGCAGACGGCAGGGAGCTGGTGCGAGGTGGTGTACTAGGCAGCGCGTGGTAGCAGGGCATATCTGAGCACCATATTTTTTTCTTTATACAGAGAACCTCTTAACACCGCCAGAAACTTTTTTAGAAGGCGCGATTTTGGCCACGCAAAAAAAAAATTGTCAAGTGGAGTGTTAAATCAGTTGTATCAGGTGTGATAACATAGAAACACCGACTAGCGATAAAACGAAACGGACGCATTCAAGAGATCTCTGTAGGACTAGTCGCTATAACGTTTTTTTTCCCGAGAAAAGAAGAGTCGAAACAGTTAAAATTGCCTATACAGCAAACAAACACAGTTACAAATTAATTAGCGATGTCTGAGCCTATCAAGAAGGGTAACATTGCCCAGGCACCTACTCCGCACAACACACCGGCCTCTGTGAGTGGATCCTATCTGAAGAATGCTCCATTGCCTACAATCCCGTCCACAATAAAGGAGGACGATGAGCTACGCAAAAAACTGCTGGCCAACCCTGCCATTTTGTCGATGATCGAGGGTAAGCTGAACACGCTTGTTGGTACGGACTCGGGCTATGTGAAGGCGCTTCCTCCGAAGATCAAAAACCGTTTGTACGGACTGAAGGCCTTGCAACAGAAACAATTCAAGCTGGAGGCGGAATTTCAAATGGAGCTTTTGAATCTCGAGAAGAAGTACCACGAGAAGCACCAGCCGATTTTTGAAAAGAGAAAGAAGCTCGTCACAGGCTCGCTGGAGCCTGCTCCAGAAGAGATCGAGGAGGGTCAGGCCCTGATGGGTGAGGAAGAGGACGAGGAAGAGGAGGCAGACGAGACCAAAACAGAGATCGACGAGAGTTTGAAGGACGTCAAGGGCGTGCCAAGCTTCTGGCTCACGGCCATGGAAAACCTGGGTCCGATCGCCGAGCTGATCACGGACCGGGACTCGGAGGCCTTGAACCACCTGATCGACATTCGACTGGAGTATTTCGATGCTCTGGGATTCAGACTGGTGTTCGAGTTTGAGGAAAACGACTACTTCACCAACAAGGAGCTTGTGAAGACTTACTACTACCAGAAGGAGCTCGGGTACTCGCGGGACTTTGTCTACGACCACGCAGAGGGCTGCGACATCAAATGGAAGGACAACGACCACAACCTCACGATCACGGTCGAGAAGCGGAAACAGAGAAACAAGCACACGAAGCAAGTGAGAACGATCGAGAAGCTGACGGCCGTGGACTCGTTCTTCAACTTCTTCAACCCGCCACAGCCACCAAAGAGCAAGGAGGAGCAGGAAGAGGCCGAGGAGGAGGAAGAGGAAGAGGAGGAAGAGGAAGAGGAGGAGGATCTTGAGCAGAGACTGCAGCTCGACTACGAGATCGGCGAGCTGTTTAAGGACAAGCTGCTTCCTAGAGCGATTGACTGGTTCACGGGACAGGCGTTGGAGTACGAGTATGACGACGGTGAGGACGAGGACTACGAGGAGGAGGAGGAGGATTCTGAGGCAGACGAGAGCGATGCAGACGAGGAGGAGGAGGAAGAAGGAGCAGGTCAGGCCGGCACCGCCAAGGCGCAGCAGCCGGCCGAGTGCAAGCAGCAGTGAGGATGGAGAGGTGACCTTTGCTTGTAGGCAAGCTGAAAATGTATTTAAGCAAATAAGAAATAAATCCGCCACGGGCCATGTGGCGCAGAAACTAATTCAAGTGAAATAAATATATGCAAAAAGCGACATTATTTTGATTCGCTAACACCTCGTATTTATTCTTTGCACACTGCATGTCCAAACATCTTCCGCGATCGCACACCAGCAAGCTTCCCCCGACAAACCAACTGTACAAGAGTTTACTAGCCCTTGTATCGTTGCTGCCCAATTTCTCCCACGCACTGCCCCTTCCCGTGAAGGGGCTAGTGGCTAGGGGAGTCATTCACACGGCCAGCAAACACCACGAGCCGCTGTCTGATGGCGAGTTTTACATGTACATGGTTGCGTCGATCTCATTAGTTCTGCTCGGCGGTGTTTTTGCCGGTCTTACGTTGGGGCTCATGGGCCAGGACGAGCTGTACCTAAAGGTGATTGCCGACAGCGGGACGCCTAGCGAGCGCAAATGGGCGCACGAGGTGCTGAAACTGATTGGCCGTGGCAAGCACTGGGTGCTTGTGACGCTGTTGCTGTCAAACGTGATCACCAACGAGACGTTGCCGGTGATGCTCGACAGGTTTCTGGGCGGCGGGTTTGCAGCCGTTTTCTCTGCCACCGCGTCGATCGTGATTTTCGGCGAGATCATCCCGCAGTCCGTGTGTGTCCGTTACGGCCTGCAACTTGGAGCATATTTCGCGCCCTTTGTGCTCGTTCTGATGTACCTGATGTACCCGGTGGCGTACCCTATTGCGCTGCTGCTAGACTACATTTTGGGCCAGGACCATGGCACTGCGTACCGCAAGTCCGGTCTCAAGACCCTTGTCACGCTGCACAAGACGATGGGCGTCGAGAGACTCAACCAGGACGAGGTCACCATCATCAGCGCAGTGCTGGACCTGAAGGAGAAGCCTGTGTGTGCGATCATGACCCCGATCGACAAAGTTTACACGCTGCCTTCGGACCGTATTTTGGACGAGGAGGTGGTGGAGGAGATATTCAATGCTGGATTTTCCCGGATCCCGATCCATCTACCTGGCGAGCCAACCAACTTCGTTGGCATGCTGCTGGTGCGGATTCTGATCAGCTACGACCCGGAGGACGCGCTGCCCGTCTCGTCGTTCCCGTTGGCCACACTGCCGGAGACGTCGTTGGACACCTCGTGTCTGAACATTCTGAACTACTTCCAGGAGGGAAAGTCGCACATGGTGATTGTGAGCACGACGCCCGGCATGGACACCGGGGCCGTTGGCGTTTTGACGCTGGAGGACGTGATTGAGGAGCTGATTGGCGAGGAAATTGTCGACGAAAGCGACGTCTACGTCGACGTGAACAAAAACATTCGCCGCAGCATCCCCGGCCCGCTGGCGAAAAAAAACGTTTCGTCGTACTTGCACAGCCTGTACGCTTCGAGAGCCAACTCTCAGAATTCTCAGACCAGACAGTCGTCGCCTCCGGCGCCCGCTTACTACCCGAAACGCGATAGCCAAGACACCCAGACACCGCGAGAGAACAGCACGCTGAGATTCAAGTCGCCGCCGGCCGAGCCAGTCCACAACACACAGATCAACTCGACGATTGCCAACGGCATCAAGCCGTCGAACCTGGCCGTCAATCCGCTGCAGACGAACAACGCTCACGTGACAATCAAGAAACAGCCCCAGCTGGACCCGCCGCCGGAGAACGTGGCACGCAACTACGGTTCTGCCGAGGAAAATGGCGAAACGTCTGCCGAGAGCCACAAGAAGCCGACAGCGCGCAAGCTCTCGTTCACACAGCACAAGATCGTTCAGAAACGGTTCACCATTCCGACCCAGAAGAGTGAGCGGTCGTCGGTCGACTTGTCGGACGTCCAGCACCAAACGTCGCCGCTGCCGTCTGCAGCCTCGGAAATTACTGAGCACACCATCAGCCTGCCGATGGCGTCGAGCCATTCGACGAGGAGCAACAGCGGGATCATCGAGAACATCGTGAGCGTGCGTGGAGTCAGCAAGACTGTCATTGGCGAGAGCGCAGTGAGCGAGGCGATGAACATTGGCGACGAAAATGATTCGGGCGACCCGACGCACGGCGAGAAGGTGCCGTTTTTGAAGAAGGAGAACGGCTCTAAGCCGCGCCGAGACTCGAAACGGTTCTGGGACTGGGGGTAGCTCCGACGCGTCGATCGGCGCCCTTTTTTCTATATTTTTTATAATTTACTACCTAACGCTTCTCATTGTTTTGTCCCATTGCTTCTTTCGCAAAGTCAGTCTAGAACGCTCAAAACCATGCCCAAGCCGACGGACCTGTCACAGAGCCAGGTCTCGGTCTCAAATGTAAGCATGAGACGCAACGAGTCGTCGTCGTCGCTCCAGTCGCATTCCAGCAACGTCGGAACGGGCAGCGGAAGCCATGTGCTGGCTAAGCTTTTCCGGAAGGGCTCCGATCGGTCGAGCCCGAACGTTCCGAGCCGCACGGCGTCCATGAACAACACCCCGTCGGTGTCCCTGACGCCAAGCTCGTCCAACCTCACACCGCGAGTCAGCAACAGCAGCAATGCTTCCACCGCGGGGAGCACCGACTCGTCGTCGCTGCGACACCTGTCGCTCAAGCGGTTTTTAAAGCCGATCCACCGCTCCGCCAAGGCCAAGGAGCAGCAGGAACACTTGCACCAGGTGATCCAGCACAAGCTCAACAAGCTCAAGATCGGCAACCACCACCACCACCACCATCACAACAAAGAACAGCCGAAGCCAGAGCCGGTGTTGCCACCTCAGCCCGATGGCCGAGAGGAGCGCATGGCTGTGCGCAAGCTGGTGGCACAGTACGGCGAGATTCCGGACGCTGCCGTGGAGAAGAACGTGCTGGGCGAAGGAGCAGGCGGCTCGGTCCTGATTGTGCGTCGGCCTTCTGACGGACAGGTATTTGCAATTAAGAAATTCCGGCCGCAGACGTCGCGCGAGTCGGACTACGATTACCGGAAGAAGGTGATCAACGAGTACAACTTGCTCGTGGACCTGGAGCACGAGAACATTGTTCGTGTTTATGAGCTCCTCAACGAACACACGTTGTACGTGATGGTGATGGAGTATTGCAAGTATGATTTCTTTACAATTGTCATGGGTGGAGTGATGTCGAAAGACGAAATATACTGCTATTTCAAGCAGATGGCCGAAGGTGTGATCTATATTCACAGCCAGGGAATTGCTCATCGCGATTTGAAGCTCGACAACTGTGTGGTGAGCGAGACGGGAATATTGAAGCTGATCGATTTCGGTTCGGCAGCAAGGTTCAGAATGCCCGACAGTGATCCAGACCAGGACATCATCCCGGTTCGGGGCATTGTTGGGTCAGACCCGTATCTGGCTCCCGAGTGTCTGTCGATGGGCTCTTATGACCCGCGGCCGGCCGACGTGTGGTCGTTGGCCATTATGTTCTGCTGCATGGTTCTGAGACGGTTCCCATGGAAAATTCCAAAGACGACAGACTCGTCGTACCGGGCATTTGTAGGCGAACCAGGCGAGGACGGCAAGGCTTCGTCGGGCTCAGGCCGGCTGCTGAAGCTGCTGCCAGCTGCCTCACGGCCGCTGATTGGCGGCATGCTCACGGTGGCAGCCGACAAAAGGACCACGATGGACCAGCTGCAACGGGATTCGTTTTTCTACGGAATTGACTGGTGTCACGGTTCTATCAAGGGCGACCATACACATCATCTAATCACAGAAAAGGACCTGGAGAAAATCGAGGCCGAGCGCAAAAAACAGAGCGAGATGGCCAAGAAGATGGGCTGATCACCACCCGTGGTCGTACAGCATGGACACAGACTCTCCATTATTTATTCTGCGGATTGCCTCGGACAAAATTCTTGACACGTCCAGAATGACCATCTCTTTGGCGTCCAGCTCCGCCACGTGTGCGGCCTGGTCCACCGAGTTGGTGGTAATGATTTTGTCAATTTGCGACTCTTTGAGCTTGCGCATAGCGTCGCCGCTGAAGATGCCGTGCGTGATCAGCGCATACACGTATTTGGCGCCCTGGTCTTTGAGCAGGCTGGCTGCGCGCGTGATAGTGTTGGAAGTGTCTGCCAGATCGTCCACCACCACACAGACTTTGTCATGGACGTCTCCGACAAGCATCGTCGTGGCGACGTACTGCTGGTCAGCCGCAGGCTGGCCATTGGGTGCGCTGGACGGCGAGTGGCGGCCTGGGAACCCTGGAGTTGCGAAGCTGACACTGTTTAAGCTCGACGTGGACGGGTTGGAGTGCACCATCAGCTCCGATTGCGCCTGCGCTGTGTCGACCTTCTGCCGGCGCTCTTTGTGGATCAGGGCGAACGGCATGCACAGCGTATCCGCTATGGCAGCAGCACGCTTCGCTCCGCCAGAGTCCGGCGACACTATCACGCAGTCTTTATAATTTGGCACGTAGTTTGTAATATAGTGCTGGAATAATGGTTTGGACAGCAGATTGTCCACAGGGATGTCGAAAAAGCCCTGGAACTGGGCATCATGCAGATCCATGGTGATTATATGGTTGGCACCGGCCGAGGTGAGCAGGTTCGCAATCAAGGTGCCGCTCTGGGCTATCCAGGAACGGTATCCTGTTGGATTGGCGATCGAGGCCTCGTTGGTGTGCAGTGTCTTGAGCGACGAGCTAGTGCTGATGGCGCGGTGGCTGAGCACGTTTCTCGGGCTTGGGTCGCGGACATTGACCCTAGATGGCAGTTTCGGCGACTGCGGCACGCTATCGGGCACTTTTGACCCTCTGTGCTGGGCCCCTCCAGGAACACCCCGTTTACTGGCCTGAGACTCGACTTGACGCGAGTAGAAGAATAGTGGACACACAACGGTGATCCTTTTTGCGGAAGCCATCTTGCACGCGGAAATCATAATCAGCAGCTGCATAAAGAGGTCGTTAACGTGGCCTGCGCCCGACTGGACAATAAAAACGTCTTTTTCCCGCACGGAGTCGCCAAAGTGCACCGACGTTTCGCCGTTGGCAAACTTTTTGAGCTCAACCTTGCCCGGCGGCAGGCCGAGGTTGCGGCAGATCCGGTCTGTGAGCTCTGGATTGGAGGACCCAGAGAAGACGATAATGTCACGCATGGGAAAAAATAAAGCTGTAATTAATTATTTGATCGAGATTTTTTCTATCGACGCGACGGCGACGCTACACATTGCAGCCGGCCACCACAGAGTTCAGGTGCGTGTCGAATAGCTGGCATCTGATGGGCATGTCCAGCTGGTAGAACGGGTTCTTGAGGACGTAATTGCAGTAGTGTTCGTAGATTTTGTCGTAGATGGGGGCAAATTTGGTCTCATCCATGTCCGGCGACGCAAACACGATGATCTTGATGCCGGTGACGGTCTGGTTCATGAAGATCTTGAACTGCGATGTGGCAATTTCGCGCAGCCCTGTGCGGTTCGAGTTGGCCAGCGTCTTGGCCTTCTGGTAATTGTGCACCGCGTCCGGCGGCGTCAGCTTCGACGCTATGGCATGCACTCCGTGCAATGTGCTGGCAATGACGAGGTAGTCATTGGACCTCTGTTTGGTGATCGGCGAATTTATCGTTTTGAAGTCTTTTTGGTACAGAAGCGAGCCAGACCGCGACGTGATGTAGATCGAATACAGCATGGAAAATAAATGCTATTTTTTTTTAAATTTTAATTTATTTCATTTCCATTACAGTAATCCCCGCTGGTTGCGTCTCTTGCGCTTGTCGCGGTAAACGCGATAGCCCAGAAGACCAATATACGCTAGAACAACAGCCATGGCTGTGTACAGAGTGTACGTGAACAGACGCCACAGAAGGTTGAAGAAATAACCAATGGCTCCCCGCTCGTCGTTGTACAACTCCTTGTTAAGCTGTTTGGCGCGCTCTTCAGCCCGCCTGAGCCGGCTCGCGGAGCGCCGACCCATGGTCTTCTTGGGCTTGTTGAACCGCCGGTGCCGTCTCTTGGCCTCGTTCTCCTTTGTCTCTGCGTCGATTCTGTCGTCGAGCCGGTCGATCAGCGCGTCGATCGACTGCACAGGACGACCCGCAGAGTCCTTGAGCGAGTTCACCTCTATGCCGTACAGATCAACGTTGTGGAACAGCTCGCCCGTCTCTGCACTGACCCCCACGTATGGCGTCTCTGGGACGAGCGACGCAGCAAGCTCTGTCGTGCTGAAACAGGTTTTCCAGTTGTCGTTGCCCAGTATATCGAATTCGACGCTAAAATACCCCGACGACCGGATATACCGCACACGCATTCGCGAGGGCGCGTCCATGCGCGTGTTGTACGCCCTGTGCAGCGAACAGCTGCCAATCTCCGTCGCCGTCCCGTCGTCGTCCTTGTTGTACTTGTCTGCAAACCCATTGTTGCTCTGGATCGAAACCCTTGGGAAGCTGCTGGCGCCCCTGTTGTCACGCATCTTGCCCGGCGTGTTCTTGAACGTGTCCACAATCACTGCAAGCCCATGGTAGTCGTCCTGCATGCCAAACATGTCGCCCTGGCTCAGCGGCTGGCTCGTGAGCCAGAAAGCCATGCCGTCGCCAATCAGCGAGATCCGCGTCTGCTGGCCATGGATCTTGAAGTCGACGATCGCCTCAAACGAGTCGGCATCCTGAAGCGAGATCGGCAGCCGAGAAAAGACGTACCCGACGGAATTAGGCCGCTCGGACACAAGACGCACGTAGTCAGAGTCTTTTTTCATCACCATATTTCCGCCATTGTCGTAGTTTATCAGCGCCAGAGTGGCCGGATTGACGAACGGCCTGCGGAAATTAAGGTACTGGATGTTCTCGCGGCGGATCTCTCGCTCTTGGATCAAACTTTGCACGTCATTTAGTTCCTGCGCGGGCTCCTGGGCCCCACGGCTTTTGCGGCCAAAGAAAAACCACAGAAAGAAGAGTAAGAGCACACCCCCGACCAGCTTGGTTTTGTTACCGGTACGAGCTAGTTGCCTCCGCATCGGGCCGCGCTGTGCACCATACCCTACTCCAATGTCCATCAAGCGAAAAATACAAAGGTGAAAAGTATATTCCACAACTTGTACGGTGCAGAGATGTGCTGGCGCTCGGGCTGGCGAGTGCGATTTTGATGCATTACGTAAGATTCTATAGATCAGTACTCGAGGTTGATGTAGGAGCACCCGTTGACGGCGATCTGACTCGCCATGCTGAGACTGGAGACGCTCGACGCGTCGGAGTCGACGCCGTGGATCATCACGCGGATGTTGTCGTTTTCAGCGCCGGAGTACGGCTCGTCTGACCCCTTACCGTGGAACAGACGGTTGAACACGCCGGGCTGCGGCGTGGGACGCAAGCCATAGCCGCAGTCTGCGCAGTTGCCGCACTGTCCACGCTTCTTTGGCAGCGGGAGATCTATTATGTGGTCTGTTTCGTGCTCCTCGGGCACGGCGCGCTCTCTGCTCTTGATCTTGTCGAGCTGCACGTGATCAACAGGCACCTGACACGAGTACTGCCACTGGTCGGCAAGGTCGATTCTGGAGTCGATGGAGAGCGGGCCGGACTCGGCAAAGCGCGAGCATGTGAGCACGTCCTGGCGGAACTCGAACAGGTCTCCGCGTTCCCACGGATTGAGCCGGAGGTATTTGCAGAGGATGTGGAAGAGCTCCCTCGAGATGGGCAGGATGCGCATCAGCACGGTAGGGTCCTTGACAAACGCCTTGAACGTGGTGTCCTGGAGCGAGGCCTTGAGCCAGGGGTTTCTGATGGTGACGAGATTAATTAGGATGATGGCCAGCGACCACACGTCGCCGGCACTGGTGGGGAACCGCACGTTTTCGCGCAGGCCCTCGGAGGATGGCTGGAGCAAGCGTTCGAGGTGGATCGAGTGCGCGTCTTTGGAGTCGAAGCCCTGGCAGAAGTTCTGGATGCGTTCGGGCGACATGTAGTAGCTGGAACCGCAGCAGATGTTGGACTCGATGTGGTGATCCTGGAGCGCGAGACCGAAATCGGCGAGGATCATTTTGGTGCCGTTATCGGCGACGAGGATGTTTTCGGGCTTGATGTCGCAGTGATAGACGTTTTTCGAGTGACAGTAGGTGATGGCGTCGACGAGCTGGAGAAACACGCTCTTGATGAGGAACGGGTCGTTTTTGTAGCGCTGTTTTTCGACAATCGTGTTGAACAGGTCGCCGTCCGGGTAGTAGTCCATCACGACGAAAATCGCCGGCTTCAGGTCGTAAACTTTGTACAGCGACAGGATATTGGGATGTTTGTGCACTTTGAGCTGCAGGCTGATCTCCTTGAGGATTTTGCAATGCGTGCCGTTCTGCTCGATCATGTCGAGGCTGAGCAGGTTGGCAGCGAGGCTGCCGCCGTTAGCGAGGGCCATTTCGAGGATCTGGGCCTCCATCTGCTCGAGCAGCTTCTTGTTGCCGTGGACAGACTGGTTCTTCAGGATGATCTTGATGGCGTACATTTTGCCCGTGAACAGGTGGCGGGCAGAGTATACCACTCCGTACGATCCGGAGCCAATCCGCTTCTCGAGCTGGTACTTGTTGTTAAGAATAACCTTGGTTAGAGTTTTCATGGGAAAATGAGTATGGGGACGACCAAAGACATATATTTAACTAGGCTGGAGTTCCCCACCGATCTGGGCATCCCGAGCCGCACGAATGACGCCTGGTCAGTCGATTCTCACCAAAGGCAGCAACTCCTTAATTGTCTCCGTGCAGAAGTAAGCGCGGCGGTGCAGCTGTCATGCACGCTCTGTGAATTTTTTTCCGAAATGTCTCTCCACTATGCGCGTCCAATCGACTGATAATTTACGCCCTAAAAAAAAATCGTGATAAGACCCTTCCCGATGGAGGCTCTCCGGTCACTGGATCTGACAAAAGCCCGGTGCGACGGCGTCAAACACCTGCTAACTCCGTTCGTGCCAGCGGCAGAGCCCGTGCCGCCCTACGTGTCTGCACTCGCCTCTGACACGCTGTTCCAGATAGTCGCCATCAGAGACGTGTCGCGGTCGGCGATCTCGTACATCGAGAGCCTGGTCGAGCTGATCGACGCGAACGAGGGCTTCTACGACCGCCAGACCAAGTCGCGCCCGCGCAAACAGAAGGTCATCCGGTCCGCAAACGTCGACGGCGACGCTCAAGAACACTGGCCCACGCAGGCGGCCTCCCCCACGTACCGGCTCACGCTCCAGGACGCGCACGGGAATTTCTGCTACGCACACGAAATCGAGCCTCTGCCATTTTTACGGAGTAGCCCGGACCTGTACCCGGTCAGACTCGGGTCAAAATTGCTGGTGCAAAAAGGCGCCACAGTGGTGTTTGGCTCGGCATTCCAGCTCACATCTTCCATCTGCCGCTTTCTAGGCGGCGAACTACCCCACATGAACCAAGACCTGTACCGTCGCGAGCTGCAGAATTTCAAACGTGAAATAAATTACACCGGGTAAATTATACACTTCGGGGTTTACTCCTCCAGCAACAGCTCCCATAGAGCCTGCTCATTCGGATAGTCGTGGTGGATCACGCTTACTAGCAGGTACTGCTCCAGCACCTGCGAGATCAGCTTGTGCGACACAGACCCACGCGCATACAACATCTGCCATTCTCGCCAGATGTTGAACGCCTCCTCGCTCCATGCACGGAACGACTCCTCTTCGATGATGGTCGTTTGCACAATCTCTCTGTCGGGGAAAACTCCCCACGTAACACAGTTGCTCTTCTGGCCGGGTAAATTCGACGCATAGCCCCCCCTGCTGTCGGAAACATAGTATGTAACGTATTCGTTGGCATTTAGTCTAGGCAGCAACGTCTCCCAATCTTTTTTCGAAATGAACATCTCCACAAACGCCTTCTGGTAAACGTAGCCGTTCTTCGGACCCCATCCGAAAATCTTGTCGCTCGACTTGCTGCAATTTGTGGCCGGCTGCGACGAGACCGTAAACCAGTTCAGCTCGTTCAGCCGGATGAGCTCCTCCTGGATCAACGCTGTTTCCGGATTCAATCCCAATTCCGACCACGGTAGCGCGTTGATCTTGCCGCTCAGGTAGTTGGTGAAGATCTTCGAAATGTCCTTCAAGCTCTCTGGGTACCCCCAGAGCTCGTAAGCTTTGGTAGAAGTCATTTTCAGCGACGGGCCATAACCGTCAATCTCACCGTATGCGGGCGAGCGTGAGTCTCCAAACCGTCCGTTAGGGAAATCGTCCCACGTGGCGTCCTTGCCCAGCGTACCCTTACCCGACGAGATCGAGACTATCGTCTTGACCTGCGACATCGAGTTTCGAGCTCCCGAACGTCTCATCGGAGCATCCACTATAACCTGGTTATTCACCTGGCGGAACCTGTCAGCATACGCTGCTCTTTTAGCTGTTGTTGTTGCCTCGTCAATGTCCTCGTCAGAAACCGTTTCCTCCTCAAGCTCCTCCTCCTCCTCTTTTTTCTTCAGCACCTGCGAAAGAAGCTCGTTTTTGTTGATGATCTGTGCAATCGACTTCTCCAGGTTTAGGGTGTAAAAGTGGAACCCGCGAATCTCGCCATTTGTGTCTTTGTGAATTTTAGAAATCATCTCCGACAACACATCAACTCCGATCTCCTTGACCTTGTCGTCGTCGTTCTGGATATCCTCGGGGAATTTCTCCAGCAGCGGCTCTGGAATCGACGCGTGGCTCAGTTTCGACGCGCGCTGAAAGATGCTATAACCATTGATTGGCATCAGACCAGGAATTATAATCAGGTCCTTGTTATTGATCTCCTCCGTCGACCTCACCGTCTTCACGTAGTGCACAAACTTGTCCGCGTCATAGAACATCTGCGTCACTAGAAAGTCCGCCCCAGCGTTCACCTTCTCCACCAGATAAGGCAGATCTTTTTTCATGTCCTGGTCGCTGTTGTCGGCCCCCTCCACATGGCCCTCCGGATACCCAGCCACTCCGACGCAGAAATAGTCGCCGTGCTCCTCTCTAATGTACCGCACAAGGTCGACGGCATATTTAAAGTGGCCGTGACGTTCGGGATCGACGCCGTCTCTCGGCGGGTCGCCTCTGAGAGCCAGCACGTTCCGGATTCCTGCTTTCTTGGCCCGCTCAAGAGCGTCGTCAATGACCTCTTTCGAGGTGTTGGTGCACGTGAGATGCAGGCACGTGGTCAGGCCAAGCTCCTGCTGGCACGTCACCGCGAGATCCAGCGTCTTGTGCGCCGTTGTGCCGCCTGCCCCCCAAGTGACGGTGACAAAAAGCGGGCCTAAAAGCGACATTCTGGTGAGCCGCGCGTACAGGTTGCGCAATCCATTTTCAGTCTTGGGCGGGAAGAACTCGAACGAGAAAAATGGGTCGTTCGGGCCCAGCGTCTTGATTTTCTCACTGATCTTGATGGACATGACTAACGAAAGAAAATACGAAAAATTGGCAACAGAGAAATATCTGCGTCGATAAATTCCACAAAAGCGTCGATCGGCGGCTACTACAGTTTCTTTCTCTCCATGTCCGATCCGCTTTTCGAGGCCGTTTCCGACGATGAGCAGACCGAATCCGAGCTCAACAGGCTGCTGCAGGAGGACCACGAGACGGAAGAGCTCACTGTTCCGGTGATAACCCGTGAAAGCGAGCCTGAGCCGCCTGCACCAGTGCGTCTTGTCTTTTCAGACCGGGAGAGCAAGACTCTCAACCTTACGCTAAGTCTTGGCTACCAGCGCCAGATCGTCCAGGAGCTGATTGAGGACGATGGATTGGTTATACTGGGCAGAGGTTTGGGGCTTGAAACCATCGTGGCAAACCTGTTACATGTTTTAGGGTTATCTGTGATAGAGGACAAGAAGAGCCTAGTTTTGCTGGTGAATGCAAGCGAAGCCGAAATATACAAAATCGGCGAAGAACTGCGCGAGCTGGCGTGGCTTGACGGCAAGGACGAGCCGGTCTCTTTTCTGTCTGTGAGCCGAGATCCGACTACCCTGGACAAACGACGCCGGTTATACGAAAAGGGCGGAATCCTGGCCATAACCACGCGAGTTTTGGTGACGGATTTTCTCGGCGACGTTTTGAACCCAGACCTCGTGACCGGAATTGTGTTTTTGCATGCAGAGCGCGTCAAGGAGTACTCAAGCGAACGGTTCATCGCCAACCTGTACCGCAAGAAAAATAAATGGGGGTTTGTCAAGGCGCTTTCGGACGAGCCAGAGAGCATGGGCGCCGGGTTCCAGCCGTTGTACACGCGGCTGAAGTATTTGCGTCTCCAAAAAGTTATGTTATGGCCGCGGTTCCATGTGGACATAACCAACTCGCTCAAGTCGCGCAAGGTGGAAAACAAAGTCACTGAGATCAATGTCCAGATGACAGACTACATGCTTAAAATCCAGACCGGACTGCTTGCGTGCATGGAAGCCTGCATAAACGAGCTGAAGCGACATAACCCGGAGATCGCGTCCGAATACTGGACTATCGAGAACGCGCTGGACGACGAATTCGTGCGCAATATCCGGGCCACGCTCGACCCATACTGGCACAGGGTCTCGTCAACGACAAAACAGGTGCTGTACGACTTTGCCACTCTCCGAGAGCTGCTCGGCCGGCTGTTTACGTGGGACTCTGTGCAGTTCTACCAGGAGTTATCGAGCATCGTCGAGGCAAACAAGCCGTCGGTGACAAACAATAACAAGACCATGGCCCCGTGGCTGCTGCTGGACGAGGCCATGACGGTTATATCGTGCAGTAAGGCCCGGGTTTTCGATAAAGTGCGCGACGACAACGACGCAGAGGCCACTTACTTGCTGGAAGAGCTGCCAAAATGGGAGCAGCTGGCGATGATTTTGGACGACATCAACGAAGAAAAACAGCACGGTGACCACTCTGAGGATGGGCCGGTCCTAATTATGTGTACGACGGCACACTGCTATAGCCAGCTACGCAATTTTCTAATGAGTTATAAAGAGTACCGGGCGGGCAACCGCACCGGGTTCAGTGCACGCAAGCTCATGGTGCGGATTTTGAAGCAGCATCTGGCGTGGAAGAAAGGCACGGGCAGCCGCACCGTGAAGATCCAAAAGGAGCTCAACAGAGTTTCGAACCAGGCACGTAGCGACATGGACGACGACGTGGCCGTGTCGCGGACGTTTGTGCGTCGCAAGGCGGTGCCGAACAAACGGCGTCGCGCGCGTGGCGGTGCAGTTATGACGTCGTATAACCGTATGTTGAGCAAGACGGAAGACGACGATACCGTCGACGATGCGGTCCACGAGGCGATGGTCGATATGCTGGAAAACGAGGTGGGTGCCGATCTCAGCGACGACGAAATCAAGGAGGAGGACATAGGGTCTGTGCCGCCCGAGGAGTTTGAGGAGTTTATGGACCATTTGGAGCAGACTCCAGATTTCGAGGAAGTGCGCTCGCACGGCATAACTTTTGAGTATGTCGACCGGACTGACCAAATTATCATCGAAAAATTTGACGCCAAGGCCAGTAATTACCTGCTGGAGGAAGTGATGCCGTCGTACATCATTCTGTACGAGCCGAATTTGGCCTTTATCCGACGAGTCGAGCTCTTCCAATCTTTGCGGCACACGAATCCTGCTCGGTGCTATTTCATGTACTACGGAGATTCTATCGAGGAGCAGGGGTATCTGAACAGCATTAAACGGGAAAAGGACGCTTTCACGCGTCTTATCAGGGAAAAATCCATGCTGCCAAAGACATTTATAACCGACGAGGACGAGAGCGCTAGGTTCTTGCCGACTGTTGCGCAGAGCACGAGAATTGCAGGGGGTAACCCGCTTGACACGAAAAATAAGGTCGTTGTTGATGTGCGGGAGTTCCGCTCGCAGCTGCCCTTTCTTTGCTACTTGGCCGCGATGGAAGTTATACCGTGCATGCTGACGGTTGGCGATTACGTATTGTCACCCAAAATCTGCATCGAGCGGAAGTCGATACCGGACCTGGTCAGCTCACTGAAAAGTGGCCGGTTATACCAGCAGTGCGAGCAGATGTTCCGGTACTACGAGCTGCCGGCGCTGCTGATCGAGTTCGAAGAGGGCAAGTCGTTCTCGTTGGAGCCATTCACAGGCTACCGCGACGGGCGGCCGCTGGGCACCGGGCCGGGCAGCACAGCGTTCCAGCAGGATCTGCAACTAAAGCTGATGATGCTGCTGATTGCGTTTCCAAGCCTGAAAATCTTATGGACCTCGTCGCCGTTCGAGACCGCGCGGCTGTTCCGGGAGCTCAAGCTCAACCAGGACGAACCGGACGTCGACAAGGCGATCAACGCCGGGCTGAACCCACTGTTCGACAAGGACACCTACTTCAACGACATGGCGATCGATCTGATCCAGAACATTCCAGGCATTAGCTCTGTGAACGTGCACTTGATCATCAACAAGGTGCGCAACATCCGCGAGCTGGCGCAGATGAGCGAGGCCGAGCTGGCTCCTCTTGTTGGGCAGGAGGCTGCGGGCAAGATTGTGCGGTTTTTTGAGCGGAGTATATGACAAAATAATAGGTATATACTTCCCAAATGGTGTATGATAAGATCTGCAATTGAGAATATTTAATTTATAATTAACAAATATATTATCAACAATAGAATCTGATGTATTTATTACATCGAGGATTTAAATTGAAAAAAGATATGGAATTTATGAGAAGATATATTTTAATTGTATATTTCCACACCAGAGAACATGACAGAATCGATAGACATTTCCGGTAAATGTAAACTACCCACCACTGCCAACAGGTCGACAGGATCCGTGCAGCTTTTTCCGCTAGCTCTCGCTAGCCATTAACCAATTTATCCACAATGCCCGCCGCATACAGCGCCTTCTCCTCCTCGGACCGTCTGGCCACGATCTGCACGCACACGGGCATCTTGTTCCAGTCTGCGTCGCCGTCCCGTGCCGAGTCAACCCGGCCCACCGGCACCACCACGCACGCACAGTCTGTGATGTTGAACGGGGCCGTGTACCGCGGCATCGACGACGTATAAGGCTTGCACCCGGCCGTCCACCAGATCGGGCAAATTAGCACGTCCACACCCCATTTTTTCCACGCCGCATAAAACTCCTGCTTGCACTCGTACACCTCTCTGCTGACCTGCCACCACTGCGTCACATCGAGCGGTTTATCGATACCCTCCTTCACGACCAGGTTTCTGACCTGCTCCAGGTCCGGCTCGCCCGTCTGCGCAAGCGTTGTAGCAATTTCCTCGTACGCGTCTGCACCAAAAACTTTGCCGATGGTGTCGAGCAGTTTTGGTTGCAGATCAAAATTAATAGTTTTGGTTTCGTATGTGGCAGCCTGCAATTTTTGCTCAACAGCATTCAAACACCGCAGAATGGCTTTCTGCGGTGTCTTGACGCCGTCGTCCGTCCAAAAGCCAAACCGGGGCTTGTCCCCAAAACTGTCCAGCGGCTTGTACGGAATGGCCAGCACCTTAGGGTCTGTGTTCCACAGCTCTGCCTCCACAATCAGCCGGAACATCAGGTTGACGTCCTCCAAGCTCGTGCCCATCGGGCCGATCGCAGAAGGCACAAGCTCTTGCCACGCGTACGAGTTGCTCACGTTCATGTACGAGATCCTGCCCGTGGACGGCTTGAGAGCGTACAGACCCTGGGCCGCGGACGGGATGCGGATACTGCCGCCGATGTCTGTGCCGAAACCCAGCACGGCGCCGCCCGCACCGATCAGCGCGCCTTCACCGCCGCTGCTCCCGCCCGACGACATGTTCACATTGACCCCGTTGTACGTGTAGCCCATGAGATTCGACTCTGTCTCTGTGCACATCATGGCGATCGGGACGGTGGTCTTCACGTAGAAGACGGCTCCCTTGGCGAGCAAAAGGTCCGCCAGCACGGCGTTTTTCGCCGCCGGCTTGCCAAAGAGCGCGCAGTAGCCGATCGACGAGTCCTTGCCCACCAGATCGACCTGGTCCTTGAGCGAGATGGGCACGCCGTGCAACGGGCCGACGGTCTTGCCGTGCGAGGCGTAGAACTCGTCTAGCTCCCGGGCGCGCGCAAGAGCCTCATCAAAGAAGATCTCGACGCAGCAGTTGAGGATCTGGTGGGCAAGCGCGGCACGGTGGCAGAACGCAGTGGCCACGCCGACCGCCGTGAGCTCGCCAGCTGCGATCTTGCGCGCCAGCTCGGCCAGCCCGAGCCGTGTGATCTGCGTCTCTGCCTCGGGCAAGATCGTGTCCAGGTACTCCCGCGTGTTCACGTAGCCTGCGTCCAGCATCTTCTGCTTGAGCGCCGGGTCGCGCCAATCCGCCGGAATCGCCTCAGCCAGCTGTTTTTTTTTCGTGTCTCTTATCTGTTGCCACGACATTATCACCACAGTGTGGCCACGAACAGCCGTATATAAGCACAACGAGCGATGCGCATGCGGCAGGACCGAAAGGGGCAATCGCGCGCTCTCATTCGCAGGCGTTTCGAAAAACCTAACGGAGATATTTTTCATGCACGATAGCGGATTGCGCTTATCTTATCGCGCCACTTTGCATGCGCCTATTTAAACCGCTCAACACCAGGTTCCTGAGCAATGACCACCCCGATTCTCGAACAGAGCTACGGCTACGGCTTTGTGCTCGGCATTGGCGCAGCCTTCGCGCTGCTCATGTCGCTTATCACCCGCGTGCTGTCCAAATACCTCGGCCAGGTCCAAAACTCCGAACGCTTCACCACAGCCTCAAGAAACGTCGGTTCGGGCCTCATTGCCTCGTCCACCGTGTCTGCGTGGACGTGGCCCGCCACACTGCTCTCGTCGGGCGCGTGGAGCTACGCCCATGGCGTCTCCGGCGGCTTCCTCTATGGTATCGGTGGCACCATCCAGGTCACCCTGTTTGTGTTTGTGTGCCTGCAAATAAAATCTAGAGCCCCTGCAGCTCACACCGTTTCCGAATGTTTCTCCGTTAGATTCGGCCCTGCCGGCCACTGGGTGTTTCTGTGCTACGTCTTTGCCACCAACGTGCTCATCTCGTCCCTGCTGCTCCTTGGTGGCTCCCAGGGCTTCTCGGCCACCACAGGCATGAACGTCGTTGCTGCCAGCTTCCTGCTGCCCCTCGGTGTCATGGTGTACACGGCCCTTGGCGGCCTCAAGGCCACCTTTATCTCCGACTGGATCCACACTGTCATCATCTACATCATCCTGCTCGTGGCCAGCTACAAGATCTACTGCTCGTCGCCGCTGATCGGGTCGCCGGGCAAAATGTACGACCTTTTGCAAGAGGCCCAGATATCGTTCCCCTCCGCGACGGGACAGAGCTACCTCAGCTACAAAGATAGCACCATGCTCATGCTCACGTGGACCGTGTGCCTGGGCGGGCTCAGCTCCGTGTTTGGAGACCCGGGCTACTCGCAACGTGCCATTGCGTCCAGCTCCACACAGGTGTTCCAGGGCTACACGCTTGGCGCGCTGTGCTGGGCCGTCATCCCCACTGTGATTGGTTCCTCTGCCGGACTGGCATGCCGGGCCCTGTTGTCGAACCCCCACTCCCCCACCTACCCTAACGAGCTCTCGACAGAGGAGGTCAACAACGGCATGCCCGTCATCTACGGCCTCTACGCCGTCATGGGCAAGTCCGGCGCGGCAGCAGGCCTCATCATGCTGTTCATGTCGGTCACCAGCGCCAGCAGCGCTGAACTTATTGCCTTCTCCTCCGTCACTACCTACGACGTGTACAGAACGTACATCAATCCAAAAGCCTCAGGAGCACAGCTCGTGCGGGCTGCCCACATAGCCGTTGTGGGCTTCAGCCTGTTTATGGCGGTGCTGTCGGTTGTCTTCAACTACGTGGGGGTCACTGTCGGCTGGCTGCTGACTTTTAGCGGTATCATTGTCAACCCGAGCGTGTTCACCGTGGTGATTACGCTCTTCTGGAGCAAAATGACCAAATGGGCACTTGTGATTGGTGCGCCACTCGGTACGCTCTCCGGAGTCCTGTGCTGGATCGCCGGCGCATACTGTTTCGGCAACAACGTCGTCGATAAGGACACCCTCAACATCACCAAGGCCACCTTTATCGGCAATTGCACAGCCCTGTTTTCGACACCTCTGTACATTGTGCTCATCAGTCTGCTGAAGCCGGATGTGGAGCCGTTTGACATGAACAAATTCCGTACGAGCATCAGTCTGGCAGACGATATGGACGCTGAGGAGGAGCAGGCGGCAGAGCTGCCGGCAAACGAGCAGAAAAAGCTGCGCTCGCACATCTGGGCCGCGGCCGTGATTAATATCGTGCTGGTTTTAGGTGTGTACGTTGTTCTGCCCGTGGGATTGTACGGCAGCAACCACGATCTGAGCAAAGCCTCGTTCACAGGGTTTATCGTGGTGGTTTTGATGTGGCTGCTGGTTGCAGCCATGTACATTATTTTCTTCCCGCTGTGGCAGGGCAGACATTCGATCAAGGTGTTGCTACAGGTGTTACTAGGGCGTGGCTCGACTGACGGGGCTAGCTCCGTGGAGGTTGTCCAACTGCAGCAGGAGCAGAAATATTAATTTACGAAGCCATAGCGGAAAAATATTTTAATTAGTGCGTGGAGCCAAAATAGCGAAAATTAGTTACTTAGAGCATCCTGTAATCGCACCAGTAGCTTTGCCGACTCCACCGCCTGCACTGAGATATCAGGCGGTAACGACGGCGTCATGAGCGCGCCGAGAATGGACTCGTCCGCCGGAAACAGCTTCGACACCGAAAACAGTGTCTGCAGCTCGTCTCTGGCCCCCGCCGAGATGGCATACCCCACCGCTGTGCGCAGTAGCACATTCACCAGCTCCATGCTCTTGCCCGAAATGTGGATGTACATCAGTTTGTTCTCGTGGTTGGTCTTGGCGTAGATGGCCGCAAAGATGAACGCAAGCTTGAACAGGTTAGTCCCCACGAGCTCGGGCGAGCCGAGCAGCCGCAGAGCCACGTTGCGCGAGAACTGCGCGTCCTCAATCACCTCCGCCACAAAGATACTGCCCAGCAGCAGCTCCAGACATGATGGCAGCTTGTCGTTGAACCGCTCGATGCCCTCATAAATCACGTGCAGCGGCAGCGCAGAAACGAAGAAACCCATCGTCCGCACCACCAGGTCACCGTTCTTGCCCTGGTCGTACGTCTGCATCAGCGAGTTCATCTCCGGGTCCAGGTTCTCGCGCGCTAGCACGGACGACATCATCTTTTTGTTGTTCAGCGACCCGCACAGCACCTTGGTGAGCACGTCGATCGCGTGCAGCTGGTACTTGCCCTTGCCGGCATCGAACTTGGGCACGTAGAACCCGGCTTTTTCGTCCTCCGGGTCCAGTGGAACGCCAAACGCGAGACACAGCGCAAGAACCAGGAAAGCCTCCTTTGTCGAGCGCAGCTCGATTGCGTGCGAAATGTTGGTCAAGGTCATCAGTGTGTCTTTCATCAGATGCATTTTTTTCCGTGCAAACACAAACCCTTCGGACGTGCCCAGCGATGTTATGAGTGCGTAGATAAAGTTCAGCAGCGACGTGTTAGCCGCCATGAGGTTATTGTTTGAGACGCCCTGAGGATTGCTCACAAACGACAAGTTGCGCAAAATCATCGACACTGTGTTGAGCTCCTCGACCAACATCAGTCGCCGGTCTAGGAACGTTTTGGCATAAACGCGGCCCGAAAAGTCGTCCGCCTCTGTGCGTGCAGCTTCAAGCAGCTCCACGTACGACGGCAGAGCAAACGGTGCCAACGGTCTCTCGTCCACGTCCGACGCCGGCGTGTCGACGCGCGGCGGCTCCTCAAACACAACATCTGCGTCGGACTCCTCGACCTCCAGATCCTGGCTCTCGTCGTCCACCTCCTTCGACGTGAACGAGTCAACCAACACCTCAATGTCCTTATCTCCCTTCAGTCGGCCGCTATACTTTTGGAAAACCTCGTCTATCTTGTTTGGCTTGAAATATTCCGGGCGCACGTCTTCGAACCCACCTTTGCGTTTGGTCAAATTGCCTGAGACTAGCATGTCCAGGATGTCAGTGCCGACGCTGGCAAGCGCCTCAAGCAGGCTCATGCACTCGCCGAGCGGCACGACGAGGTTTGGGTCCGACGTAACGATAAGCAGAACGTTCAGCGCAAGATTCACCTCCGCGTCGATATTGGACGTCAGCGACAACGAGAGCGCGTTCAGGTCAATCTTGCCAAGTTCTGGCACAAACAGAAACACAGGCTTCAAATGGTCAATCTGCTCGCCAAAGGCAGACAACGCCTTCAAATCGTGACCCCCCACCTTGTCGAGCAGTCGTTGGTGCGGCACGTAATTGCGAATAAAGTCGGGAACAAAGTTCGCGTTCGGCTGCGGCGTTGTGTGGCGCGACTCTGCAGTAGCAGGCGACGGCTCGCTCGCACGCTGTTCCCCTGGAGTGAATTTTGTCTCCTGGACCGATGCGGGCGTCGGAGCATTGAAAACAGGCGGCGTTTGGTGACTGGTACTGGTGGGCGTGGCTTGCTTGGACTGCATCTGCTGCTCAAGCTGTTTTTTTCGCATCGATAGCTCCTTCATCCCCTCCGGCGTGTTGGCATACAGCTCGAACGGAAGCAGACATTTGTGGTACATCTGGACAAACTCGCGCAGCAGCTGGTTGTTGTCGGGCGGAATTCCAAACTTGCTGGCCACAGGCACAATCTTCTTGGACCTGAGCACGTTGTTGAACCCGCCAAACTTCACCATCACGGCGTAAATTAGAAACAGGTTCATTTTCTTGCCCCCAATCACAGGATACCTCTCCGCCAGGGGAGTATTGTTGCGATTCATAAACTCTTCCAGGAGACACATAAAATTGTGCTGCTGCTGCATCTGAATCTGCATCTGGCGCTGCTGCGGAGTGTTGGCGTTCGGACTGTTACTGTGGGAAGGCACGGGACGGGGTTGTTGATACTGCTGAGCAGGCGGCGTTGGTGCCGGCACAGACGCTTCAAACGGGCTCTGCGTCGGTGGTTGAGATGGAACCACACGCTGCTGCTCCAATTGAGCGCCTGAATTGTTCTCAAACACCTGCGGTGAAAAGGAAGACATGGTGCCCCCAGACATCGTCTCGTCGTTAGGGTTGAACGCCTCGCCCGGCCTTTGGGCCTGGGACGCAGTCGGCTGTAGTGGCGCAGGACGCGACGACGGCGGGTTTTCTGGAAACGTCAAAAATGCCATTTCGTCGTCGCCGGCCTGCTCGTTCCAGAATTCACTGTTCATGGGACAATAATCTAGGGAAATAAATATTATACACTTTGATTTTTTGATTATTTTATCAAAAGCCGGGTAACCACGACCACCGCCGGCTCTTCCTGAGCTGTTTCTGCAAGTTCCTATAGTGCTCATACTCGTTCCAGCACGAGCGGTCACCGAAGTTGCAACCTGCCATGTTGACCAGAAAATCGCGGTCCTTTTCGTTGTAAAAATACTGCGGATCGTCTTTCTGTTCCGCACAGGCTCCCGGCGGAAAGCTATTGATAGCTCGCAGGGGTACAAAGCCAACACGCTCCCTGACCCACGGCTGTGTTCTGTACAGTGTCTCCAGACAGTCCTGTTCCTTGTGTTCCCACGTCATGTGCATCTGCTCGTAGAAAACTGGGTCCCACCAGATGTCCAGCAAAAGTTCCGTCCATTCAGACCGTCTCACCAGGAAGCTGCCTAAATTGAACCCTCCGCAGTCCTGGGCCAGCACCAAGTCCACGGGAGCATGCACAACGTCCACGTAAGGCGAATCCACAGGAATATGCAGCGGGTTGTGGTACGACAGGTCTCTGTAGGTGCGGTTTTCGAGATTTTTGAATAGGTATTCCTCGAGAGAGATCTGCGGCTCCATGATGAACGTGTGCAGGTCTAACCACCAGAACCACTCGGCTTCTGGATATTGGCGCATTGTCTGTTTCAGAATATCGGCCTTTTCCCAGCCTTCGCGCCATTCGTGGCTGTATCTTCTTTTTAATGCTGTGTCTTTAATGGAAAGGATGTAGCCGTGTTGCTCGGCATATTCTCGTTTGTTGGCGATCGACGACCGCTCCACAGACCATTCCTGCGGCGTTTTCCATCGCTGCACACCACCGCCTTCGTTGGCCGCCAGAATGATCACCACCCGCGGGTTCTTGTGGTAGTGGGGCAGGAGGAAAAACAACAGCAGGGGCAGCAGCAGCACGTACGGCCGGTGGCGTACATACCGTGCAGCAAGTTCCAATCGCGCAAATCGCGACTGGGTCGCCGGCTTGAGTGTCTTCGAATATGGCTGGTGGGCCGCGTACGGGTTGGACATCGCACCGTAATATTTATTTATATAATTTCTAAAATAAAATAAAAGTCGATCGTCGCTAAAGCCCTTTTAGCAGCTGGTCGAAGTCGGGCACAGTCACAGTACCGCCCATATAATTAGCGTCGACGAGATTCGACACCGGCATGTGCATTATATCGGCAAAGTCCTCCATCTTGGGCATCCCGTCGAGGTCGAAAGGCGCGCTCGTCTCCGCCGACGGGTCGGCACTGAATGTGAAGTGTTTGAGGAAGTCTGAGTCCCTGACGTTGGCCATTTCCGTTGGGTTGCTAATATGCGCAAGCCACTCGCTGATGCTGTCGCGCGAGCTGTCCGAAACCGACTCGCTGCCCGTGCTTGGCTGTGTTTCCGGGAAGTGCTGCAACGAGTTGGTGGCAGGGTCCACCACGGGCTCTGTGTCGATGTCGGTGGAGTATTTGGCACGCTTGCGTGGAATAAATGGCGCGTAGTTCTTCTGGTACAGCTGGAAGGGCAGGAAATTCTTCAACTCGCGACGATCTTTCTCCAGCTGGTCGTCTGCTCCCTCGAACGACCGCGCCTCCAGCTTGTGCTCGATTCGCGCGCTGATCTCGTCGTTCAGCTGGTCCGGGAACGTGTCGCTCACGTCGCTCACCTCAAACGAGGTCCGCAACAGCTTCAACCGCTTCCTCTTGTCGTGGTACACCTGGCTCACCACATAGTGTGCCATTTGGCCCTGGAGATACTGTTTGCCGTATTCCTTCATAGAAAGCAGGTTCATCTGAATGCAGTCGTCTGCCATCTTTGCGATCGTCGCGTCTTTGTTTAGCAGCTGGCATAGCATCGTGAACGAGCTCGAAAAAATGCACTGCATGTAGATATTCGGACACGGAGCATAGTTATTGTCCTTGAGCCACCGGGCCGAGATCTGCGAAATCATAAACGCACAATGAAAAGTCAGCCCCCACGATGGGACGTTCTGCAAGGACTCCTTGTCCCTGCGCTGAGCGGCCAGTTTTTTGTACTCGCGCAAAATATTCACCCGATGGATCGTCAGCAGCAGTAGATAATAGTACATCGTGATCAGCGCCGAATGGCACGTCTGCGACTCTGGATCATCCAGCTTGAACACCAAATGCGACGGAAGACTTTCAAACCACTTTGTCACCAGCGAGTCGCACTGCTCCACGTCCCTCCACAGCAGAATACCGTCCGCCGAATTGTCATTTGATGACGTAATATCGATAAGCTCGCCGATCTTGATCAGATTTCGGAAATAGTCGTGGCTCTCTTGCCCGAAGTCATCGAGAGCAAACAGCTCCTGCGTGTTCTTCGAAATCGCCGTCTCGGCCTTCGACACCAGACATGAGCCGCTGTGCCAGAACACAAACATGCGGTCACGTGCGTAGATGATCCACCACAGCCTGCGGTACATGTTGCGCTGGTACTGCGGTAGCCGTGGTTGTTCTTGGTAAAACCGGTTGTCCTGGGCCACCTGGTGTGCCATGCGCAGCCACGTGCGTCCGCTGGTCCCCATTGCGTACTTGGTCATCTCCGAGATGCACGAAAGCACCAGGTACGTTTGCACGAGCGCGATCGGGTCCTGTTCCACAGACGCGTCCACAAGCGCCTTGGTTCTCTTGTAGAAGACAGCCGTATATTTATCGTATGTGTTGCGCTCATGTTCCGTTGTGAGCTCTGCCTTTGCAAAAATTGAGCCGACGCAAAGCAGCGCTTGCACCAGCACCAACGACGGCACGTCATCCAATTTCTGGTGGTCTCTAATGAACTTACCGTACTCCAGGATCAGCATGCAGTTGTTCATGTTTTTGAAAAAGTAGTTGAACAGTTTCCAGCAGGTAACCTGGTCTGGCAGATTAAAGCACCCGAGCTGTGTCATATATTGCAAATCCAGGTCGTCGAGTTCCGTTTCGTATCCCACGACGTTTTTGTAGAACTTGGACGCCAGTTCGTTCACAGCGGGATAGAAAACCATGTTGACCGCACGGCTCTCTGTCTGGGCCGCTGAACGCATGTATTTTTTGGGCGAAAACTTGATCACGTTGAGGAACTTGTCCTGGGTCACAAAATACGTCATCCCGTCGGTCTTCTTTCTGCGCTTGTGGAGCACACACTGGGACTCCACCTTCAGCTCCTTGCACTTACTACACGGCGTGCCGGTGGTGCCAATATCGCATTTTATTTTTCGCCGGTGGCAAATGTCGCACGCAGCTCCCACCTTGCGCTGATCCATAATATAGATGATTTATAATTATTTTCTATTTTTTTATTTTTTTATTTTTCATCTCCGTAATTCATTAAGTTATATGTCGTAGGTTTTCCGGAACGACTCCACGTTCAGGCCAGGTTTAACCTTGTCAATCAGGTCACGCCGGTCCATTGCCAGGAAGGCGCGCTTTAAAGTTTCGATCAAACTCGTCGACTGGTTGCTACGGGCCACAGACGAAGACCCATCTAACGACTCCACCTCGTGCATGCTCAGTCCCGTGAGCAGGTGATCCACAGCGTCGCGATACATTCCCATGTTAATGAAAGAAACACCCAAGTTGTATCTTGCTCTCACAAAGTTCGGGTTTAGCTGCAAAGCGCGCGAGTACGCCTCAATTGCCTGCTCGGGCTTGTTTGAGTTGGCAAGCGACGCTCCCAACCGGTTCCAGGCCAGGGCGTCGTTTGGATTGTGTTCGATCGCCGCCTGAAAACAATCTAGCGTCTTGCTATACTCCTCCATCGAGTAGAACAACACTCCGAGCCCCGTTTGCACCTCAGAGTCCATGTTGGCTCCCTCGGGAGACAGTTGCGCTGCTTTGATAAATAACTGTGTCACACGCTTGTTGAGCGAGAACCGGTCGTCCGCCTGGATGTCTGGGTTCGCATTTCGTGCACGCTCGGCAACCTCCGGGTATTTGGTTTCGATCCATCTCTCCAGCGTAGCAAACGCTGCGTTGTCGTACCCTTCGTTAATATACGAAATTGCCAGAGTCATAAGAGCAACCAGATTTTGAGGCGACAGTTCCAAACACTTCTCCAACGCTGCTATTCCAGCAAGTTCTTTCTCATTCTGGGTCTGGACCTGGCCAAGACGCAGCCAAGCATCGACATGGCCGGGATTCTGCTCGACGGCAGCCTCAAATGCCAGCGCTGCCTCGCTGAGCTTCGCACCGCTTTCCATCAGCTTGATGCCAATCTCGTAGGCGTCCAGATTGTTGCGGAACTGGTTATTCTCCTCAAAAGTGTACTCGCCGTAGTTCAGCCTTGTCTGTGCGTACTTTTCAAAATCTTTCTCCCATTGCGCCTGGAACTCGTCGTTGCTTAGCATGTTGTCCGCATACGTCTCCTGGATGTTGTCCCAGACTTGGTCAAATGCGCTTTCCTGTGCGGAGACCGTCTCCTCTACCGGCTGCTGCGTCTCGGCTGTAGCCTCCTCCACCTCCTCCATCTCCTCCATCTCCTTAAACTGCTGCTCCCAGTCCACCTGCTGGCTTGTGTCCTCCTGCATCACGCTGTTTGTCATGCTACTGGCCTGCATTGGCCCATTCGTAGAGCTGAAGGGCCTCAACTGCAACCGTGGAGCCATCCCCATCGATCTCATCGGAACCTGGCTGACTGGAGACGGACTGTGCGTAACCTGCGACGTGGCCGTGTTCTGGAACTCTGACGACCACCCAGAAACCTGCGGCTGCGCTTGTCCGTGAATTTGCAAGGGCACTGGGTTCTGTGCACGCGGGCCCCTCAGAGCAGGGGCGGTCTGCGTTTGCAGGTCAGGCTGGATCATGCGCAGCTCATTGGCCATCGGCTGAAAGTTGAACGGCGTGCTTTGGTTCATAAACTGCTCCATGTGTGCCCTTTCGGCCTCGTTCATGGCCACGGGTGCTCTGATTTGTGCATTCTGACGGGTATCGTGGGCGCCGTTGCGGAGCGATTGCTCTAGCGACGTATCATGCTGCGACTGCTTGAAAAACTGCGCCAGTGGATTGGCGTTGGCAGCACACTCCGATCCTCCCAGAAACGACATATTGGTGGTTTGTGCTTAAGTCGCGGTGGTAGGCGATTTATAAAAATTCTCGGCTGCGGTTCCAATTTCCGCTTGTGGGCCCCACTCTCCGATAAGTCAAACCCGTGCACCGGCAAGGGCAGGGCGGTGGAGCTTGGGAGCCGTGTCGCAGAGAAACAGGTATATGTGGCCCCACAGGAAGCTGAACACGTTCTCGTAGATCCATGTGAGCGGCAGTGTACGCATGTTTCCCTGCATCGGGTGGTATCTGACCACGGACAGCACTGTGAACATCACGGGCAGGTAGATGGCGTTGAAGCGGTAGATGCCGAGAATTTGCAGTCCGTCTGTCGGCTGGCGTCTAGAGTAGATGTAGAGCATTGTGTCCATCAGATGTTCGCCGATTCTGTATAATGGGTGGACGTAGGTGCTGAACATAAAGAGTCCCGAGCTCAGGATTGCAAGACACGTGATGAAGTCTTTTGTGCGATGGAACGAGTTTTCGAGGTACTTTGAGTAACCCACAAACATGTATAAGATGACCAGAACGTTGAAGGAAAACGGGCCGAAATAAAGCAGAGACGTCAATATTCGCCAGAACTGGCCGCGGATGAACACGTCCTCATAAGTATAGACAAGGTCTCTTTCGGACGCAAAGCCAGCGAAGTTGATGAGCGAGACGGCGAATATCCCGATAGTAAGCATTCGGGTGACAATCGGCACTTCCATCAGCCATTGGACAGGCACGTGTTCCATTTTGTGGATTTATTTTTTGAAACTTTTTAATTCTGATTTTATTTTGATTTATTTCTAAAATGGTTCTCGTTCCCTTGTCTCCCTCCTGGAACAAGGAAAATGAAAAAACACTGACCACTCCGTACCACTACCTTGCGGATCAGACCCAGGGCAAGCATCTACGGAGCCTGTTAATCAAAACGTTCAACTTGGTGCTCAATGTGCCGGCAGAGAAACTGGAGAAGATCGAGGCTGTGATCGATACCTTGCACCTTTCGTCTTTGCTGATCGACGACATTGAGGACAACTCCAAGCTTCGGCGCAGCAGGCCGTGCTCCCACATGATTTTTGGTGTTCCCCAGACCATCAATTGCGCCAATTACATGTACTTTGTGGCGATGCGCCTACTGACAGATGCCATCGAAAATGAGGACAAAAGGCTTGTCGCACAGAATGTCTTTCTGGACGAAATGGTCAATCTGCACCGCGGCCAGGGCCTCGATCTACACTGGCGAGAAAATAACGAGTGTCCGTCCGAGCAGGAATATGTCAATATGGTGATGAACAAGACGGGAGGATTGTTCAGGCTGAGCGCGAAATTGATGAACCTGCTAGCTGATCAGCCGTGCGACAAACTCATCACGCTGAGCAACATGCTCGGAGTGATCTACCAGATCAAAGACGACTACTTGAACCTCATATCCAACGTTTACAACAAAAACAAGGGCTATTGCGAGGATATCACCGAGGGAAAGTTCTCGTTTCCCATTATTCATTCAATCAATACAAACCCAACCAATAAGGAGCTACAGAGAATACTGAAGTTGCGCACCGAGGAGCACGAACTCAAGCTGCATGCCCTTAACATCATGAAGTCCACCAATAGTTTCGAGTACTGCCGCGAAGCGCTCCGCGATCTTGAGAACCAGGCACGAGAGGTGATTGCTGAGGTCACTCAAGACCCAGCCATCAGAGAAAAACTTACCAGCACACTGGCGAGACTGTCTAGTTTGGACGCAGAGAATAGCTAGTCGATCTCCATTTCCACGTCCTCGTCCTGCGCGACCTGCGTATCTTCGTCGTTGCTGTCTAGCTCCTCAATCTTTCCCTTGAGGTCCTTGGAGTCTAAATATCGCGAATATGTGAGCATCTCCGGATTATAGTATTTGACGAGGGCACCTTGGCTGCGCACATATCGATCGTATAGCTCACTGAGCTCGTTCACGCGCCGGCCTTCCGCCACGTTTGGGATGATTAGTTTGCTCAGGTCCACATTCGAAAGGTCCACCTTCTCGCCTTCCAGAGGGTCCGGGTTTTCTCTCAGGAACTGGTCGATGTTGGGTATCACGACTCGGTCGCTCGCTGGGTTGTGTCGTGGAGCAGAGTTCAGATACTCGCTCTCAAACATGGATTTGCTTGTATACCCCGGGCCTCCCACACCGATGTGGAGATCCGTGAAGTTTTCGATCAGCCTTCGCTTTGTATCGCGGAATGCCGACTCCCCAGCATCCAGAAACCGTTTTTTGCCTATGCACGCCATGTCGGGGTCCATGTCATAAGAAGAGACATGTATATTTAAAGAAAATTCGAGTCGTGCGATAAGGAAAATTTGCTCTATCCAGAATTTCCACGAACGTTCCACGGTCTGGTAGTATAAAGCTCCACGGCTAATTTGCAAGTATGAGTTTTCCCAGGCCGCTTAGCATCTTGCTATTGTCGTACTCTATTTTGTGATACTATTTCTAGTGTAGTAATAAAGTAACCCGTAATTTGGTATTTCCTCTGTCTATATGGCGGTGCTAATCTAATTTCTCTTTATTTTCACCATGTCGACTCCCCTGGATAATTGGCATGTGGACGAAATATTCACCGAGCTCGGCTCGAAAGACGCCGGCCGGCAGAAGCGTGCTGCCAGCAGGCTACGCGACCAGTTTGTCGCCGTGTCGCGCGAAGCTATCACGGCCGAACAATTAAGTGTCTATAACAACTACATCAACAAACGCATATTCGATCTTATCAATAGTTCGAGCGTCTCGCAGCAGCTAGGTGGCATTGAAGCGATCAACGCGCTTGTGGAGCTGATCAGCAGCTCGTTGCCGCGTATTGGAGCTTCTTCAACCACGGAAGAGAACTCCAATATGATCGCCCGGTACGCTAACTACCTCCGTCGGCTGATCACGTCGAACGACCTCGCCGTCATGAGACGGGCCACCAAGACGCTCGGCAAGCTGGCCATTCCGGGGGGCTCGCTCACGGGCGATTTTGTGGAGTTTGAGGTCAAGCGGTCGATCGAGTGGCTCGTTGCGGAAAAAGTGGAAAACAAAAAACACGCAGCCATCTTGATTATCAGCTCTCTGGCAGAAAATGCCTCCGCAATGCTCTATCCATACATCAAGGAGGTGCTGTCGAATATTTGGATTGGCTTGCGCGACTCAAAAAGCTTACTCAGAGAAGACTCGGCCATCTGTCTCCGTCATTGTCTGAATATAGTGTACGAGCGAGACCTGGAACTCAGAAGCTACTGGTTTTCAAAACTGTACACGGAGGCGACGCTGATATTCCGCAACTCTCCTGCGACTTCCAACGGCAGTGGCCCCGTAGTGAATAACAACCCGTCGGAGTTCATTCATGGGTCCTTGTTGTGCTACAGAGAGCTGGTTCTCCAGGGCTCGTCGCTGCTGCACTCGAAAATAGACGATATTTATGAGAACCTCATGGGCATCAAGGACCACCGCTCCGTCGATGTGAGAAGAGAGGTCACCAAAATCATGCCTATTCTCGCGAGATTCGACAGGGTCAAGTTTGTGGACAAATACATGCATCGCGTGCTGCTGTACTACATTTCGCAGCTGAAAATTGGCAAAGACCGTTCATTTATACTGCTGAGCATCGGAGATCTTTCTGTGGAGGCCAAAAATAACATTATCAACTATCTTGACGGTGTCGTGCTCGAAAGCATCAAGGATGCGTTGGCGTCAAAAGTGCCCAAAACGAAAAAAGAGCTTGTTCCGTACTGTTTCTACTGTCTGGCAAAATTGGCCATTTCTCTCGGACCACCATTGACAAAATTCATCAACAATTACCAGCTCATGACATTGATTCTCAAATCTCCAATCAATGACAATATGCTTAGTCTGCTCAAAATATTCATCGACAACCTTCCGTCTTTAGAGCCCATGATCAACGAAAAACTGATCAACGCAGTCAGTTTCTGTCTCTCGGGATTCGAGTTCAAACATCCAGGAGCTCCCGACTTCAAACGACAAATGAACGCCAGTCTTGCACACAACTACCGTCACAGCATGTACATCAGGGATGGCGGCCAGTTCAGCACGCCGCCAGTGGATATCACCTCGCTCACAGGGCTGCCGAAAAGCCACTACCAGGAAGAGCCTGACGTTGTGATTATTTTGCAGGCACTCAAGACCTTGAGCTATTTTGACTTCAGAAACTATTCTCTGACCGAATTTGTCCGCTATTCTGTCATCCACTACATCGACCACGACAGTCCTGAGGTGCGACTAAGGGCAGCTTTAACCTCGTCAAAAATATATCTCTCGGACCCAATCTGTCTCCAAAAAAGCCTCAACTCTCTGAAAGCTGTGAGTGAGGTTCTTGATAAACTGCTTACCGTCTGCATAACCGATCCGCACGAGGAAATCCGTTTGGAAGTGCTCAACAGTCTGGGCGAGAGATTTGATCCTCAGCTGTCGCAGGCCGAGAACGTGAGGCTGCTCTTCATGGCTCTGAACGACGAGTCATTTGAGATTCGCAAGGCGGCCATTAAATTGGTCGGAAGACTCTCAGCAATCAACCCGGCTTACATCGTGCCCTCGCTGCGCAAGCTGCTCATCCAGCTGCTCACCACGCTGGAGTATGGTGGCCACAACTCCAGAGAAAAGGAAGACACAGCGCTGTTGCTTGCTGTGCTGATTTCGCACACTGGCGACCTCACAAAGCCATACTTCAAGCCCATCATGGACGTACTGCTGCCTGCCAGCACCGAACCCGGCGCGTCTGTTGCGGCAGCGGCGATTGCAGCGATTGGCGAGCTGGCCGTGGTGGTTGGTGACGAAATGGTGCAGTACATTCCGCAGCTGATGCCGATTTTCATCGAAACGTTCCAGGATCAGAGCATGAGTTTTAAGCGGGACGCAGCGCTGAAGACCCTTGGCCAGATCGCCGGGTCCTCGGGCTACGTCATCCAGCCGCTGCTCGATTACCCGCAGCTGCTGGGTCTGTTGGTGAATATTCTCAAGTCGGAGACATCGCTGGCAGTGAGACGCGAAACTGTGCGTCTGGTTGGTATCCTTGGAGCTCTCGATCCGTACAAACACAGAGAAGTGGAACGACACGGCCAGGACTCGCAGACTGTGGCAGAGCAGAATGCGCCGCCCGTGGACATGGAGCTGCTGATGAAAGGTAAGTCGCCGTCAAACGAGGACTATTTCCCGACAGTGGTGATCAAGACACTTCTGCGCATATTGAAGGATGCCTCTTTGAGCACCCATCACCCGGCCGTAATTCAGGCTATCATGCACATCTTCAAGACGCTGGGCATCAAGTGCGTTCCGTTCCTGGACAAAGTTATTCCTGGTTTTGCGACCGTGATTCACACGTGTCCACCCTCGTTGCTGGAGACATACTTCCAACAGCTGGCCGACTTGATCAAGATCGTCAAGTTGCACATCCGCCCTCATTTACCGGAAATTTTCGCTCTCATTGAGGAATTCTTTCCCCAGGTGAATCTCCAGGTCACCATTATTGGCATGATAGAGCAGGTCTCGAAGGCCCTGGACGACGAGTTCAAAATCTACATGTTTCAGGTGATTACCATTTTTCTGGACGTGCTGGACAAGGACGACTCGCCGCGCAAGGTGTCGACGCTGCGCGTTCTCAAGGCTTTCACCGTTTTTGGCAGCAACGTTGAGCCGTACATGCATCTCGTGATTCCACAGATAGTCAAGCTTTTCGAGTCACCGGAGGAAGTTGTCAGTAAGGAGGCCATCGAAACTATTGGGAAATTGTCTAGACATGTCAGTCTAAACGACTACTCGTCCCGAATTGTGCAGCCATTGGTTAGAATTCTGGTCTCGCACTCTTCTGAAGACGTCAAGAACTCTGCCGTGAACACCATCTGTCTGCTGTTGTTGCAAATGGGCGCCGAGTTTTCTGTGTTCATCCCAGGCATCACCAGCATCATGACTAAACATAAGCTGCAATATCCCGTCTACGACCAACTGGTTGATAAACTGATTCACGGCGAGCCGTTGCCAACCACTCTGCTGAACGATAAATCGCAGGAAACTCCGTCCAACGACAACTTCGACATTGAAGCCACGCCGCGGAAACTCCCAGTCAACGCTCAGGCGCTGCGCTACGTCTGGGACTGCAATAGCATGCGCACAAAAGAGGACTGGCAGGAATGGATCCGCAGACTGAGCATTGAGCTGCTCAAGGAGTCGCCGTCACCGGCTCTCCGTGCCTGCTCGTCGCTGGCCACCGTTTATCCGCCTCTGGCCAGAGATCTCTTCAACTGTGCATTTGCAAGCTGCTGGAACGAGCTGCACATCCAGTACCAGGGAGAACTGGCTCAGGCTTTGTGCATTGCGCTGTCATCGCCCAACAATCTACCGGAGATCCACCAGACGCTTCTCAATCTTGCAGAGTTCCTCGAGCACGACGACAAGTCGCTGCCGATAAGAATCCAGACCTTGTCGCAGTACGCGCAGCGGAGCCACGTGTACGCCAAAGCACTGCATTACAAGGAGCTGGAATTCATTCAGGAGCCGTCGACGCCGACAATCGAGTCGCTGATCAGCATCAACAACCAGCTGCAGCAGTCGGACGCCGCTATTGGAATTTTAAAGTACGCTCAAGACCACCACGGCCTGCAGCTCAAGGAGACGTGGTACGAAAAGCTCCAGCGCTGGGACGACGCTCTGCGTGCTTACAACGAGCGCGAGAAGGAGGAGCCGAACTCCACCGATATCACTATGGGAAAAATGAGATGTCTGCACGCTCTGGGCGAATGGGAGCTGTTAAGCGAGTTAGCGCAGGATAAATGGAACAATTCGTCTGGGGACATCAAAAGGGCCATCGCACCCCTGGCTGCCGCGGCCGCATGGGGACTCGGCCAGTGGGAGCGTATGGGCAACTACATTAGCGTCATGAAGGTGGAGTCGCCGGATAAGGCGTTTTTCAATGCTATTTTGTGTCTTCACAGAAACAATTTTGAGGAGGCCGCTGAGCAAATTTCGAAAGCCAGGGACCTTCTAGTGACGGAGATCACTGCGTTGGTGAGCGAATCGTACAACAGGGCGTACGGAGTGGTTGTGAGAGTGCAGATGCTGGCTGAGCTGGAGGAAATCATCAAATACAAGTGTTTGCCCCAGGGCTCTGAGAAACGCATTCAGATCCGCGAAACGTGGAACAAACGGCTTTTAGGCTGCCAGCGAAACGTGGATATTTGGCAGAGAATGCTCAAGGTGCGTGCTCTGGTCGTGAAACCAAAGCAGGACATGGAAATGTGGATCAAGTTTGCCAATCTGTGCCGGAAATCGGGCCGGCTGGGGCTCGCGGAAAAGTCGCTCAACGCACTTCTGGACGAGGGCGACTCAGGCCACCAGACGTCCCGGGCACCACCGCACGTGGTGTACGCACAGCTGAAATACATGTGGGCCAGAGGCCAACAACGAGAGGCGCTCAACCACCTGATCGACTTCGCGTCGAAACTGTCACGTGACCTCGGTGTGAACGAGAACGAGGCCATCACACAGCCTCTGCCAACGGCCATTCCTGGCGCCTCCGACAATATCGAGAAGTACACCATGTTGCTGGCGAGATGCTATCTCAAACAGGGTGAATGGAAGATTGCTTTGAATAGCAACTGGACAGAGATGGAGTCTACAGGCATCTTAGGCTCGTTCCTTCTGGCTACGCATTTCGACCCCAAGTGGTACAAAGCCTGGCACAACTGGGCGCTCGCAAACTTTGAGGTGATCTCCCCGCAGGCAAAGCAGTTACACGAGGAAAATGCGGACGTGGACGAGAACAGTCTGGGCGGCATTTTGCACTACGTGGTGCCGGCCGTTAAGGGATTTTTCCACTCGATCTCGCTCTCGCAGTCTAACCCACTCCAGGACACGCTGAGACTGCTGACGCTGTGGATCAAGTATGGAGGAATTGAGGAGGTGGCCAATGCGATGCAGGAAGGGTTCCAGCTGGTGAAGGTCGACACGTGGCTGGACGTGATTCCACAGCTAATCTCGCGGATCCACCAGCCGGACCCCGTGGTGAGTAAGTCGCTTTTGGGCTTGCTGTCGGACCTGGGTCGGGCGCATCCGCAAGCGCTGATTTATCCGCTGACGGTGGCCATCAAATCCGACAGCGTTTCGCGGCAGAGAGCAGCCCTGACCATCATCGACAAGATGCGGGCACATTCGGCGCGGCTGGTCGACCAGGCAGACCTTGTGAGCAACGAGCTGATCCGTGTGGCGGTGCTGTGGCACGAGATGTGGTACGAGGGGCTCGAGGACGCGTCGCGGTCATACTTTGGCGACCAGAACATCGAGAAGATGTTCCAGATCCTGACACCTCTGCACCAGATGCTAGAGAAAGGGCCAGAAACGATCCGAGAGGCCTCGTTTGTCAATGCATTTGGCAAAGAGCTGAACGACGCGCATCAATGGCTGATGAATTTCCGGCGTACAAAGGACGTGGCGTACCTGAACCAGGCGTGGGACCTGTACTACGGCGTTTTCCGCCGGATTTCCAGACAGTTGCCGCAGCTGCAAAACCTCGACCTACAGCATGTTTCTCCGAAGCTGCTGGCCGCAAAGGATCTCGAGCTCGCTGTTCCGGGAACGTACGTGCCGGGCAAAGAGGTGATTCACATTGTGCGTTTCGAGCCGGTGTTTTCTGTGATCACATCGAAGCAGAGGCCGCGGAAGTTCAATGTTCTGGGCAGCGACGGCAAAAAATACCAGTACTTGCTCAAGGGACACGAGGATATTCGGCAGGACAACTTAGTGATGCAGTTGTTTGGATTAGTGAACACATTGCTTGCGAACGACGCGGAGTGTTTCAAGCGGCATATGGACATCCAACAGTATGCCGCGATCCCGCTGTCTCCTAGCTCGGGCATGCTTGGATGGGTTCCTAATTCCGACACATTCCACGTTCTCATCAAGGAGTATAGAGAACCGCGCAAGATCTTGCTAGACGTGGAACACCGTATCATGCTGCAGATGTCTCCGGACTATGACAATTTGACGTTGCTGGAGAAGGTAGAGGTGTTTACCTACGCCCTGGATATTACGCGAGGCCAGGATCTATACAAGGTGCTCTGGTTCAAATCGAAGTCGTCGGAGGCCTGGCTTGACAGACGAACCACGTACACGCGCTCCTTGGCGGTGATGTCGATGGTCGGATATATTTTGGGTCTCGGCGACAGACACCCTTCGAACCTGATGATGGACAGAATTACTGGAAAAGTGATCCACATCGACTTTGGCGACTGTTTCGAGGCGGCCATTTTGAGAGAAAAGTACCCGGAAAAAGTGCCGTTTAGACTGACACGGATGCTGAGTTACGCGATGGAGGTGAGCGGCATTGAGGGCTCGTTCCGGATCACGAGCGAGAACGTGATGCGCGTGCTCCGTGACAACAAGGAGTCGCTGATGGCCATTCTGGACGCCTTTGCGTACGACCCGCTGATCAACTGGGGTTTCGACTTCCCGTTGAAACAGATTGTCGACAATCCGAACCAGCACTTCCCAAATGCCAACTACAACGAGCTGCTGCGCAGCGGCCAAATTACCGAGGAGGAGGCCGCCCGGATGGAGGCGCAGAACAAGGCAGACATTCTGAACGCACGTGCTGCGTACGTGCTCAAGCGTATCACCGACAAATTGACGGGAAACGACTTCAAGCGGTTCAGGGAGCTGGACGTTCCGAGCCAGGTCGACAAGCTGATCCAGCAGGCTACCTCTGTGGAGAACCTTTGCCAGCACTACATAGGATGGTGTTCTTTCTGGTAATGAGAAGCATATTAGTAAAACGAGCCGTTTGGTGTTGTATTCTCAATACCGGGCTAATTTTTCCGCCTCGCGGGAGCCGATGTCCGTGGGACGGAGAGTGCAGTAGGTGATAGATAAGACGTTTTGATGAATAGAGAGATGGTCCGTCTGAAATTGGAACCGTAGCCAGGAAACCTTCTGCTTGTGTCTGGCGTCTCCCCTCACTGGAGTGAAAGCTACTGGCATTTTTGGTACCGTCGTTCCTGTGTTCGTGCTAAATATTTGTGTCATACTATCTAATCATGCATATTTCTACCTGATTTGGATATCCGAAAGATCGACAGCAGCCACCAAAGATAAGATACCATCAGAAAAACTTACCGTTTCTAATGACTGAAGTGAAAGAAAAACTCCCGGAGGTGGAGATTGAGGCTTCCTCAATCCCGTCTCTCCCAGACAACAAGCTCAAAAAGCACCTCAAGCCCAGACACGTCAATTTTCTTGCTCTGGGCGGATCTCTTGGCGTCGGGCTTCTTATCGGAAGTGGGGGCTCGTTGGCAATTGCCGGACCTGTCGGGATGCTGCTCTCGTACATGATCATGGGACTGATCACCATGTGCACTCTGTTCTCGCTGGCCGAGATGTGCTCTTTTCTGGGCAGCGAGGGTAATTTCGTTGAGATGGTTTCGCGATTCGTTGACAAATCGGCCGGATTTGCGTACACCTGGTGCTACGCGCTCGGCTACAATCTGACACTGCCGTCTGAAATCTCCTCAATCTGTCTTCTGATCGGCTACTGGGACACGGAAAAAAAACTGCCCGACTATGCGATTGTGCTGATATTCACGTTTTTCGTGCTTATGGTCAACATCGTGGACGTGGGGGCCTATGGAGAAGTGGAGTTCTGGATCACCATGATCAAGCTTCTTTTGATTATCGGAAGCATGATTTTCTGTCTGGTGGCTACCTGCGGTGGCAACCCGTTGCACAAAACCACAGGCTTCCAGTACTGGAGAGATCCGGGGCCATTTGTCCATTATCTAACAGATAAGCCTATTGGGAAGTTTTTGGGTGTTTGGAGAGTGTTCATCAACGCTGGGTTTGGCTTTCAAGGAACTGAGGTTGTTGCGCTGACAAATAGCGAGGTGCCAAATTTCAGAAAAATGGCCCCGTCCCTGATGAAGTCGGTGATTGTGCGGATTATCACCTTCAACGTGGTTTCGTTGTTTATGGTCACTTTGATGGTTGCATCCAATGACGACAAGCTTCTGAGTGCAGTCAACGCGGGGGCAGGAAACGGCGCAGAGTCGCCGTTTGTCATTGCTGTGGAAAACGCCGGGGTGAAAGTACTCCCCTCTGTAGTCAATGGCGGCATTCTCATTGCTGCCATGTCTGCGGCCAATACCCAGATCTACATTCCCTCCAGAACATATTTCTTTGGCCAAAAATACGGTTACTGTCCCAAATTCCTGACAATCACCAATAGGAACGGCGTGCCGTACTACTCGGTGATCTGCAACGCTGCGTTCGGGCTTCTGGCGTTGCTCACTCTCAACAACACCGCAGAGCAGGTCTTCAATTGGCTCATGAACCTGACAACCGTGTTTGGATTTATTGGCTGGACACTGATCAATTACGCGTTCCTCAGGTACTACTATGCTCTGAAAAAGCAGGGCATTGAGCGAGACGAGCTTCCGATCTACAAATCGCCTCTCCAGCCGTACTCGGCTATTTTTGCAGCTTCGATTCTGGTGCTGATCACGTTCACGCAGGGATTCACGGCTTTCATTCCCTGGGATACGCAGAACTTTTTTGCTGCGTACATCTCGTTGGTGATTTTTGTTGTTTTCTGGGTTGGTTACAAATGTTGCACCAGAAATTTCAGACAGATTCCGCTGGAAGATATTGATTTGAGCTATCCTCAAGACGAAGAGGAGCTGGAGTATCATTCCAGAGCAGCAAAATACATGGATAAGGTTTTTGGCTAATCCATAGACAGGAACATATCTAAGCTCTGCTAGTCTATTTCATCCTTATTTAAGTATGAAACTATCCAAGTAAAACTACGCTCTTCTAAAGCAGTTATGCATTGATTAAAAGCCGTCAAACCTCTTTCCGACCAAATCTATTTATTGACAAAACCGTTCCCTAATCGATCAAATTCCAAATGCGTCCAAGATCTGTTGTTTCACAGACTTCTTTCTCCAGTTGCTCAACGATTGACGAATGTCCTGTTTTAGACTCAATTTCGTTGGTCCTTGAGGAACCTCTTTCTCCTCACCGATCTTGGCAGTGACGTCCTCGACAGACTCCGGCTCCGAAGCCGTGTCGTCCTCGTACACATCAGCCTTGTCTGTGAGGTGAACGTTGTGGACAAACAACATCATAATGAGCATAGGGGTGATGACGCCCACAGTGGCCCATCCAATGATCTGCTGCGTCTCGCGGTAGGCCTTGGCAATAGCATCTCTCTCCTCGGTTCCCTTCTTGTACTTGAGAGCCACCTTGATGCTCTTGTAAATTTTGGTGGCATTGCTCTTGGAGTCTTCTGGCAGATACTTATTAAGCTTAGACAGAATGACCGTGTTCCAGATCGAGCCTGCAATGGCAGAGCCAATCAGCGAGCCAATGGAGCTGAATGCAAGGAAGAAAGCAGTCGACATGGCAATGTTGTGACGGCCGGCCACAGCTTGCACAATCACCTGCAACGCGCACTGGTAGAAACCTCTACCTGCACCAATGAACACCTCAGCCATGTACAGAAGCGGCCTAGCAGCCATTCCGTCGCCCGTGTTGACAAAGTACACCAACAGAACGTGTCCCAGGTAAAGGAGAATAATTCCCGAGGTGACAAACAGTTTGGAGCGTTTGGTATACTTCATCATGAGTCCTCCCACCACGCTGAAAATTTGGAGACATGCCTTTTTCGAGTTGTCGATCCTGCTGGCCTCTCCAACAGTCACGTAGTCGGAAACCTGAAGCACCGTCTTCATATACGTGGAGAAAGCCGAGTTTTCACACCAGTCCAGAGCAACAATGAGGCAGGCGAGCAACGTGGTTTTTTGCAACAGGGCCTGGTGTTGCACAAACGGATACTTGGCAAACTTGGTGTTCCACAGCAGGAACAGACAGAAAATGACGAATCCAACCACCAGAAGTGCAATGAGTCTAGCTTCGTGCCATTTGTACGGACTGGACTTTCCGGTCAGTGTGAGTGGAATGAAAAAGAGCACAAGTCCAACGGCCATCAGAATGCCTCCAAACAGATCCAGTTTGACAAACAGGTAGTATCCGGCCTTCTTGAAGAAGTTTCCTTCAGGGAGGCCCTCGAAAGACTTGATAATCTTGTCGTGACCAGTGGATTTGGTCTTGCGGTCGACAATGTACATCATAGTGGTCAGAACAAGACAAGAGACGAACATGACAATGGCCCACATTCCGTAGCCCCATCTCCAGGTGGAGTGCTCAATAAAAGCGTCCTGAATGACGGATCCGACATAAAGAGAAGGCACGGCGGCAATGGCGTCAGGAAGCTGCGACATGAGACCACGGTTGATGAGCGAAGAAGTATCAGCAATGAACACCTGCTGGAACACACGGTACCCGATTTTTCCAACAGCGTACAGAATCTCTGCACAGACATAAGTTTGCACGTTCTGGCATGCGGCGTAAAGAACGTAGGCCATGGTGTACACGAGGACAGAGAAACCGAAACCCTCACTGCGGCCGAAAAGGTCGTTGAGCTTGGCCATTATAGGATACGAGATGATTGCCGTGATTTTGTAGGTGACATCAGCGGTGGAGATCAGGGCATGGGCATTAAAATGGGACGTGGCATAGGAATCCAGACCCGACGTGGAGTCACCGGCGAAAGTTTCAACAAAAGCTGCAAAAACGAGCACACAGTAGGCGGCAAGGACGAGTTTTTTGCCTTTAGGCGTGCTCGAAGTCTCCGACGCACTCCTGCTCAGCTCAACTGTTTCAGGGTCGAGCTCAGAGCTAGCTTTACTAGCTTTGCTAGCTTTTTCTTGCGAATCGGTGGATGGTGCTGCCATGGTTGAGAGGAAAGTCTCGATACTCACATCTTTTTATAGCCATTCGCCAAGCACCAAAAGTTCTCACTTGGGATGAGAATGTACAAGTTCCGATATAATCTAAGCACTTTTGTGCGTACATATGACATGCATACATGTTGATCTTTATGATAATCCAGGGTCGGGACCCAAGCAAGATGTTGCCTAACCTGTACTCTGTGTCCATTCATGAATATCACCAGAGTGATACCAGTGTGCCTTCTGAACAATTGCAACGGGAGCTAAGAAGTGCTTGCTTTTACTGTGCTGCTCAATTTGTTGGACTCCAGGGTCTCAGAAAAAGAAACGAGTTTTTCGTTTTATTGTTTTCGGCCACTGATCGCCGTGCCTGAAAAATAGGAACACCGCGAATTACAGCCCTGACTTCGTGGCTCGCGCGTCAAAAAACAAGTTACATCTGCACAGGGGTTCGTGCAATAACGGGAACAATCCGCCTGCAGCAGTGACTCGTCTGGTTGTGTGCTTCGACAACCTCCTAGTACTGATGCTTAGATGGAAAAGATATGCAAGTGAGCGAATAAAGTCGTATGGCGAAGCTAGCAAAAAAAATCGGCGGAAATTTCACCATAATTTCTCGGCCGCCCCGAGGAGAAAATAATAGAACAAATTTAAGATCGTAGTCTCATGGTTCTACGCCATTTGTATCTTTATATTGAACTGCTGCTCTTTCCGTTTTGTCCCATTTTCACTTGCCCCATACAAGGGGTGAATGTCTGCAGCTGTACATCCAAATTGGTTGTACGGTGAAAAGCAGGGTACAGTATGCTGCGATCTATCAGATAATTTTCGCTGACTCCTGTAATACGCATTAAAAAAAATTCCTTGTGTGAGCAATAATAGACAGGTTGTCTAGACTGCCTAGCATAACGTTACTACTGCTTTATAGATTCAACCTAGTACAAGCATTGACAGGGTCAAAATTGTAGATGGGCCCTTTCAGCCTTGAAATATCCAGGGACCGAGATGGGAACCCTGCCGAAATTAGGAGCTGCCAATACGCAAGTGGCATATGAATTCTGCCATATGCATCGGGTGCAGATTCCAATATAACAGAACCACATGGTCACCTCACTGATTAGACTGCAAATAATAATCAGCGTGAGTGTCACGACACTAGGTCCCCGATTTGGCTCGAACGTCTCCCATTTCGTGAAATACGGCAATTGACAAGTAGGTTACCTTAATTAATTACATGTCCTTCCTTTGCTCCGTGCATTGCCTGTGTAGGGATGTGCTGAAAATTTTTCCCCACACACTGCAAGTGACGCCGGTAACGGAGCTCCAGATCTCGAGCTACGGTAGCGATCTGGAGTAATCAGGGGCAAAAGCGACCAACTGACGGGGCGTAAGCACAGTAGACACTCCCATACCGTAATCCTCGATACGCTTCTAGTTCCTTTCGTTCAACTCTCTTCAATCATCATTGTCCTCGAGAACTTTTCAGACAAGACAAATTTTATTTGTTAAAAGATTCTCGCCATGTTCGACGCGAAACAGTTCAAACGAAAAGGCGAGAAGGGGAAGGACGGCATGGTGATTCCCGAGAGCATCTACAATTATAGGCTTTACCGCTGCGCCATTTTCGCATCCTGGGCCGCTGTCCTCTGTGGATATGACTCAGGGTTCATCAGCGGAACTATAGTCCTAGACTCATTCCAGGAGGAGTTTGGGTTCGAGTCGATGTCCAAGTCCACAGTTACGACAGTCAAGGCCAACATCATTTCGTTGTTCCATGTCGGCGCCTTTTTTGGGTCCCTGCTCATATATCCTGTTAATTTCTACCGAGGACGAAGAATTGGCTTAATTATCGCCTCGATCCTAATCATCATGGGATCTGCAATCCAGCTAGGTGCAAACCACACAACGGGGCTTGCCCCGCTATACGCCGGAAGAACGATTTTGGGCGTTGGCATAGGAGGGATCAGCAACATTGCTCCAATGTACACTGCTGAGATCGCACCGCCAAGCATCAGAGGCCGTCTGGTCGGACTTTATGAGCTTTCGTGGCAGGTAGGTGGTATTGCGGGATACTTCATCAACTATGGAACAAATAAGCATTTGCACGGCGACCTCAAATGGCGGGTTCCCATTGCCGTGCAATTGATTCCTGCTGGAATATTTATGATTGGATTGGCCTTCATCGTGGAGACTCCCAGGTGGTATTTTCAAAAACATAAGATAGAAAAAGGGATAGAAGCGTTGTCATATCTCCGGAAACTGCCACCGAACGATGAATACCTCAAGTATGAGACTGGGAATCTGCTCGCCGAGGCACAGGAAGCAGAAAAAAAGGTTGGAGATGGTCTTCTCGCCCCGATCAAAGCAATTTTCACAAACAAAAACCTCAGATTCAGACTGCTGCTTTCCACGAGCACGTTTATTCTGCAGAACACCTCTGGTATTAACGCGGTGAATTACTACAGTCCGACGCTGTTCAGTGCTATTGGTGCCAGCAGCACCTCGTCCGCGTTGCTGTCGACTGGTCTATTTGGCGTGCTGAAAGGTGTGGCGACGACTTTCTGGGCTTTCTTCCTCATTGATCCGCTCGGCCGTCGACAATCGATGTTCATCGGCTGTCCTATCTGCATTTTCTGTCTCTTTTTCATCGGGTCTTACATCAAAATCGCAAATCCCACCTCGCATGCTGGAATGGACGCCGGTGGAAAGGCCACCATGGCAATGTTCTACATCTGGTGTATTGCGTACTCGATCTCGGTGTCTGGAATACCATGGGTCTATTCGTCAGAGCTTTTTGACCAGAGTGTCAGAACTTTTGCTCAGGCCTGTGCAGCCACCTCCAACTGGTTTTGGGCATTTATCTTTGCTAGGTTCACAGGAAACATGGTGAACAGCATGCACGCATACGGTGTGTTCTTTTTCTTTGGCTCGGGAGTCGTTGCGACGGTCATTATCTTCTACCTCTTCTACCCCGAAACATCGAACGTCCCTGTCGAAGATGTTGGACTGCTCTTCACCCCAGGAGTGCCTGCATGGAGAGCCCGTGAGTACGCCATGTCTGTGATCGAGCAACGGAAAATCGAAGCTGTCGAGGAGTCCGACGTCGAGGTGCTCCCTACCGACATCACCAAATCATCATCTATCAGCGCATAATGTATTTAACGACTAAACATTTTCTAGATTTTTACGAAGAGTTCGTGAGGCATGCTCGACAGGAGTTTCCTCCAAAGGTATTCCGGTCCAGTAGCCAAATTGGGCTGCGCCCTGGTATATCACGGCTTCCCAGCCTGGAATCACGTTCCAGCCCTTTTTCTCAAACTCATCATACAGAAGTGTCCGGATAATTGGGTGGTAACACATTTCTAGCACGGAACCCTTGGTGGATTCGATGAAAACGTCCAGTGTGGCCTTGGCCAATTTTTCTTCGGCTGTCTGAGGCTTGATGTTCGGCACCGCCAAAACTATGAACTTAGGCAACTCTACGCGACGTGCCTCTTGTGGAGTGCTCAGATGGATGATTTCACCTGCAAAGCCGTTCTCCTTCATACTCTTAGCCACAGTTTCCACCTCGTGTGCAAATCTGTTGATGACGTAAATTTTAGGGCATCCGAGGTACGTGTGGAGCGCATATATTGCTGCTCTACAAGCTCCGCCGGCGCCATACACGAGACCTGGCCGCACTTCCAGACACTTCTGCCTTGCCGTCTCGTTGAACAAGAACGAGTCTCTGACCCCGATGATGTCGGTGTTGGCCCCCACATACACTATTTGGCCGGTTCCGGAATTTTTTCGCGCGAAAACCGTGTTGATAGATCCGACAACTCTGGCGTCCTCGGTCAGCTGGTCGACAAGAGAGCTGAAAGTCACCTTGTTGGGCATAGTCACTGCACACCCGATCATTTTCCCCGAGGCGAGCATTTTGCTGAAGGCCTCGGCGTCGTCTGTATCGAGAAGCTGGTACTCCCAGTCAAGACCTTTTGCCGCAAACATGGTATTTAGCAGCAGCGGAGCCTTGCTGTGTTGTGTTCCCTTACCGCAGAGGTAGATAATGTGTTTTTCCTTATGCAGAATATGCCATGGCCGCAGTGGCTCAAGCTGATCCTGGGTCATTTTCGCTGGCTCGAGTACAAATTTCACAGAATTTTTCAGCTGTTGTCGGGCAGTGCAGCTTATGCAGGACCACACGAAGCTGGATAAATTTTCAAGTCGTGAGATTATCGAGCGCCCCAGTTGCCATTCAGCGCAGAAATATTCTGGGGCAGCGAGTGCACGAACGGCGTTCCGTAGCCACACCAGTAAGCTTCTATCGATGGGCGCGAAACACGGAAGGGGGAGGGCTCCGAGGAGGATGTAGCACCAGGACGGTTGGGCACCAGGACAAACAGCAGGCCCTGTCTGGCAAGAAGATGCTGACCATCACTGAATAGCTATCGTTTTCCCAAGACCCTGTCAAAAAAAATGCCGTTTGGAAGCTGAAAAAAAAACCTGCATTAAAGATGTGGCTGTTTGTTGTGGATCCATGGCTGTGACACTTCCCAGAGATTATAAAATGGTGTCCCGGGACGGTCTATGTTCCTATCCATAATGTCCAAAGCCAACTTTGACAACAGCGAGGAGGAGAGAAAATCTGTCGCCAACCTTGAGACTGTCAGCATCGTGCCTCAAGACTCGGCCAGCGAGCTCTTCGAGGTCGATGACACGCATCTGAAAAGGACCCTGAAAGACAGACACATCGGTATGATTGCGCTAGTCAGTGTTTTTGGTACGGGTTTGTTTCTGAGCAGTGGAGGAACACTGGCCAAAACAGGGCCGGTCGGTATCCTCATTGCGTACGCCCTCATTGGAGTCATTGTGGGCCTGAACCAGATCGCTTTCGCCGAGGTGGCAGCTTTGGCTCCTCTGACGGGATCTACAATCAGACATTCAGAGATCTTCATTGACGAGGCTGTCGGCTTCGCCTATGGTTACCTTTCGCTCTGGCAACACCTTCTTCCAGGAGGCCTTGTTTCCGCAGCCCTTATCATTCAGTACTGGAGCAACCTCAGTCCTGCTGTGTGGATCAGTGTTCTGGCGGTTCCAATTGCCGTCACCAATCTGTTTTCGATCAGAATATACGGAGAAGTCGAGTTTGTGTTTGCGCTGCTCAAAATCTCTCTCATTGCTATCCTTGTGCTAGCTGGTCTAGTGCTGGATTTGGGAGGAGTCAAGGGTCAGGAGAGACTTGGTTTCCACTACTGGAAAGATCCTGGCCCATTTGCGGAGTTTGTCAAGACCGGCAATATTGGTAAGTTTATTGGTTTCTGGGCTGCTCTGTCGTCGGTCGTTTATTCTTACGGTGGAGTTCAGGGTATTGCGCTTTTAGCTGGTGAGACCAAAAACCCACGCACAAACATTCCTCGTGCCGCCAAAAGAATTCTGTACAGAGTCGTCTCTCTCTACATGATTGCAGTCTTCGTTTTGAGTTTGATTGTGCCATACAACGATAAGAAAATCGCCGTGAGCGACGGAACAGCAGCTCACTCGCCATACGTGGTTGCATTCGAAAGAGGAGGCATCAAGGTGCTTCCCCACGTGGTCAATGCGCTCACTCTTACCTCTGCATGGTCTGAGGCCAACGCTGGTATCACCAGCTCTGCCAGAGTCTTGTTTTCGCTTGCGGCAAAGAAACAGGCCCCTAGAATTTTTTTGAAGACCAACAAGAGACTTAACGTTCCATTTGTGGGCGTCGTCTTGGCTTTGCTGTTCCTGGCTCTGTCCTATATGAGTATCGATAGCACGGCAGCTACAGTTTTCAGCTGGTTCCAAAACATCACCTCGTCTAACCTGCTGCTTGGCTGGATCCTTATTTCTATCTGCCACATCAGAATGAATAGGGCACTGAAAGTCCAGGGATACAAGAGATCCGATCTTCCGTACCACAACAGATTGGCACCTGCCGGAGCATGGATCTCGCTTATCGCATCGGTCATTCTTCTGGTGACAGGTGGATTCACCACTTTTATCCACGGGAACTGGAAGACCTCCACATTTGTGTCTGCTTACTGCTCCCCAATGCTGTTTGTGATTTTCTATCTCGCTTGGAAGATCTCCAAACGCACTCCGCAGATCGACCTCAAGGACATCATCATTCCAGCTCTGATGGAGGACTACAAAACTAGACCGGAGAATGACGTGCCTCCAAAGGGTATATATAAGTTCCTTTCTCTGTTGTGGAGTTAAAAAAATAACATTATTTAAATCTTAAGACTATTTAAATCTAGTATTAAATGCTAGTGGTATAAGTTAGGCAGCTTTCGGGAAACATCTGGTTCGTCAAGATACGCAACTTCCTCATCGGTGAGTTTCAGCTTGATAGCGGCTATTGCATCGTCGATTCTCTCCACCTTGTTGAGACCCAGAATAGGATTGTGGTCCTTGGCCAAGCACCAGGCGATGGCCACAGTGGCCATTTTCACCCTGTGTTTGTTTGCCAATTCCTCAATTCTGGAAAGCAGTAATTTGTCCTTGTCGGTAATCTCGTTCAATCCGAACATGGCAACTGAAAGACCTATACTGGAACGAGGTGTAGTGTTGAACATCTTATCGAATGGCCTGGCTAGCACTCCTCCGGCGAGCGGTGAGTACGGAATAAGTCCAACTCCAGTTTTCTTGCAGTACGCAATCAGCTCGTCTTCCTCCTCTCTGTAGAACAGAGAGTAATAGCTCTGCATAGAGATAAACTTGGTCCAACCGTGCAGCTCGGCAACGTGTTGCATTTCAACAAACTGGTACGCTCTCATGGTAGAAGCTCCGATGTACTTAACTTTGCCGGACTTGACAACATCGTGCAGCGCCTCCATCGTCTCCTCGATCGGTGTGTTTGTGTCGAACCGATGGACCTGTAGCACGTCGATGTGAGTGCCAAGTCTTTCGATACTTTTATCCACAGAGTCCAGGATGTTGGTTCTCGAAAGCCCGTATCGGTTGATGTACTCCGATCCTTCGGCCGTTCCGGGGACGATGATGTTTGTGTCTGGATCCGACTCGTTAGGAGGGAAAAAACACTTGCTCAAGATAACGACCGTGCGTCTGTCGATGTTGTGTTTCTTGAGGAACTTTCCAACGAGGATTTCAGAGAATCCGTTGGAGTAATTGCACGAGGTGTCAAAAGTACGAATTCCGCTGTCATAAGCTTTCTTCATGATCGTGAACACTTCGTCCTCGTCTTCTAGCACAAAGTCAAACCACGACTTGCGGCCATAGGACATACATCCTAGGACGATTCTAGAAATCTGGAGGCCGGACTTTCCCAGCCGGGTGTAGAGGTCTTCTGGAATGGTATCCCACTTGAACGAGTTAAACTTTGGTGGCATGTTGGAAAGAATGAGTGAAAGACTGGCCCTTTTATAGGGCGCCGGAAGACTCAGTCTCTGGGCTTTATACTTTTAAGTCCGTCGCTGAAGGGGTTAACGGAAAAAAGACGTCATGTAATACCACTTGCTAAAGTTTCTTAGGGTGCATAAGAGCTGATCTTCAAAGATGTCTCAAAAAATCACAGCTCCGCATTTAACCCGAATTCCGTAAAGTTTATTGCTTCATTAATAAGCTTGACTAGATAACCTCACTTCTATTTCCAGACCGCACCAGATTAAGGCCCCTGCCAGAGGGCTCAAATGGGTAGAGGGCAGCCAGAATACCAAGCACGCCAAAGAGTGCGCCTGCGAGCCAGATAGGAACCGAGGTGCCAGAGCTCTCACCGAAATAGTATGCCACAGGGGACAGGGCTCCACCAATGGCGCCCAAAACAGAGGCCAGCCCCATTCCTGTACCACGCGCCTGTGCTGGGAAGATTTCTGTCGCATATGCGTAGAGACAGCCATAGTACACGTTCATGAAAAAATTGGTAGCAGACGAAAAGCCAGCGTCGCCGGCCGGTGTGCGCACGGTTGTATACCCAAACATGATGGCCATGGTGGCCATGCCTCCAAACAGCATGGTATAGCGTCTACCAAAGGCTCTCACAAGTAGTGCCGAGAAGATAGGCCCGAAAATCGCCGTCATATACGACAGCGTCGAGTTTCTGTACACGATGTGGCTGGGCGCCGCCGTGTTGCCGCCGTGCGACTGGATGTAAATGTAAAGGAAGTTATAGAAGATACTGGACGAGAAGCCCACCAGCAGGTACGAGAACATGAGGGACGTGGTGGAGTACGCGACGATTTTGTTCTGGTAGAGGATCCGCACGTGTTCCTTAACAGCCGCAAGCATTTTGGCCGGCTGCCAGCCCTGCTGTGGCGAATAATAGTCTGAGCACAGTTCGCCGCACGCCTGTAGCTGGTCCAGCGTGAGAGAGCATTGACGATTGTACTTGCGGGCAATTCTCTGCAGAGCTTGCACTGCCTCATCGTCGCGGCCGGTCGACACCAAGAACTTCGGAGTTTCATCTAGCCGCAGCACAAAGAGCCGTAGCAGGCCGCAAAACAGAATTATGCCGCTATTGGTGTACCACACATACCGCCAGCCACTGCTGTAGTTGGGCAAAAACCCCCAGCAGATAAGATTATTCACCGTCTGTCCTATCCCCCACCACATAGCCATCATGGTGTTCAGAAACTGCCACTTGAATGGCACATACTCCATGAACACGGTAACGTCCATGACAAGGTTTCCACCGGCACAGAAGTTGGCCAGCGCGTTGAAGACGCAGTACGTGGCAAACGAGTTCATGCCGCCGGTTGCAAAGCCCAACAGCGCGGCGAGAATCAGCGACGTGTTGAACGCGAGCTTTCTACCAATAAGATCGCCGCCAAAACCCCAGAAAAGCGCGCCCAGAACGTAGCCTACGTACGTGGTCTGGGTATCCGTGGGGTAGTCTGCTCCAAATTGGAGTGCAACGTACGAATGCACCGACGATTGGATGAGCTCTAATTGCGAGTCCACCGCGTAGCCGTAGCCGGCGATGCAGAAAAGCTGGAAATGGTACCAAGTGAAGCCAATCTCATCAATGGCATTATTGATCAGGTGCAGCTTCTGGGCCAGCACAGGGTCGCCGTGGCGGACGGCCGCGACCTCCTCGACGGTGACGGTTGTTTTTTCTTTGGACATTAGATAAGAAAAAAAAACCTTATTTGCGGAATTAGTAACTTTTTATACCCGCCAGCTGCAGCAGCCTGTCGGAAAGCTCTGGCGGACTACGGGGCCTATTTCTGTGAGCGAGCGCAGGGATGTGTGCCGAGTACGACGCCAAATTTGTGTGGGTCCAGTGCGTGGTTCCCTCACCGGCGTAGAACAGCCTGCTACGTTTCTCTAAAAACTCGGCCGACGCGAATTGCGCCGGAGCATACGATGCATAAAGGACCGTGCGGACGTGTTCACTTTTTTCCGTCGGAGGTTTTCCCCAGTGGCATGTCCGCGAGTCCCAAATAATAAGGTCGCCAGCGTCGCACGAGATCTTGACCTCCTCACATCCGCGCTCTGTAAACCACGCGAGCTGCGAAGAAGTCAGCTCAACGTAGTCGTTCTTTTCCCAATCAGGAACAGTCTTGAAAAACTCCTCAAACAAAAGATGGGAGCCTCGGTAAACAACTAAACCGCCGTCAGAAGGACTGTGGTCGCTCAAACATATAATTCCCTGCGCACAGTGCAGGCCCCGTTTATACGGCGACTGGTCAAAATGTGGCCACGGTTGGATAGTTCGCTCAACCGGGAGCGTCAAATTAAAGCCATCGTAGGACACAAGGAGCTGGTTAGTACCCCAGAGATGCGCAAATGCATCGATAACGCCCTGCTCAAGCCGTGCTTCCCAGAACACTTTTTCGTGGTTGAGTCCGTGGCCGCTGTAAATGTTGCCCGGCACGGAGGGCAGGGTTTCTGTTGTCCATGAGGCGGGTTCGTCAAAGTCAACGTTGGCGAATGTATTTACCAGCTGGAAAACTTCCTTCTGGTACTTAAGCGCGCGGTGTCGTGGAATAGCATTCTTAATCACGACGTAGCCGTTTCTGACGAAATCGTCGCGCCAATCGTGGTGTTTAGCAGAGAATAGATGCTCAGTATAATCATTACTATACTTTGAGTCTTTGAGGGGGATGTAGGTGGTGCCCTCACCGTCTGTGATGGCGTCAGGAAAGAGCTCTGTAATGGACATGAGGAAAAAAAATATTGGCCGGAGATAAGGCCTATCACGTGAACGGCGGAGTTTCCTGAATCGGGAGGGAGAGATAAAGGCTGTGAAAACTTAAAATCTTGGATAGATAGATTTTGGAAGGTCGAAACGAGCTGAGGAAAATTATTATCTTTATCATATTTTTCCCCACAAGTCCCTATTGCAAAATCTCAAAAATGCCTAGGGATAAGCGAAGCCGCAAAGGCTGTTTGACTTGTCGACAGAGGCGCGTGAAGTGTGACGGTAAGTGATGGATATGTGATCTAATTCAAGAAACTCATCCGCGATGCAACAACTGTGCGCGATTAGACAGAGCTTGCGCGTACGATCAAAGGGTGGTATGGGAACAGGATGCATTTGTGCGAGGGATTGCATTTGGTCGGTCAGAACAGTATAAAAGGATCAAACAGCAACAGATCGAAAATGTAAATGGGGAGTACGAACAAACTCTTAGTCAGCGGGTAGCATCCGACCACGTACCATGGCTACCTTTGCAAAACGCCAAAACCTTATTCATTAATATAACCAAACAGGATTTTACCAATATTATGGAGCGCGATGATGCAACAGCGAGCATACCTGCCCAAACACCCAAACAACTTCCCAGTCCGCAGGAATCACACTCATTTCCTAGTACTTTGCCGACACCGTCGGAAGATGCCTTTCTTCTGGGGGCATTACAGGAATTTGAGTATCCTTATTCCATAGGTTCGCCCAGCGAGTTTGTGATGGAACCTGAGAACAAATCATCGCTTGCAAACCTAGAGCCTCAAGAACGCGAGCTTCTTTTATACTTCATCAACTCCATTTGCCCTGTCTGTGTGTGTTATCCAGAAAAGTCTAAGCTGTCGTCACACCCACTTGAATCAATCGATTCGTTTCGGTATAAGTTGAATCCCGAAACAAATCCTTACCTTTATCTAATTGTTCCACTGGCTGCAGGATCAGCAATGGTGCTGAATTCGATCCTGGCCGCTAGTGCGTACCAGTTATTTCTTCTAGGAAAGAAAGAGTTTGAAGAAATATCTGAAACCTACACAAAGCAGGTGCTAGGGGAGCTTCCACACGCCATTAGAGATATACATAACTTGGACGAGGTTCTTGCAACCATCATAATGCTCTGCTTCAAGGAGATTTCCTCAAACTGCGGGTCTGGAGCTCAGTGGACCACGCATCTTGCCCAGGCAAAAGAGTTACTGAAAGAAACTCGAATGCGCACTAACGAGAATCCGTTGTCCAAATTTTTCACAAGGTACTTTATCAGCCACGAGGTGATGGGAGAAACGGCCTGGGTTGGGGAAAACCATTCAAACTACTCCGTGCCTCTTCCAAGATTACCACAACCAATCTTCGATGACCCTCATTTGGAAACACTTCGCAATGATGGTGACACTCGAATTGATCTCGTTCTTGGCTGCAGCGCGTATCTGATCTCAATAATTCATCGAATTTCCATGCTTGGTAAATGCTATGAGGACTTAGAGCTGGAAACATCACAAGTTAGTCGCGATGCAATTGAGACAGAGGTTTGGATCAGACGCGAACATCTGCATCGAGAAATTCAGGAACTCTGCCAAGAATTCGAATCGACTCCGGAAGTCAGTGATGAAGATGCGCACTATATTGAAACAATTGCCGAGATAAAACGCCTAACGGCTATCATCTACTTATTTGCTAGGATTGACTTAGAAGCCGTCTACCAGCACGATGGAATAATCTCAAAATCCTTTCATAAGAGACACGTAGATACACAGCAGATTTCTAAACATATTGTGTCTCTGATGAGGTCACTCCCAGACATCTACATGTCTCTGCTATGGCCGTTATTTGTCATCGGCATTGTGTCCACAGTGGCGGACGAAGACAGATGGTTTGTTCTGAATGCATTCACCACTTTGCAGAAGACAAGAGAGCTTGGAAGCGTCCGAACCGCATGTTCTGTTGTTACGAGTGTTTGGAAGGAGAAAGATCTGGGGTGTGACCACATACGTTGGAGAGATATGATTCGAGGTAAAGCAAGCACATTGAGTCTTGCGTAAGATGATTATTAGTTTGTCCAATCGCTTAACTCATTCAGATCCTTTATTTTGTTTGAACCGCCAAATCTCCCTTGAAGGTTGTATATATCTCTCCCCTCGGCTGTCTCTGGTCTCCAGCTCCATGCTTTGCGATGGGTTTCTGGTAGTCCCGATTCTCCTTTCATAACGAGGTCAGATATGTAGTGGCCAATTATGGGCATATACTTGAATCCTTGTCCAGAATCTCCAGTTGCCAATATGAGGCCGTTCATATTAGGATGCTCACAGATTAAGAAATGACGATCGGGTGTGTCGGTGCACCAGCAAATTTTGGCAGCATCAAAGGGACGCGTGCTGATTTGGGGAAACACCTGCCTCAGAAACCCTCTCATTTGCTTTTCGGCTTCGACAGGGATCTGGTTTCGATAAAGAGGCGTCGAAATATTTTCAGTTCCATCTTGATTTATGTATCCTGGAAACTCGTTGCAAAACTTTAGGATCCCATTTTCGTCAGGCTCAAAGAGGAACCCTTCATCTAGGTTCAAAAGAACAGGAGAGTTTCTTAGCGCTTTAGCCTCCTCTGAGGTAAGCTTTATGTGACCCACAGTCCAGCATTTGGCTAGTAGTTGGCCTTTGTAATTGAGTAATTTTGTTGAATTTGCTCCAGCACATATAACGACACGGTCAGCTTTCAAGATTGATCCCGATAATGTGCGAACTCCGACACAATTGAACCCTTCTATGAGCAATTCTACGGCAGCATCCTGAACAAACTGAGCTCCCTTCTGTTCGCATTCTTTCCAAGCGTTATTTAAAGCTAGTGCTGCAAATGTCCATCCACATTTACTTTTTTGAAAATAGCCCTTCCAAGATTTGAATCTCGAGTCAAGAGCCAAGGAATTGAAATCATCTGCAAAATCTCCTTTCCATTGAATCAACTTTGCAAAATCCTCTGGTGTTTGCAATCTGTCAATATCTTCTCCTTTGGAATTGAGACGGCTGTAGCGTTGATTGATTTCAGCAACAGCAGCATCTCCTGTAGCACCGTACACTATTCCCACTTCGTGGAACGCTGGCTCGTATACGGGATCAGATCTCCACAATTCCAGAGCCTCCAAAGCTAGTTCAGAGTAAAATTCGTCACTAACAGTTGACTGGAAAATTTTATTTATGTCATTGCCTGCAGCAAGAGGGGATGGAATGGCATACGGGTCGAGGAGGGTCACGTTTTTGTGGCCTTTGCGAAGTAGTTGTAGAGCTGTGGAAAGACCAAAGGTACCGGCGCCCACAATCAGAACGGAGTAATCAGGGTTGATCATGTTAACAATTTCAAATTCGAGCAAAAACACCTCTTATACATTTACTTTTATGGTACGAGACATATTGGCGTACTGATAAGAATGTGGAAAAAAAGAAGCTCGAGACGAGCTGAAATACTTGGAAGTTTATTTCGATACCGGCATAAACTGAGATTAAAACTTTTTGGTCGGAATTGTAGATAAAACTAAGTAGTATAGAAAAAGTGGCGCTGCTGTCTATCTGTGTAGTCAAGCATCTTCTCATCCTCAACTCCCTCGATAGACACGTCCAGCGTGTCTTCCGGAATTTTTTCGAGAGCCTTTCTCTTGTTATGGTTCATGATCGCACACGTGACCCAGTAAAGAGCAGACAATAGGATACACACGCAATAGGCCACAATCATCGAGATGAATCCGCCAGTGTATTTGGGTGCCTGGTTGCTCCTGAACGTTTGTGTACCCGTAATAGCTCCCCCACAGTAACCAAGGTAGTTGAAGCCATATGTGACAGATTTTTTGGTGCTTCCAGAAGTGTTTGCTTGAACACAGGACATCATGACAACATATGGTGCAAAGTAGAAGTACATTAGGTAGAGACCTAATAGTTGAGGACCAACTTTTGTTTGATCAACTGCGTAGAGAATGATAGACCCAATCAGTGGAATAATCAAGGAAATAACAGAAACCAGGCATCTCCTGTTCTTCCAGCGAGCTCCAAGCCAGGTGAAAAAGAAAGTTGCGAGAGAAGCAATCACACCAGTAGGAATACCCATAAGAGCAGACTTGACCGGAGTAAAACCCAAGTTGTTAATGATGATGGAGTTGTAAGTGCTCAATCCACCATTAGGAATGTTAATACCAAAGTTGAAAAGCATAATCAAGTAGACTCGCACGTCTAAAAACGCCTCCTTTACTTGCTCCCATTTCCATGAGTTGTTCTCAACACCGGTGGCATTATCAGCAACACGTTTCACCATAAAGACCTTCTCGCGCTCGGTCAAAAATTTGGCGTTGATTGGAGAGTCTGGTAAGAACCAAAAGATAACGCAGGACCACACGAAAGAGATAGAACCAACCAGGAGGTAGATGTACTTCCAAGTAGGTATTGCGCTACCAAAAGTTGTGGCAAGAGCAGACAGAGCCCCGTTGATCACTGACGATGCAAACATAAAAATGAATGCTGTGCGGTGAGGGGACTCAGATTTCAGATAAAAGCTAGCAATCATCAGCGAGCAACCAGGGACAATCGCACACTCAACAAGACCCATCAGACAGCGAAGAGTAGCAAGACCAATAAACTCGTGGCAGGCACATAATAAAAGAGTGGATGCAGACCAGACTAACGAGCAGCAGGCAATAACCTTGCCGATTCTGAACCTCTGCAATAAATAAGACATTGGCCACATCCCGACGAGAGAACCTATAAATATGATAGATCCCAGCCAGGAGTACTGCTGTCCAACCAGGTTGTTATCGGTCTTAAATCCAAATATGGCGGCCGTACTGAGAGACACTTTGTCAACTGCACCCATGGTTGCAGTGAAGAAGAGTGTTGGCAGTAGAATCAAGTCGGTCTTCCTAATGGCCCATTTTTCCTCGGCAGGAGTAAGCTCTTCAAACTTACCGGCATGCTCAGCAAGAAATTGAAGAGCTTTGTCTGCACTAGGATCATCAACGATTGATTTTTGAGTGGTAACCGCCAAAAAGGCATCTTTTTCAGGCAAATCGGTCGAAGTCATTTTGAAAAAGTGATAAGCGATGAAGGACAATTAGTCAACTTAAAATACTCATTGTCGATCCGGGGAAGCTCAAGATAAAGTGACTCGATAATGTTAGTTGGTTATCTGAATAACCAAAAGAAATTATTTCCAACGATCGCGTTAGCTCGTCTCGACCTGCCTTGAAAAATATTGATTAACCCGCGCGGCGCTATTGTTTTCCGCTCGTCACGAGCTGCCTACTTATCTTTAGCTATCAGCTTTATCAGCTTAAATATATTAAATAATCCAGCTCCTGCTGGGACATTTTCCGGCTATTCAATATCTACAGCATGACAGTATATGAAACAGGTATCAGTATAGCTATTGACCGTGGTGGAACCTTCACCGACGTGATATACAAAGTCGGGAAGAAGGAAGGCACGTTCAAGCTTTTATCGGTTGATCCTTCAAATTACAAAGACGCAAACATTGAAAGTATCAGAAGAGTTTTGGAACTGACATCTGGCAAAACTATACCCAGAAACCAACTCCTCGATACTTCCTCCATTTCCTCAATTCGGCTAGGAACCACAGTGGCAACCAACGCCCTTCTGGAACGCAAAGGGTCAAGATGTGCTTTGGTGACTACCAAGGGTTTTAAAGATTTGCTTCATATTGGAGATCAATCGCGGCCAGACCTGTTCGCGCTAAACATTGTGAAGCCAGGTGTTCTCTTCGAAAAGGTAGTGGAAGCAGATGAGCGTGTCACTATGCCAGCATTCTTGGTTGACCCAACTGGCTATGATGCACGCGATCTTCTGGATGGCCAAAAGTATGTTGAGGGCAAAACAAGAGAAGTGTTTGAGATCATCAAGCCTTTGGACACTGAACAATTGACTCACGATCTTATAAAACTGAAAGACGAAGGTATAAATTCTGTTGCTATTGTTTTTATACACGGCTACAATTACCAGGAGCACGAAAAGCGTGCCGGAGAGATCGCTAAAAGCCTTGGATTTGGAAATGTTTCGCTTTCTCATGAGCTGCTGCCAGTCATCAAAACGCTTCCCAGAGGGCAGTCAACGGTTGTCGATGCCTATTTGACTCCTATAGTCAAGGAATATATTGACAGTTTTTTAGCCGGGTTTGAGCCGGGTTTTGAGAAACATACGAGAGTCGAGTTCATGCAATCTGATGGTGGACTGTGCTCCTGGAGAAACTTTTCGGGACTCCGTTCACTGCTTTCAGGACCTGCTGGAGGTGTTGTTGGTGAGGCAAAAACGTGTTACGACGACGACAACAAGATTCCTGTGATTGGATTTGATATGGGAGGAACATCAACAGACGTCTCGAGATATGCAGGCGAATTCGAATTCTCGTTTGAGTCCATCACCGCTGGGATCAATATCGCTGCTCCCCAGTTAGATATCAATACAGTCGCTGCTGGAGGCGGTTCCATTCTTGAATATGTCAATGGTGTGTTCAAAGTCGGGCCTGAATCTGCTTCTGCTCATCCAGGTCCTGCATGCTACAAGAAAGGCGGACCATTGACCGTGACGGACGCTAATTTATTCACAGGGAGAATTTTGCCTGAATTTTTCCCCCAAATTTTCGGTCCCGGCGAAAATGAACCTTTGGACTATGCCATCACCAAAAAGAAGTTTGAGCAACTAGCGCACATCATCAACGAAGACAATCCTGGCTTCCCCAAAACTCCTCATGAAATTGCCCTTGGATTTTTGAAAGTCGCCAACTACCAAATGGCAAAGCCAATTAGAGAGTTGACTGAAGCCAAAGGGCACGACGCATCTGCTCATTCTATGGCTTCTTTTGGTGGCGCTGGAGGACAGCACGCCGCATCGATTGCCAAAATTTTAAAAATCAAGAAGGTGCTTATTCACAAGCACTCGTCCATCTTATCCGCGTATGGTATATCTTTAGCAGATGTCGTCAACGAGCAGCAGATTCCGTGTGCAAAAGTTTATTCTGACACCGCAAGAAATGAATTAATCAAAGAGGCAGAAAAGTTGAAGGAGAAAGCTCTCATGGAGCTGGAGGCTCAAGGTGTTAACCCAGCGACTGTATTCTCGACCGTCTATCTTAACATGGGCTATAAGGGCTCGGATACCAAAATCATGGTTGCACGGCCAGTAGATGACGATTTTCTGTCGGTGTTTTATGAGACCCACGAAAGAGAGTTTGCTTTTAATGATTACGATAAGGCTGTTCTGATTACCGATGTCAGAGTTAGAAGCACTGGGAATACATTTGGCGAAACAAATGAAAGATCTCCATATAAAGACTATGCCTCAGTTGCAAAAGTTGCTGTTGAGTCCGGAATTGAAGAAAAAACCACTCCTATTGTTTTTGACGAAGGCGTTCTTGACTCCAACGTGTATCTTTTGGAGAAACTGGCCCCTGGAACTGTGGTAGCTGGTCCGGCACTTATTTTGGATGAGACGCAAACCATAGTGGTGACCCCCGATGCCTCTGCCACCATTCTTCCAAGACACGTTGTCTTGGACGTCAATGTGGAGTCAAAAAGTCAGATCAGTACCGACTATATTGATCCCATCCAGCTTTCGATCTTTAGCAATAGATTCATGTCCATTGCAGAGGACATGGCTCGTACATTGCAAAAAATAGCTGTGAGTGCCAACATCAAAGAACGACTAGATTTCTCCTGTGCTTTATTTGACAATGAAGGAAACTTAACAGCAAATGCCCCCAATGTGCCGGTCCATCTCGGTTCCATGTCTAGTGCTATCAAATACCAGCTTGAGTATTGGAATAGCGACCTTCATGAAGGCGACATTTTGTGCACAAACTCTCCAAGCGTCGGTGGAACCCACCTTCCGGATATTACAGTGATTTCTCCAGTGTTTTACGAGAACAAGATCCAGTTTGTGGTCGCGGCCAGAGCACACCATTCGGAGATTGGTGGTTCCGCCCCTGGGTCCTCGTCGTCCTACGCCAGAGAGATTTACGAGGAAGGTGTCAACATTGAAACATGGAAAATTGTGGAAAGAGGAAAGCTGGACTACGAAGGGCTTAACTATCATTTTAACGTGGCACCAAGAAAGCATGGCGTTTCCGGAACAAGAAACATCGATGATAACATTTCAGATTTGAAAGCTCAGATCGCATCCAACCAGCGTGGTATCAATCTTTTAAAGGAACTGTTCAACGAGTATGGAAGCGAAACCGTTCTGTTCTATATGCGAAATGTGAAAAAGACTGCTGAAATGGGAGTGCGGAAATTTTTAATGAAGTTCGCTAGCGAAAACGCTGACAGAGTGCCGTTGACTGCCATTGACTTCCTTGACGATGGAACACAAGTGCAGGTGAAAATTGACATCAGCCCACAAGACGGATCTGCCGTCTTTGATTTCACTGGAACATCCCTTGAATCCTATAGCAACTTGAATGCTCCCAAGTCTGTCACGGCTTCTGCAGTCATCTATGTTCTCAGATGTCTAGTCAATCTTGATATCCCACTGAACCAGGGTTGCTTGGATCCTTGTACACTGGTTATTCCAGAAAACTCGCTAATTAACCCAAGCAGATTTGCTGCTGTTTGTGCAGGCAACGGCATGACATCACAAAGGGTTACAGACTGTTTGTTTAAGGCCTTTGGTGTAACCTCAGCTACGGGAGGGTGCATGAACGGCCTCAACTTTGGCTCAGGTGGTGAAAACGAGAAGGGTGAGCTTGTCAAGGGCTTTGGATACACCGAAACCATCGGACAGGGCAACTGTGCTGGTATAGTGGACCAAGACGGCATTAGGGTTGGATTCCACGGATTCTCAGGAACGCAGACGAACATGACAAACACAAAGATCACAGACCCGGAGATTCTGGAGCAAAGGTATCCCTGTCTTCTACTTCAGTACTGTATTCGCGAGAACAGTGGCGGACGTGGTAAATGGAATGGGGGTAACGGTCTGATTAGAGAAATCCAATTCTCCTCACCTGTTCACGTGTCGTTGGTTACACAACGCCGCGTTTTTGCTCCCTGGGGAGTTTACGGGGGAGAAAATGGAAAGAAAGGAGAGAACTATCTTGGAAGAAACAGGGGTGGTGGGACCATTCAATGGATTCAGTTGCCGTCCCTTGCTGAAATTGCGATTCGAAAGGGGGACATCGTGAAGGTGCTGACTCCGGGAGGAGGTGGATTTGGCAAAGTGGACGACACTGACGAGTTCTGGGGCGTTGGCGTTGAGACGAGCAGATACAAGCACGTGCCAGTGTCCTCTGGAACTGTGGGAAACTTGCAGAGTGCGCTGAATTCGTCGCAGTAAAAAGTGTACTTAACCAAGACCTTGGTAAAAAGGGGAACATTGCTGCAAGTACCATTGACAGACAAGAGCGTGACGCTACCCGTTGCAGGACTCAACGTAGTTATCTGATGCTCGGACTAAAGATTACGTAAATGGTTGCTTTAAATTATTAATAAACAATTTATTTTTAATTGCAACTTAAACCAGAACCACATGTCATTGGGACCACAAGCACAGGCAAATCTTGAACAAAAAACAGTGCTCATCACTGGGGCATCTGCGGGCATTGGCGAAGCCATTGCACGTGAGTTTGTCGAAGCAGCCGGAGGCAACATCAGGCTAGTGCTGGCGGCCAGAAGGGCCGACAGACTGGCAGAACTGAGCCGGCAATTAAAGCAAAGTGGGGCCCAAGTGCACACTGCACAACTCGATGTCAGCGATAGAGCAACGATCGACGCGTTCTTTGCAGCTCTTCCATCCGATTATCGTGACATCGACGTGTTAGTGAACAATGCTGGGAAGGCGTTGGGAGTTGAGCACGCTGGAAACATTAGGGATAAAGATGTTGAGGAGATGTTTGCAACAAACGTTTTGGGGCTGATCAAGATGACACAGACGGTGATTCGGGGGATGAAGGAGAGGAATAGTGGGGACATTGTGCAGGTTGGATCGATAGCTGGGATTGAGAGCTATCCTGGGGGTAGCATCTACTGCGCGACAAAGTCCGCTGTGCGGAGCTTCACCCAAGCAATCCGGAAGGAGCTAATCAGCACCAAGATCCGGGTGATGGAGATCGATCCCGGCGCTGTGGAGACGGAGTTCTCGCTGGTGCGGTTTGGCGGCGATGCCACAAAGGCCAAGAAGGTGTACGAGGGTTATGAGCCGCTCAAGGCCAAGGACATTGCAGACGTGGTTGTGTTTAACTGCAGTCGACGGGCGAACGTGGTTGTGGCGGAGTCGGTGGTGTTTCCCAGTGCGCAGGCGGGAAGCTACCATAGACATAGGAGGAGTGAGCCAGGAGGGGAGAATTAGAGAGGGAACAGAGAAGGATTAGAGAGGGATTAGAGAAGAATTAGAGCAAGTAGAAGTATAGAAGAGAATAAGCCAAGTTAAGAATTAGAGCAAGTAGAGGCAAGTTTAATATATGTAGATTAATAAAGGTGAGAAATTAGATGGGAGGAGCGGCAGGAAGCGGTGTAGGGATGCGGT